>NC_069501.1:1037487142-1038087142 GCF_027579735.1 Bombina bombina
ATTTCTTAATGCATCCCTATTTTATTTCACATTGTATTCTTGTATTTTCTTCCCAGATTCCCTGTTTTAAATGTAGCCAGTTAGTATCAAGTTAAAGGGACAGTTTAGTCAGAATTAAACTTTCATGAATCAGGTAGAGCATACAATTTTAAACAACTTTCCAATTTACTTTTATCATCAAATTTTGCAAAGCTCTCTTGCTATTCTTTGTGGAAAGCTAAACCTAGGTAGACTAATATGCTAATTTCTAGGCCGTTGAACTGCCTTTTATCTCAGTGCATTTTGACAGTTTTTGAGGGTGAGACATTGCTAGTTCATGTGTGTCATATAGATAAAATTGTTCTTACTCCCGTGAAGGTATTTAAGAGTCAGCACCGAGTGGCTAAAATGCATGTCTGTCAAAAGAACTGAGAAGTCTGCAGAGGCTCAGATACCAGGTAATCACAGAGGTACAAGTGTATGTATATAACAGTGTTAGTTATGCAAAACTGGGGAATGGGTACTAAAGGGATTATCTATCTTTTTAAACAATATAAGTTCTGGAGTAGACTATCCCTTTAATTCTAAAATATGAAAGGACATGACCTAATCCTATAATATAAAAGGCCAAGTGTGCTTGTCTGAAGCTGTCATACGTAGTAGAGACAGCACGAGGACAAACACACCTGGCCTTACCTGACATGCTGTTTGCGGCGGTGGGATGAAATCCTGTGGGGGCATGGGCATGGCCGACAAGACCATGGGCGTGGCCGGACATGACCGGGCATGGCCGGGCGTGGCGGGGGGGCATGGTCGGGCGTCATCGACGCGAGAGAGGGGAGAGCAATAGAAAGAGAGGGGGAGAGACAAAAAGAGATAGGAAAGAGTTAAAGAGAGTGCGATGAGCAGAAGAGAGGGGAAAGAGCAGAAGAGAGGGGGGAGAGAGAGCAAAATAGAGGGGAAAGAGCAAAAGAGAGGGGAAAGAGCAAAATAGAGGGAAGAGAGAGAAAAAGAGAGGGGGAGAGAGAGCGCAAAAGAGAGGGGAGAGAGAGAAAAATAGAGGGGGAGAGAGAGCAAAAAAGAGGGATGGAGAGAGAGAGCAAAAGAGAGGGGAGAGAGACAAAGCAAAAAAAGAGGGGGAGAGAGAGAGCAAAAGAGAGGGGGGAGAGAGAGAGCGCAAAATAGAGGGGGGATAGCGCAAAAGAGAGGGAGAGAGAGAAAGCGCAAAAGAGGGGGAGAGAGCACACACAAAAGAGGGGGGAGAAAAAGAGCACAAAAGAGAGAGAGAACGCAAAAGAGAGAGGGGAGAGAGCGTAAAAGAGAGGGGGAAGAGAGAGTGTAAAAGAGAGGGGGAAGAGAGAGCGCAAAAGAGAGGGGGGGAGAGAGAGCAAAAGAGAGGGAGGAGAGAAAGCAAAAGAGAGGGGGAGAGAGGGAGCAAAAGAGAGGGGGCAGAGAGAGAGCAAAAGAGAGGTGGAGTGAGAGAGAGTGCAAAAGAGAGGGGGAGAGAGCGCAAAAGAGAGGGGGAGAGAGCACAAAAGAGAGTGGGAGAGAGAGCAAAAGAGAGGGTGGCGAGAGAGAGCAAAAGAGAGGGGGGAGAGAGAGAGAGCAAAAGAGAGGTAGACCAAGAGAGAGCGCAAAAAGAGAGGGGGAGAGAGTGAAAAAGAGAGAGGGAGAGAGCACAAAAGAGAGGGAGAAAGAGCACAAAAGAGAGGGGGAGAGAGAAAGCAAGGGTGGGTCCACTGTACTGCAAAAAATGTCCCGTGTAAATGAGCTTTAGGACTAGTGATTATATCATTTATTAAAACAATAATTGCAGATGAGTGAAAATAGTTACAAATAAAGAAATGTTGGTCAAATCTACACCCATCATTTCTTAATATGGGGTAGATCACATTCCTTTCGAAAAACGTATCAAATTATAGATCTACAAAAATCCCCATAGACTTTAATGGTGATGTTCTTTTAAAATCATTAGGTAAGGATTGTAATAAAATCTTATATTAGAGTCTAAGGATCCGATTATCAAAAACTCACCAGCATGGAGAGAAATCACACAAAATCTTTGGGATTTGTTTTCGACCTTATATTGTAATGTAGAAGTATGTCCTTCATATACCGAACCCTGCATAGTGAGATACACATATTTCAAGGTAAAATTTGAGTTTCTACATTTTTTTGAGGGACCTCACCATACTGATGAGACTTCTTATATCATTGTTTTATAACAAACAGAATATAAACAAAATGATATTAATTCATTCTAATTAGAGAAAATATGGTGGGAGTGGATAGGATGGGTTGAAAATACGTCAGTATTCCAGTGAACAAAAGAGGCAATGCCCTATGTTTTTTGAAGGACAGTTCTACTAACTTGCTTTTATCTGACTGATACACTAAAAGCTAGAAAAGCCAATAACCATTAGGTCATGTCCTCCTTGCTGGAAGGTTTGATCCAATGGGATAATACCACAAATCTAGCTAGGTCCTGCAATTAGAGAAACATGTAGGTGAACCTAAATCCCCCAAGATATTCATGTGTGTACTTGTTCATAAATAACCACACACTAGGCCAGTGTCACACTTGTCATGTGCAGCAATGAGTAAATGGGAAAGGTAATAATTTTGTGGATGCATACAAAAATTACCTATGTGTAGTGATGTCGCGAACTGTTTGCCGGAGAACAGTTCCCGGCGAACATAGCTTGTTCGCGTTCTCCGCTGCGGGCGAACATATGCGATGTTCGATCCGCCCCCTATGTGTCATCATTGAGGAAACTTTGACCCTGTATCTCACAGCCTTCTGACACATTTGAGCCAATCAGCAGCAGACACTCCCTCACAGACCCTCCCAGCTCCTTGGCAGCAGCCATTTTAGATTCATTACGATCTTGCTTTCTTAGTGAGAGGAGCTTTAGTGTTGCTGCTGCTGACATTATAGGGAAATAGATAGCTAGGCTAGTGTATTTAGTGTTCACTACAGTCCTGAAGGACTCATCTAATCTCTGCTGTAAGGACAGCACCCCAAAAAGCCCTTTTTAGGGCTATAACTTCAGTCGTTTTTTGTTTTTTTTATTTGTAATTTTATTTGCATTTGCCTGGCTTTCAGCCTGTGTGTGAGGCTCACAGCATATACTGTGATTAGTGCCACCACTGATATCTGCTTAACATTAGTGTAAATTTAACCAACAAAACTTTTAAATCATTTTGCTAGTGTAATCTAATTTCATTTTCTATCAGGCCTGTGTCTCAGGCTCACACAGCATATACTGTGGTTAATTGCTCTGTGCCAGCCCCCACTCATATCTGCTTAACATTAGTGTAAATTTAAACAACAAAACTTTTAAATCATTTTGCTAGTGTAATCTAATTTCATTTTCTATCAGGCATGTATGTCAGGCTTACACAGCATATACTGTGGTTAATTGCTGTGCCAGCCACCACTCATATCTGCTTAACATTATTGTAAATTTAAAAAAAAAACTTTTAAATAATTTTGCTAGTGTAATCTAATTTCATTTTCCATCAGGCCTGTGTGTCAGGCCCACATCATATAGTGTGATTAATAGCTCTTTTTCCACCACTTATATCTGGTGTAACAGTGTAAATTTTTAAAAAAAATATTTTTTTACATCAGTCCTCTTCTAGTGTTATTTAATTTTAGTTGCCAGGCCAGCCTGTCTGCCATTAGTGCCAGCCTGTGTGTCAGGCTGCCAGCATATACTGTGACTACTTCCATCCTCAGTGCCAGTCCACCACTCCTATCTGGTGTAACATTAGTTTAAATTTTGTAAAAAAAAAAACTTTTACATCAGTCTTCTAGTGTTATTTAATTTTATTTGCCAGGCCAGCCTGTCTGCCACTAGTGCCAGCTTGTGTGTCAGGCTGCCAGCACATACTGTGCCTACTTCTATCCTGAGTTCCATCACTCCTATCTGTTGTAACATTTTTTTAAAAAAAACTTTTACATCAGTCTGCTATTGTTATTTAATTGCAGTTGCCTGTCTGCCAGCGTGTGTGCCAGGCCCACTTTCCAACTAGTGCCATGAATCATATTTGTTATAACAGTAGTGTAAATATTTTAAATAAAAACTTTTTTGACTGTGAATCATCAGTCTGCTAGTGCAATTGAATTGCAGTTGCCTGCCTGCCAGCGTGTGTGCCAGGCCCACTTGCCAACTAGTGCCACCAATCATATTTGTTATAACAGTATTGTAAATATTTAAAATAAAAACTTTTTTGACTGAGAAACATCAGTCATCTAGTGTAATCTAATTGCAGTTGCCTGCCTTCCAGCGTGTGTGCCAGGCCCACTTGCCAACTAGTGCCACCAATTATATTTGTTATAACAGTATTGTAAATATTTAAAATAAAAACTTTTTTGACTGAGAAACATCAGTCATCTAGTGTAATCTAATTGCAGTTGCCTTCCTCCCAGCGTGTGTGCCAGGTCCACTTGCCAACTAGTGCCACCAATCATATTTGTTATAACAGTAGTGTAAATATTTTAAAAAAATATTTTTTGACTGTGAAACATCAGTCTGCTAGTGTAATCTAATTGAAGTTGCCTTCAATGTATCTATCTATCAAATCTATCTATCTCGTGGTTGTGCAAATGGACTGTTTGCGGTTGTTTGCGGTGCGTAACACGGGGAGTTTGGTCTGTCACTGTGAAGCGGGCGTAACCCTTACACTACCTGATCGATACAACATCATACCTGATGTTTTAAAGCACGTTATTCCAAACAATTTAGGAATGTTAGGTGATTTAGGCCCTTTATGGGTTAAAACCAGACTCTGCATCAACTATGTAATTTTCCGTGGGAGTTTTTCCATGGATCCCCCTCCGGCATGCCACAGTCCAGGTGTTAGCCCCCTTGAAACAACTTTTCCATCACTATTGTGGCCAGAAAGAGTCCTTGTGGGTTTTAAAGTTCGCCTGCCTATTGAAGTCAATGGCGGTTCGCCCAGTTCGCCGGTTCGCGAACATTTGCGGAAGTTCGAGTCTGCCGTTCGCGAACCTAAATTTTTAGGTTTGCGACATCACTACCTATGTGCATGCATTGTAACAACAATTGTTTATACTAGTAAAGAAAGTATATTATGATTATGTCATTCGATGGTATGTCAGCATCTTGTATTCAACGTCAGCCCATACATCTGTTGTAACAAACTGTGTCTACATTAGTACACAAAAGAATAATAGCACAAAGCAAATATCCGTGCTTAGATGTGTAATATATGTGTAATACTATGGAATAATGCTTTCCCACTATGACCCCCAATAGTTTTATTTTTAATTTAATAAGAAATAAAAAAAATCTGTTTTTCTGGTGGGGAGCATTACCCCTCCATTCAGCCATAGCCTCTTGTTGTTAGAAGTATATGAGGTAAATTTTAACTCAAGTGAGGTTTATGGGGCTTTGGTGGGAAACTCATTTTCCAGCTCCTAGGGCAGCATCAAAACTAAATATACCACTGAGTGTTTATGAAAACCTCTTTTTATATAATTAAATATTAATCAAAAACTTCTAATTTAATTTGTTGCGGTTTTATTTTTATGAAACATTTATGTAAAGATGTGAATTTTGTAAATGGTTTTCATCTAAAACTTTAGCGCAATAATGAAATATAAGGATTTTAATTCAATTGTCAATAACAACAGAATTCAGCTTGATTTAAGGATGAGCCTCAATCTATTATACATCAAACCACTGAATTTAGAAGTCAGATCACAGATAGATCTGTAAAAATGGATGCATTTATTGTGTCATGGAAACCTGATTTGAAAAGCATATTTTCCCTAGTCATTCTGAAGTAATCATTGACTCCAGACTAGTCATCAGAAGCCCTCCTGAAGTATGTCCACAGGCCAAAATATTTAAATGAGATGACTCAAGAGTCATTTACTGGCTGTTCATAAGTAATCAATAAGATAATTTGCTAATCATTCTGAAGTCATTACCCAGAATTTTTTACCTTACCTGATGACTTTACAAGCCTGTTGATGTCTGAATGAATATGTGCAAATCAGTGTTAATTTTGATGGCAAATTTCGATTTAGTCTTAGTCATAGTCTTTTGACTAAAATGCCATTTTAGTTTTATTTGTATTCTAGTCATCTGAATTGTTTTAGTTTTAGCCTCGTTTTAGTCGGCTCAATCTCCAGTAGATTTTAGCCGACTAAATCTTCAGTAGATTTTAGTCGACTAAAATCTAATGGGTTAAGTTAAAGTGTAATGCACTATTTAAGCATTTCCCTATAATTTCCAAACTCATTATATACTCAAGAAGTAAACATCTAATAACCTGTTAGTATTTATGGTATTAAGGTTTAAGCATGCAATACAGACACAGATTTAGCCGTTGTGATATATAACGTCTATATTAAACTTAAAGATAAATAAAAGCAAGTTTCATAAACAAACAGAAGTGCAACTTTAAAATATATTAAAAAACAACAACGTGTAAACTGTATTGGCTGTAACGCCATTGCACATATTACCCAATATAAAAACGTTAACAGTTCTATGTTAATAATTAAAACCAGTATCAAGTAACTCAACACAATAAAAAGTTTCTGCCGCTAGCACAGGCACAGCATAACTTAAACCCATACTTGTAGGTTATGCTTATTTCTATAGGAAGAATCAATTGATTGTTCACAGATTTCATTCATTGACGAAAATTGCAATGGATATTCATCATAGTCACTGAAAACATGCAGCTGACGAAAACTATGGCGAAAAGTTTTTATTTATGGTATTAAGGTTTGAACATGCAATACAGATTTAACAGATTTAACTGTTGTGGTATATAACGTCTTTATCTTAAAATTAAATAAAACCAAGTTTAGAAAATAAACAAGACGATAGCCTTGCCTTTTTTATTTTTACAAAAGAGCAGTAATACGATATGGATTAATTGATTATAACATCTTGCATAAAGTGTTAATTTTGAAAGCAAATTTTGATTTTGTTTTAGTCATAGTCTTTTGACTACAATGCCATTTTAGTTTTAGTCGTATTTTAGTCATCAGAATTGTTTTAGTTTTAGCCTTGTTTTAGTCAAGTTTTAGTCGACAAAATTACCACTGGTGCAAATTACTTCTAAAGTATTTTGATGATCATCAAATAACTCCAGGATTGTCTCTAAAGTAATCCTGTTTGTCTTGGGTTACTACTCTGTTGTCTCTTAGAATATCATTTTTAGAGAAATAACAACAAAAGCATTCAACCTCCACATATTCTGATAAGGTGGTGGGATATTATTCTTAACCATAAAAAAGGAAATGAGTAAACACTGTTCAGATGATCCATTTAATCCAAACCACTTCTGCATCACACCACGTTGACTGGGGCAACAGTAAGGCTAAAAAAATATCTGATATAAACAAAAAACCTGATGATTCCCAGAAATGGTTTGATAACACTTAACTTTATTCCAAAATAAATTAAAACAGTTCACACCCATAAGTACAAATCTAGACTTGTACTTATAGATGTTAACTGTGTTTAAATTGATTTCAGAATAAAGTTGTTTTATTGAATCATTGACAGATCATTTTTTAGAGGCCCAAAAAGCCTTCACCAACACACTGATGAGCATTATGCTTCAAATGCCAGAACTTTATCTATGAAACTTTCTTTTTATTTAGGATAACATAGCACAAAGTTTTTTTATACTTCCCTTGCCTAAATGATAACAAATCCTGCTTCTAGTTTCCCTTATCTTTTATAGTATCCCCTATTAGTCCAACATATTAAAAAGCAACAGAGAATGTGAATATATGTGATATATCTCTTTTTAGAGTTAGCTAAACATTTGAACATTATTTGCTCACTGTCACGAACAGTACTATATTTATCACAGGAAACCTCATACGTTTCAGGAAAGTAACACTGTGCTTATCCTTACATTTAGGTAGAGAAGGTTAAAAGTAAATAGAGAAACATGTAAGCAAAGCCAATTCCCTAAGGATTGTCAGTGAAGGAAAGAGTAGTGAAAAAATGTGCAATGCTGGGTAAGCTCAAAAAAGCTAAGGAATGTACACAGCTTCAACTACTTGCTTGTTCATGAAAAAGCACCTCTGTTTCATCCCCCCATCGTCAACTGCATGAGTATCACTGTCTGAATGACTCTTACAGTTAGTTCCTATAAAAGGGTCATTGTGCTTATAAGGGATAGTGCTGGAAACTGAAGCCCATATCAGCCACATGCAAAATGTGTTCAGACAGATTTAAGATAACATTATCTTGAACTAAGCAGCCACGGATGACAGACTTTCCAGGATATGAATGTCTGTTTTTAACCCTTTAAATATTTGTTTGTATAAGAGGTTTTGCACCACCAAATCCCATCTAACGTACAAGTGTTATCAAAGCGTTTTTAAGTCAGTGTTTGACATCCATATGACTGAACTCTTTAAGTAAGGATAGAGAGCACCTTCTTTCATGGATACATATTACAGGAATGGCAGTTAAGTGAGTTGCAGTGAGTGCAGTAAACTTAATAGAAAGTTATAAGATTCAAATGAAGCTATAATATGCAAGATCATATGAAATGGCAAATTATCGATTAACATTTTGCTACTACCAGTTTAATAACATTCTTAAAATTGCATGCTCACCATTAATTATGTATGCTTAATACACAATTGCACCTATTTTTGAATGCAGATATGTTTCACTGTATTTTTATCATTATTATTTACATTTCGAAATCTATTACATTAATTCATATTGATATTTCTCTTGATAAATGCAAAATTCCACTTTTTTTTTAATCTTCTCTGTAACTTCATTAATAAACATTTTTTGCCACACCTTCAGGAAAAAGAGAGGAAGAGACTACATATGCAATATCTGGAGGGAAGCACTAGAGGGCGTAATAGGGAAAATACAGATGATTTACTTCAAGAAAGCGTTCAAGGCTCTTATAAAAACAGTATTTTTTTCCATATTCAATGTCTGTTAAAACTGTATGAATCACTTTCAACTTCTATCAATTTTTTTTTAAGAGAAAAAGGCAAAGAGATTACACTTATTGGAAAAACCTTAAATTATAGTATTTAATTTAGGGAAATTGGGTAATCATTTGACTGAATACATTTAAGTAACTAAACGTAGAGTTTCAATAAAAAGTTCAAAATAAATCTGATTAATTCCTGAGTATAAAACACGAAATATAAATTATCTCAAAGAGTATGTATAACATTTCATGGAAAATATAACCTTTTTAAAGGTAACAAATTCTTCAAATTCAAAATTAAACCAATTATAGAAATAATGAACTAAAAATAAGAAATATTCACTGTGCTTGAAACTATCATCATACTATTTACATTGTAAAAAAATACCCTTCTTTCATTACATAATTAATTGTACCTAAAAAGTATGTGTATTGTGGTTAGTGATGTCATGTGATCAATGATGTGATTGATGATGTAATTGTTATACTAGTGACGTCTTTAAAGATGGCATAATAGCTATTCGGTTTTACGTACACTTTTATGCATTTAGGTGAGAAATTAAACATTTGGCTCCATTTATCAAGCAGCACTTGCTGCTTCGAAGACTACTGCTCCTTAACCTGTCCGCCACCTAAAAGGTGGGGGATTTAAATCAACCCAATCCGATCAGGATGATTGACAGCCCCTGCTTGTGGACGATTGGCTGCAAGTGAGCAGGGAGCAGCATTGCACAAGTATTACTTGTGAAATGCTTGTGCAATGATAAATGCGGAAAGTGTATGCTATCCGCTCACAGCATGTCCGCTCGACCCTTAAAGTTCCATAAAACAGGTTGCGATCTGTGCATATCCTAAAAGGGCTAATTAATTTAAAATAGTTTGTATAAAAAAATTGTTAAAAATTGCTGCCAAGTATTTTAAAATAATTTTTAAAAATACGCAAAAATACTTACATAGCCATGCTGTCTAGAGCAGTGTTTAGACACAGGCATTGTATTTCAATTGAGTTCACAGCTTCTAGGCATGCTCCATCATATAATCTCTATGCAGTTTTACATTCTATTAAAACAACAATAGATACAGCCATAGAAGAAAATGTGTGGGGGGAGTTAGAGCTTTACAATTCGGAAACTTAAATGAAAGGGTTAATGGTGAGGCACTGCAGTATACATTTGCAGGTAAAGTAATTAAAGTACATATTATTATACTTTGTCTTTATCCCAACTTGTTTTATGTCCCTTTAATAAATGGAGCCCATTGTGTGTGGGTGTGTGTTTGTATACACACATAGGGGCCGATTTAACAATGTCCGCCGCACATCGATAAATGCATATGCTGTCGGCATTTATCATTGCACAAGCATTTCTAGTGAAAATCGGCCGCTAGCAGGGGGTGTCAATCAACCTGATCGGACTGGTTGCTGTCCGCCGCCTCAACTCCTGTTTCCGGCGAGCCTGAAGGAGCCAAAATGCAACTTTTCAATTTGGCTCGATCACATTATCTCAATTTCATCGGATTCTCACACTCACAAACCACTTTTCAGACAAAAAAAAAAATCCTGTTTTCCCTTTAGAGCCTAAAAAAGTTCTTGGTGATCATAATACCTTTTTGGGTTACTTTTCAACAGTTTTTCAAGATCAGTTTTGACTTATTGAATGCTAGCTGCTTCAGACATCTTTATCACTATGTAACAGCTATTTCCAAACAGTTTATTTGCTTGCACATATGTTAAACACTCTGAAATAACCACTGGAGACATTCTTGAAGTTTATTAACATGCATTGTATTGATTAATTAAAGCTCCATTTATCCCTATTGGAAAGGCTGTATATAGTCAAAGGCATACATTTTAATATGTGGACATATTCATATGTAGATGTGGTGACAATGTGATAAGGGAAAGCTCACCTCAGGACAATCATTTTATTCATGAGATGGAGCAAGGATTAAATAGCAATATCTCTATTTTTGCAGATGATACAAAGTTGTGTAAGGTCACTAGGGCAGGATGAACTTGCTTTACAAGGGGATTTACAAAAATTAGAAGAATGGGCAGGTAAACGGAAAATGAGCTTTAATACTGGAACATGCAAGGTTCTACATTTTGGAAGTAAAAATAAGCAGGAAATCTATTATTTAAATGGAACTAGACATAGCCAAACAGAGGAGAAAAGGGATTTGGGAGTAGTAATAGATAACAAGCTAGAGATGGGTGCACAATGCAGGGCAGCGGCTTCTAAGGCTAATAAGATACTAGCATGTATTAAAAGAGGCATGTATCTTGGTATTAAGAACTTACAAAGAGTATTAGGGATGGAGAGTGAGGAGCTAGAGAGGAGGTATCCCCCACCACCATTTTCCCCTTTTTTTTTTTTCTTTCTGTGAAAGGGAAGGGAGAAGAAAGAGGGGATGTTATAATTTCTACACGGACTGATTCAGCTATATATGAATATAATTGATGTCTGTTTTCTTCTTTCTGTAACATTGTTATATGATCAAATACGACTTAGACTTTATAGGTTGAATTACCCTCACTGTGAAATATAAATGCAAGAGATGTATGATAACTATACAGACGCCTGTTTACTATGTACAGTAATTCTTAAGGAAAACTTGTAACATTTGTTTCTGATTATTGTTGTTTGTTTGACTAATTTTGTGAAAATCTAATAAAAAGATATATATATAAAAAAAAAAAGATGCATTGATGCAAGGGAGGAAAGCATAATTCTGCCACTATATAAATTCCTGGTAAGACCCCACCTTGAGTATGGAGTGCAGTTCTGGGGACTAATCTAAAAGACATTGCAGAAAGAAGGGCCACAAAGCTAATAAGGGGAATAGAGAATTTAAGCTATGAGGAGAGGTTAACCAAACTGGGTCTGTTTTCTCTAGAAAAAAAAGGTGCTTGAGAGGTGACATGATTACTTTATATAAATATATTCAAGGCCCAAATACAGAGATGGCATATGCTCCGTTTATTCTAAGAAAATTGTTTGTGACTAGAGGTTACAATTTAAGGCTGGAGTTAAGGAGATTTAACTGTGGAAGTAGTAAATGCCAATATCTTAGATACATTTAAAAAAGGTTTAAATACATTTCTGTCTAAAAACCGAATTCAGAGATATAATTGCTTGTGTTTTATGGGTCACCTTTTTAATGAGATTAATTTAAGCCTAACGGGATGGACTTCTGTTTTTTTCCGACCTCATCTACTATGTTACTATGTTACAAATGGTGCTTTATTATATTTTCATTGCTAATATTTGATTGTCACACCGGTACTGTCGTTTTTGTCACTAACAGTTTTGGCTTTATGAAAATAAGGTTTTAAAAGAATATTGCTTAGTCGCTACTTTCATAGTTAACTTTTGCAATCCGTTTCCATCCGCACCACTGCTAACCAATCTAAATGCATCTTTTATGTTTTTAGGATGGGCAGAATATGCACTTTCGTTTACTATATGGTCTCTTTGAAACCTTTGCAAGATTTATTTTAAACAACATTTAGTTATATTGTTTGGTTAAGGCCCACTTCCATTTTGGTGTGAACTTAAACAAAATAACGACTAAGAGTTTCTATACAAAACAATTCAAATATTTTTTACAGGATATTAACTTCTATTAAACTGTGACCCTTAAAAGATATTGCACCTTCATGAACGGCTTTTTATAACTCACTCAGAACAGTGCATATATTATTGAACTCATGGTCATGAATGCTTTTTCCAGTTTACAAGTTCAATAATGTATGCACTGTCATGAACGAGTTTGGACTTAGCATGCATGGAGACGCACCCCTATAAAAACCTGATCATGACAGAGCAATATTGTTTAAGAGTCTCTTAGGCAGATGCAAAGTAGCGAGGCAACGGGGTCAAAATTTACCATTTAAAAGAAGTTAAAATTCTGTATTATTTAACTGTTTTGCATAGAAACGCCTTGTCTCCACAAACAATAGAAATAAATCTTGTCCAAAACAATGTTTGTGAATGTTGCAAACCGTATAGCTAAAAGAGTGCACATTCTGCCCATCCTAAAAACATAAAAGATGCATTTAGATGGGTTAGCAGTGGTGCGGATGGAAATAGATTGCAATAGTTAACTAAGCAATCTCATTTAAGAAACCAATTTTTATAACGCCAGTACTGTTAGAGACAATCACGACAGTGATTTACAATCAAATATTAAAAATTAAATATAAATCACTGAAGTGACTATAGAAGTATGTCCATCAAGCCAATATGGCATTCATATGGCTACTGAATGCTGACAATGTATTGTCGTGACAATAGATAAATGTCACACTTGCTAATAAGTATTTTCCTTGCAGAGTGAACGAAGGGGTTACATGAATAGAGCATTCCTATAACCTTAAGAGGTGTGAATGGGCTATTGTATGTATCAGTTTCTGGAGACCTCACAGTTTCTATATTAAAAAAAGGTAGTTAATACTCAAAAAGTCCTTCTCTTGAACTTTGACGTCACAGCTTAACTTTATTGAAAAATTACAATTACAAGTATAGGGAAAGGGGCATGCTGCTTAGAAGCCTGTATCTCAGATATCTAAGCAGCTACAGACCCCCAAGACCCACTGTTGGAAAGGTAATCGCCTAACCTTCCCAACAGTATAAGTCTTGGGGATCTGAAAAAAAAGTTAAAAAAAATATATATTTAATAAAATAAAAAATAAAAAACCCTCAAATCAGCTTAGCACCGAGGTGGGAAATTGCTTAGCACTCAAAGGGTTAAAGGGACAGTCTAGTCAAAATAAAAAATTCATGATTCAGATAGGTAATGCAATTTTAAACAACTTTCCAATTCTCTTTTATTATCAAATTTGCTTTTTTTCTCTTAGTATTCTTTGTTGAAAGCTAAACCTAGGTAGGCGCATATACTACTTTCTAAAATCTTGAAGGCCGCCCCTTATTTCAATGCATGTGGCAGTTTTTCACAGCTAGATGGCGTAAGTTTATGTGTGCCATACAGATAACATTGTGACCACGCCCGTGGATTTACAAGTGAGAGCGCACTGATTGGCTAAAGTAAAGTCTGTCAAAAGAACGGAATTAAGGGGGCAGTCTGCAAAGGCTTAGATACAAGGTAATCACAGAGGTAAAAAGTATATTAATATAACCGTGTTGGTTATGCAAACCAGGAGAATGGGTAATAAAGGGATTATCTATCTTTTTGAAACAATAACAATTCTGTAATAGACTGTCCCTTTACCAACCTATGCAATATAACATTGTGATCACTTGAGAAATTTGGCTACCAATTTGGGCAGAAAGAAAACACTTTTTGGGAGCAAATTACTAATAGATTGTGATCAATCCCATAGTTATATGCCAGCAATAGTGCAGTAATAACAATGCTCTAGTCTAACATGTTACATTGTTTTCGTCTTGCACATGTATCTCACTTTAAGGTGATATTAAAAGAAACGTTAGAAATAATTATGTATTAGGACAAAGTTTAGGCTGAGGATAACAAACATACCACTAGATTTGGAGTTTTGTCGGTAACGACCCGAAAAACTAACGCCGGCTTTTTTCTGGCCGCACCATAAAAATAACTCTGGTATTGAGAGTCCACATAAAGGCTGCGTTAGGCTCCAAAAAAGGAGCGTAGAGCATTTTTAACGCAGCTTCAACTCTCGATACCAGCGGTGCTTACGGACGCGGCCAGCCTCAAAAACGTGCTCGTGCACGATTCCCCCATAGGAAACAATGGGGCTGTTTGAGCTGAAAAAAAACCTAACACCTGCAAAAAAGCCGCGTTCAGCTCTTAACGCAGCCCCATTGTTTGCTATGGGGAAACACTTCCTACGTCTGCACCTAACACTCTAACATGTACCCCGAGTCTAAACACCCCTAACCTTACTCTTATTAACCCCTAATCTGCCGCCCCCGCTATCGCTGACCCCTGCATATTATTATTAACCACTAATCTGCCGCTCCGTAAACCGCCGCTACTTACATAATCCCTATGTACCCCTAATCTGCTGCCCTAACATCGCCGACCCCTATATTATATTTATTAACCCCTAATCTGCCCCCCACAATGTCGCCTCCACCTGCCTACACTTATTAACCCCTAATCTGCCGAGCGGACCGCACCGCTACTATAATAAAGTTATTAACCCCTAATCCGCATCACTAACCCTATAATAAATAGTATTAACCCCTAATCTGCCCTCCTTAACATCGCTGACACCTAACTTCAATTATTAACCCCTAATCTGCCAACCGAATCTCGCCGCTACTGTAATAAATGTATTAACCCCTAATCTGCCCCCCACAACGTCGCCTCCACCTGCCTACACTTATTTACCCCTAATCTGCCGACCGGAGCTCACCGCTATTCTAATAAATGTATTAACCCCTAAAGCTAAGTCTATTCCTAACACTGACACCCCCCTAAATTAAATATAATTTACATCTAACGAAATTAATTAACTCTTATTAAATAAATTATTCCTATTTAAAGCTAAATACTTACCTGTAAAATAAATCCTAATATAGCTACAATATAAATTATAATTATATTGTAGCTATTTTAGGATTAATATTTATTTTACAGGCAACTTTGTAATTATTTTAAACAGGTACAATAGCTATTAAATAGTTAAGAACTATTTAATAGCTAAAATAGTTAAAATAATTTCAAAATGACCTGTAAAATAAATCCTAACCTAAGTTACAATTAAACCTAACACTACACTATCAATAAATTAATTAAATAAACTACCTACAATTACCTACAATTAACATAACACTACACTATCAATAAATTAATTAAATACAATTCCTACAAATAAATACAATTAAATAAACTAGCTAAAGTACAAAAAATAAAAAAGAACTAAGTTACAAAAAATAAAAAAATATTTACAAACATAAGAAAAATATTACAACAATTTTAAACTAATTACACCTACTCTAAGCCCCCTAATAAAACAACAAAGCCCCCCAAAATAAAAAATGCCCTACCCTATTCTAAATTACTAAAGTTAAAAGCTCTTTTACCTTACCAGCCCTGAACAGGGCCCTTTGCGGGGCATGCCCCAAGAAGTTCAGCTCTTTTGCCTGTAAAAAAAAACATACAATACCCCCCCAACATTACAACCCACCACCCACATACCCCTAATCTAACCCAAACCCCCCTTAAATAAACCTAACATTAAGCCCCTGAAGATCTTCCTACCTTGTCTTCACCTCACCGGGTATCACCGATCGGTCCTGGCTCCGATATCTTCATCCAACCCAAGCGGGGGCTAGACATCCACTGAAGAAGTCCAGAAGAGGGTCCAAAGTCTTCTTCCTATCCGGGAAGAAGAGGCGATCCAGACCGGCAACCATCTTGATCCAGGCGGCATCTTCTATCTTCATCCGATGACGACCGGCTCCATCCTGAAGACCTCCACCGCGGACCCATCTTCTTCCGGCGACGTCCAACTGAAGAATGACGGTTCCTTTAAGGGACGTCATCCAAGATGGCGTCCCTCGAATTCCGATTGGCTGATAGGATTCTATCAGCCAATCGGAATTAAGGTAGGAATATTCTGATTGGCTGATGGAATCAGCCAATCAGAATCAAGTTCAATCCGATTGGCTGATCCAATCAGCCAATCAGATTGAGCTCGCATTCTATTGGCTGTTCCGATCAGCCAATAGAATGCAAGCTCAATCTGATTGGCTGATTGGATCAGCCAATCGGATTGAACTTAATTCTGATTGGCTGATTCCATCAGCCAATCAGAATATTCCTACCTTAATTCCGATTGGCTGATAGAATCCTATCAGCCAATCGGAATTCGAGGGACGCCATCTTGGATGACGTCCCTTAAAGGAACCGTCATTCTTCAGTTGGACGTCGCCGGAAGAAGATGGGTCCGCGGTGGAGGTCTTCAGGATGGAGCCGGTCGTCATCGGATGAAGATAGAAGATGCCGCTTGGATCAAGATGGTTGCCGGTCCGGATCGCCTCTTCTTCCCGGATAGGATGAAGACTTTGGACCCTCTTCTGGACTTCTTCAGTGGATGTCTAGCCCCCGCTTGGGTTGGATGAAGATATCGGAGCCAGGACCGATCGGTGATACCCGGTGAGGTGAAGACAAGGTAGGAAGATCTTCAGGGGCTTAGTGTTAGGTTTATTTAAGGGGGGTTTGGGTTAGATTAGGGGTATGTGGGTGGTGGGTTGTAATGTTGGGGGGGTATTGTATGTTTTTTTTACAGGCAAAAGAGCTGAACTTCTTGGGGCATGCCCCGCAAAGGGCCCTGTTCAGGGCTGGTAAGGTAAAAGAGCTTTTAACTTTAGTAATTTAGAATAGGGTAGGGCATTTTTTATTTTGGGGGGCTTTGTTGTTTTATTAGGGGGCTTAGAGTAGGTGTAATTAGTTTAAAATTGTTGTAATATTTTTCTTATGTTTGTAAATATTTTTTTATTTTTTGTAACTTAGTTCTTTTTTATTTTTTGTACTTTAGCTAGTTTATTTATTTGTATTTATTTGTAGGAATTGTATTTAATTAATTTATTGATAGTGTAGTGTTAGGTTAATTGTAGGTAATTGTAGGTAGTTTATTTAATTAATTTATTGATAGTGTAGTGTTAGGTTTAATTGTAACTTAGGCTAGTATTTATTTTACAGGTAATTTTGTAGCTATTAAATAGTTCTTAACTATTTAATAGCTATTGTACCTGGTTAAAATAATTACAAAGTTGCCTGTAAAATAAATATTAATCCTAAAATAGCTACAATATAATTATAATTTATATTGTAGCTATATTAGGATTTATTTTACAGGTAAGTATTTATCGTTAAATAGGAATAATTTATTTAATAAGAGTTAATTAATTTCGTTAGATGTAAATTATATTTAACTTAGGGGGGTGTTAGTGTTAAGGTTAGACTTAGCTTTAGGGGTTAATACATTTATTAGAGTAGCGGTGAGCTCCGGTCGGCAGATTAGGGGTTAATAATTGAAGTTAGGTGTCGGCGATGTTAGGGAGGGCAGATTAGGAGTTAATACTATTTATTATAGGGTTAGTGATGCGGATTAGGGGTTAATAACTTTATTATAGTAGCGCTCAGGTCCGCTCGGCAGATTAGGGGTTAATAAGTGTAGGCAGGTGGAGGCGACGTTGTGGGGGGCAGATTAGGGGTTAATAAATATAATATAGGGGTCGGCGGTGTTAGGGGCAGCAGATTAGGGGTACATAAGGATAACTTTGTTGGCGGCGCTTTGCGGTCGGCAGATTAGGGGTTAATAAGTGTAGGCAGATGGAGGCGACGTTGAGGGGGGCAGATTAGGGGTTAATAAATATAATACAGGGGTCGGCGGTGTTAGGGGGAGCAGATTAGGGGTACATAAGGATAACGTAGGTGGCGGTCGGCAGATTAGGGGTTAAAAAAATTTATTCGAGTGGCGGCGATGTGGGGGGACCTCGGTTTAGGGGTACATAGGTAGTTTATGGGTGTTAGTGTACTTTAGAGTACAGTAGTTAAGAGCTTTAGAAACCGGCGTTAGCCCAGAAAGCTCTTAACTACTGACTTTCTTCCTGCGGCTGGAGTTTTGTCGTTAGATGTCTAACGCTCACTTCAGAAACGACTCTAAATACCGGAGTTATAAAAATCCCATTGAAAAGATAGGATATGCAATTTACGTAAGGGGATCTGCGGTATGGAAAAGTCGCGGCTGAAAAGTGAGCGTTAGACCCTATTTTGAGTGACTCCAAATACCGGCGGTAGCCTAAAACCAGCGTTAGGAGCCTCTAATGCTGGTTTTCACGGCTACCGCCAAACTCCAAATCTAGGTCATAGTGATTTTTTAAAAATTATATTAGCTGATCAAATATTAAAAAAATAAATAAGTGTTTGTAAAAAAAATGGACACTGCCATATTTGTAACCTGAGTTTCCATGCAGCCATTGTTTGCATACTCTAGTGACTCATTTATAGCTGCCATAAATGGCCAAAGCAGAAGAGATTAGGTAAAGGAAACCTAGGTTATAACATGGCAGTGTCCCAATTAAATATGATAATCAGGATGGACATTTATAATTAAAAATAAGTGTTTAGATGATAAAACAATTTTGGTCATATCAGCTGCTTTATGTATAATGAAAACTAATTTTAAACTGATAGAGGGTTAATTTCAGACCTATAAAATCATTTTGGCAAATGCTCAAATACAGTTTTTTGTTGTTGATAATTTTAAAGGAAAATAAAACCCCAATTTCTCTTGATTCAGATAGGACATGCAATTTAAAACAACTTTCCATTTTACATTTATTATTCCATTTGCTTTCTTCTTTTTTAACCATTGTTGAAAAGCACACCTAGGTAGGCCCAGAAGCAGAAATGCACTACTGGGAGCTAGTTGGTGATTGGTGGCTGCAAATATATGACTTTTGTTATTAGCTCTTCCAATCTACTCATCTAGCTCCCAGTAGTGCATTGCTGTTCATTCAACAAAGTATACTGATATGATAATATAATAGAGCATACGATTTTAAAAGAAGATTAAATAAATTGTACTGAAACACATTGCTTGTCAGTCAATATGTCCCAGAACCTCCTTGCAGGATTGCAATGTTAAAGGGCCAGTCTATTCAAAATTAAACTTTCATGATTCAGATAGGGCATGCACTTAAACAACTTTCCAGTTTACTATTATCATCAAGTTAGCTTTGTTCTCTTGGTATTCTTTGTGGAAAGCTAAACCTAGGTAGGCTCATATGCTAATTTCTAAACCCTTGAAAGCCACTTTTAATCTCAGTTCATTTTGACCGTTTTTCGCAGCTAGACAGTGCTAGTTCATGTGTGACATGTAAATACAATTGTGCTAACTCCTTATGAGTCATTAGCAGCTAAGATACAAGGTAATCACAGAGGTAAAAATTGTATTAATATAACCGTGTTGGTTATACAAAACTGAAAAATGCGTAATAAAGGGGTTGGATTCTTCCAGTTCCTGCAGGAATTGGAAAGCCCACAGTTTCTGAATTAAATTAAAGGAAAATCAGACAAAATAAATAATGTATGGATACTGCACAGTTGTTTTTTTTTCTACTACACATTGTTAAACATTTTAGAATTTGAATTTGTTTCATGTCCAGTTAATAAATGCAAAAACTGCCAAATGAATATATAGTTATGCCATTGTCTGTACATATACCACCTAAATTGTTCCTTTTCAAAAGTAACATTCTAAAATAAGCAAATAGCAGACAATATGTTTATAACATTTTGTAACATTTAAAAACATGATAAAGTATGAAAGGTGTTTTCAGAAACATTAATGGATATTTTGTCTATTCATTGCAGCAAGTTTTTGAACTGATTTTGTATTGTCTGTATGAAAGATTAAATTGATATGTCTGAGCCAAAATATCTGCCTTTCAAGTGGTGTAGTAATTTCATAACTAATGCCTCAATCAAAGGCTCTGGTAAACAATTTGTTCTTAAACTAAATGGAGATTTCATGTAGAATAAACCAGTAAGAAATAGCATGTGTGAATTGCCTGTAGCCACTCAGTAAACAATATGAGAAAGAGCATGTGTGAGTTATGTGAAATAATATAGTAGCTTCCTGTGAATATAAACATAGTTACAAAGGTGTATCATACCTACTGTAACAATAATGAAATTAAAGGGATGTGTTTAAACAACCTTCCAATTTGCTTCTATTGTCAATTTAGCTTAATTTTCTTGGTCATATGTTAATGAAATGGGCATGGATATACTCTTGTAAACTCAGGAAGACACCCTCCACATAGCAAAAGTGAACATAAGGATTTCTCTATGTCCACTCTTCACCGAATCTACAACAAATAGTGAATCCAGTGGGCCTGTATTAAGCATACAAAGTAGAGAAAATCAAGAACAGCAGAATTGGTAAATACAAAACTCTTCTTTTTATTAAATAGTACCAATATGGTCATTATATATATATATATATATGTTTCATCTGGGTAAACCTGACATTACCAAAGTGGCTGTGGGTAAAGCCTGATGAAATGTAATTCCCCATCTACACATTTTTTTGCCTCTGCCTGGGGGTTCAAGGAAGGCGCCTTGCCGATCCTCTGGCATCCACCCCAAGTGAACCTTGGGGAATGAGGTTTACAAGGGGTATTAACCCCCCCCTTTAAACTCCCCAGGTGGAGGCAAAAAAGATATTGAAGATGTGTGAATTACAGTGCATATGTTTGATGTGATGCCTCAATGCACTCTGAGAAGATTTATCATGTTACATCGGGCTTTACCCACAGCCACTTGGGCAATGTCAGGTTTACCCGGTTAATGCTAGGATTACCTAATTTCTTACTTTACCCGCAACATAAATATATATATATATATATATATATATATATATATATATATATATATATATATATATATATATATACAGGTAGCAAAAACTTGCACTCACTGGTCTTATTTCAAAAAAACACACTTTACTGTGATGTTTCGGAGACAGAGTATCCCCTTCCTCAGTATCCCCTTCCTATATACTCATATTTTTAATGCATCCCTATATGTCAGAGTAGATAAATTACCAATGACTGATTAGATACCTACCATTCTAAAGGCAACTATTCCAGAAGAAACTAAATACAGTAAAATATACAGTAGGTGTGATTTCACACTAGTCTTCTACCTCTCCAGAACGACCACCAATATGACTCATCCATACAAATGACAGCTCTGGGGAAAGCTGACTCTTTTTTTATTCAACTGGCTTATTCCTTTCCCCTGAGAGAATCCAATGTATATGTTTCTAGTCATGTGCAGGTTTATGACATTTTTGTTGATATAGAAGTATATACTTTCTCCAACATTGGTGTGTCCGGTCCACGGCGTCATCCATTACTTGTGGGAAATATTCTCCCCCACAGGGAAAGGCAAGGAGAGCACACAGCAAGAGCTGTCCATATAGCTCCCCCTCTGGCTCCACCCCCCCCAGTCATTCTCCTTGCCGCTCTGAACAAGTAGCATCTCCACGGGGATGGTGAGGAGTTTGTGGTATATTTAAGAAAATGTTTCCCATAGTAGACCCTAGAAGGGATGCATGGCAGATGGTCCCGAAGGTTGAGGGAGCTGTTTCAACACTAGCGAAGCGCACCACTATTCCTATAGAGGACAGCTGCGCTTTCAAAGATTCTATGGATACAAAATTGGAAGGATTGCTTAAAAAGATTTTTGTTCAGCAAGGGTTCATCCTTCAACCAGCTACGTGTGTTATTACTGTCACTTCAGCGGCGTCCTTTTGGTTCGAGGAACTAGAAAGGTCGCTCCAGAAAGAGACTTCCTATGAAGAAGTCATGGACAGGATTCACGCATTGAAATTAGCTAATTCCATTATATTGGATGCCGCCTTTCAAATAACGAAATTGGCGGCGAAAAACTCAGGTTTTGCTATAGTAGCGCGGAGGGCGCTTTGGCTAAAATCCTGGTCAGCAGATGTGTCGTCCAAGACTAAGTTACTTAATATTACTTTCAAGGGTAAGACCCTTTTTGGGCCGGAATTGAAGGAAATTATTTCAGACATCACTGGGGGTAAGGGCCATGCCCTCCCACAGGATAGGCCGTTTAAGGCTAAGAACAAGTCTAATTTTCGTTCCTTTCGCAATTTCAGGAACGGACCGGCTAATAACTCCTCTGCCGCTAGACAAGAAGGTAACGCGGCCCAGCCCAAACCCGCTTGGAAGCCCATGCAAGGCTGGAACAAGGGTAAACAGACCAAGAAACCTGCTGCTGCTACCAAGACAGCATGAAGGGGTAGCCCCCGATCCGGGACCGGATCTGGTAGGGGGCAGACTATCTCTCCTCGCTCAGGCTTGGGCAAGAGATGTTCCGGATCCCTGGGCACTAGAGATAGTCTCCAAGGGATACCTGCTAGAGTTCAAGGGACTTCCTCCAAGGGGAAGGTTCCACCTGTCTCGCTTATCTTCAGACCAGATAAAGAAACAGGCATTCTTACATTGTGTAAGAGACCTATCAAAGATGGGAGTGATAAACCCAGTCCCCTCCGGGGAACAAGGTCTAGGTTTTTACTCAAACCTGTTTGTGGTTCCCAAAAAAGAGGGAACTTTCAGGCCAATTCTGGATTTAAAGATATTAAACAAGATCCTCAGAGTTCCATCCTTCAAAATGGAAACCATTCGGACAATCTTGCCGACAATCCAGCAGGGTCAATATTTGACTACCGTGGATCTAAAGGATGCTTATCTGCATATTCCAATCCACAAAACTCATCATCAGTTCCTGAGGTTCGCCTTTCTGGACAAACATTACCAGTTCGTGGCTCTTCCATTCGGTTTAGCCACCGCTCCCAGAATTTTCACAAAGGTGCTAGGGTCCCTTCTAGCGGTCCTAAGGCCGAGGGGCATCGCTGTAGCACCTTATCTAGACGACATCCTAATCCAAGCGTCGTCTCTTTCCAAAGCAAGGGCCCACACGGACATTGTGTTGGCTTTTCTCAGATCTCACGGGTGGAAGGTGAACATAGAAAAGAGTTCACTGTCACCGTCCACAAGGGTTCCTTTTCTGGGAACAATAATAGATTCTGTGGAAATGAAGATCTTCCTGACAGAAGTCAGAAAGCTAAAGCTTCTAAATGCTTGTCGAGTTCTTCATTCTATTCCTCAACCCTCCATAGCTCAGTGCATGGAAGTAATAGGACTAATGGTCGCAGCAATGGACGTGGTTCCTTTTGCTCAAATTCATCTAAGACCATTACAGCTGTGCATGCTCAATCAGTGGAATGGGAACTATACAGACTTGTCTCCCCAAATTCAAGTAGACCAGGTAACCAGGGACTCACTTCTCTGGTGGTTGACCCAGGATCACCTGTCTCAGGGAATGAGTTTCCGCAGACCGGAGTGGGTCATCGTCACGACCGACGCCAGCCTCTTGGGGTGGGGCGCGGTCTGGGACTCCCTGAAAGCTCAGGGCCTATGGTCTCGGGAAGAGTCACTTCTCCCGATAAACATTTTGGAACTAAGAGCAAAATTCAATGCGCTCCTGGCTTGGCCTCAGCTAGCGGAAGCCAGGTTCATAAGATTTTAGTCGGACAACATAACGACTGTTGCGTACATCAATCATCAGGGGGGAACAAAGAGTTCCCTAGCGATGAAGGAAGTAACCAAGATTATCCAATGGGCAGAGAATCACTCCTGCCATCTATCCGCTATTCACATCCCAGGAGTAGACAACTGGGAGGCGGACTATTTGAGTCGTCAGACTTTCCATCCGGGGGAGTGGGAACTCCACCCGGAGGTCTTTGCTCAGTTAACCCAATTATGGGGCATTCCAGACATGGATCTAATGGCGTCCCGTCAGAACTTCAAGATTCCTTGCTACGGGTCCAGATCCAGGGATCCCAAGGCGACTCTAGTGGATGCATTAGTGGCGCCTTGGTCGTTCAACCTAGCGTATTTGTTTCCACCGTTTCCTCTCCTTCTCAGGCTCATAGCCAGGATCAAACAGGAGAAGGCCTCGGTGATTCTGATAGCTCCTGCATGGCCACGCAGGACTTGGTATGCAGACCTGGTGAATATGTCATCGGCTCCACCATGGAAGCTACCTTTGAGACAGGATCTTCTAGTACAAGGTCCATTCGAACATCCAAATCTAGTTTCTCTGCAGCTGACTGCTTGGAAATTGAACGCTTAATTTTATCCAAGCGTGGGTTTTCGAATTCTGTGATAGATACTCTGGTCCAAGCCAGAAAACCTGTGACTAGAAAGATTTACCATAAAATATGGAAAAAATATATCTGCTGATGTGAATCCAAAGGATTCTCCTGGAGTAAGATTAAAATTCCAAAGATTCTCTCCTTTCTCCAAGAAGGTTTGGATAAAGGGTTGTCAGCTAGTTCTCTAAAAGGACAGATTTCTGCTTTATCTGTCTTGTTACACAAACGACTGGCAGCTGTGCCAGATGTACAAGCTTTTGTTCAGGCTTTGGTTAGAATCAAGCCTGTTTACAGACCCATGACTCCTCCTTGGAGTCTAAATTTAGTTCTTTCAGTTCTTCAAGGGGTTCCGTTTGAACCTTTACATTCCATAGATATTAAGTTATTATCTTGGAAAGTTCTATTTTTGGTTGCTATTTCTTCTGCTAGAAGAGTTTCTGAATTATCTGCTTTGCAATGTAATCCACCCTATCTGGTTTTCCATTCAGATAAGGTTGTTTTGCGTACTAAGCCTGGTTTTCTTCCAAAAGTTGTTTCCAACAAGAATATTAACCAGGAAATAGTTGTTCCTTCTCTGTGTCCGAATCCAGTTTCAAAGAAGGAACGTTTGTTACACAATTTAGATGTTGTTCGTGCTTTAAAGTTCTACTTAGAAGCAACAAAAGATTTTAGACAAACCTCATCTTTGTTTGTCGTTTACTCTGGTAAGAGGAGAGGTCAAAAAGCTACTGCTACCTCTCTCTCTTTCTGGCTGAAAAGCATTATCCGATTGGCTTATGAGACTGCCGGACGGCAACCTCCTGACCGAATCACAGCTCACTCTACTAGGGCTGTGGCTTCCACTTGGGCCTACAAGAACGAGGATTCTGTTGATCAGATATGTAAGGCAGCGACTTGGTCCTCTCTGCACACTTTTGCCAAATTCTACAAATTTGATACTTATGCTTCTTCGGAGGCTATTTTTGGGAGAAAGGTTTTGCAAGCCGTGGTGCCTTCCATTTAGGTAACCTGATTTGCTCCCTCCCTTCATCCGTGTCCTAAAGCTTTGGTATTGGTTCCCACAAGTAATGGATGATGCCGTGGACCGGACACACCAATGTTGGAGAAAACAGAATTTATGCTTACCTGATAAATTACTTTCTCCAACGGTGTGTCCGGTCCACGGCCCGCCCTGGTTTCCTAATCAGGTTAAAAAAAAAATTCTTTATACACTACAGTCACCACGGCACCCTATAGTTTCTCCTTTTTCTCCTAACCGTCGGTCGAATGACTGGGGGGGCGGAGCCAGAGGGGGAGCTATATGGACAGCTCTTGCTGTGTGCTCTCCTTGCCTTTCCCTGTGGGGGAGAATATTTCCCACAAGTAATGGATGACGCCGTGGACCGGACACACCGTTGGAGAAAGTAATTTATCAGGTAAGCATAAAATCTGTTTTTATTGAATTACTTTTTTTTTTAATCTGTCCTTCAAATTAAAAGATCCAATGTTACCTCTAATTTATTTATTGTCTTAAAGTAAAACTTTCAGAGGCAGATTAGGATGGAGAGGTGTAGAACCATACAATTCTTGGTGAAAATACTTTTACAGAAAATGAGGAATATTTTAAAACATATGGACCTACATCCAATAAAATCCCTTATGGAAAAAAAACTTGCCCAAACATTGCAACAAAATTGTGCAGTTTAAAAAAGATTGGTATTTGCCTCTTGTCACAGCTACAAGATTCTTGTTAAGCTCCCTTATAATTGTTTATCACTTCTTGGCACACTCTATTATATGCAAAAAAAAAAAAAGAAAACTTAAAACAGTTAAAAGAAATGATTAATAAAATCAAAATCAAAATGAGCCAATGTCCCCTCATGCTGGGCTAAAGGGTAGGTGAAAAATTTCAAACAAAGCCTATGGCCATCGTTTATTCTATTGAGAAAAAATAATTTTCCATAACAAAACAGAAATATATTACAGTTAGAAACATTTACATAGATCATTTTGCAATTGTATTTATTATTTTTTCTGGTTGTGAGTGGTCCTCATTTCATGTGTAACATATCATATACTGGGCCCCTCATGCAACTTTAGATCTTGAAAGCAAATCCTGCAGAATACAGAAAAGGAGAGAGGCACCACCATAGGACAATACCGTCTTGAACTATAGTAGAACACAAGAGGGAGTACCCCCCTTCCCGAAGTGAATCTACTCACAAAAGCAGCGGCACAACCAGGGTGCCAGAAACAGCCGACCTGGACTATATTGGGTCACCCGACAGACACGCTGGAGCGTCAGATGCATCACTTATGTCGTCACAGGGGATCAACCAATCCAAAAGCCAAGTCCTCTGGTTCAGGCACATACAGTGTTCGGCTGTTCAGTGCTTACTGCATAAACACCCACTAACGAAATGCTGAAAAAGACAGTTGAAGTGATTTGTAACATGATTTCACCTTTACAACAAAGCTCCTCCACAACCTCACAAGAGCCTATAAAACTAAGCCATGCTGCTTATGTATTGAAGTACTTGAGTAGTATATTCAGGGGTACTTTTAATAAAATTGTCTCTAGAGTAGTAGATACTTTGAATAGTTTCCCAGCAAATGCTTTTGAGATTTTAAAGCTTCCTGGTGTATGATAAGGTTATCTTAAGTATTAACTGAGTGTATACTTAAAGGGACATTACAGCCATCCATGTGGATGCATTTAGTTTTAATCAGGAGCATTTTTGTAATATACATTTATTAGCAAATATGCTTCTTATAAAACTATAGCTATTTTAAAAGTGTATTTAAGTATGTGCCGTGCACCAGCATTTTGAACACAGCACTCAGAGCTTGATGATATTTTCTTTGCCAGCTCAAACCTTCTTTTTCCCACTGACACTCGCAGGGCTGCCCTAGTGCAATGATCGTAAAAAAGGGGCAGTCCCTGCGAGTTGCAAGATGGCTCCTATTAAAAGTAATGAAGCTTGCTGGATAGGGAAACTTTGCTCCTTAGTGCGAAGTTAGCAGGGAGCAGGGGGAGCACGTTAAAATTAAAATCCTGCAACCAATATAACTCACATTACGCTGCTTTCTGCTTATAGCATCTTACATTCTCCTATATTTTAGTATGCATTTGTTTTTCTATTGGGGTTCGTATTGTTTTGACAAAAGCTCTTTTAGTTGGCAAGAAAAAACTGTGATATCTGCAGTGCGAAAATCTTTATAGAATTATGCTGGGATTAGTGAGACATTGTCATATACGCCCATGGAACGCCCATGTTCAGCCCATTTTACGAAAAAAACAACAATTACGCTTTGCATTTTGTATTTATAAGTTCAAATTTCTGTGTGATTTTTGCACATTCAGTGTACTACAATTACATTTACGCTGTGAATATTTAATTTGATTTATTCCTGTGTAAATTAGATACTAATTTTACGTTTTTGTTAACATGCAATTTTTGGTGAAGAATTTTGTTATGATTTTTTATGCACCTTAACAATACAAGTTTTCCCTGCTTATTTTTGTGTGAATGGTTCAAATATCTGTTTTGTATAATGTTTAAAATACGAATTTTGTTGTGCACATTTCATATGAAAATGCAGTATACGTCCCTTAGCGAGACACTATGTTTTCGGGGTAAAAAATGGCTTTAGATCATTCCACCAGGGAAATAGAAGGACTGGCAAGCATTCATTAATAATCTCGCCAGCCCAGAGAGCTTTCAATCATGGAGCCCTCAGAGAGACTAAGAAGCTTGCACTATCTGGCAATGACACAATTTGTTAATTGTTGGCAGGCTAAAAGCCCCACTGGCACTCTGAGCAGCTGCAGTATTTAAAATGCTGGTGCACTGAGAATATCTAGCTATGCTTCACATGCACATGCAGAGAAAAATGTTAATCCTAAAAAAGTGATAACTTTTACTAGAAACATTTTTGCCAACACATGAATATTGCAAATATGTTTCTAACCAAAGATGTAATTGATCTATGTGCATTTCATTTTTGAGCGGAATGCACCTTTAAACCTGCATATTTACCAGACAGCACTGGTCTTTGATTTTTCTATACAAACAATAAATTATTTTATTAAAGTATAGTAGTAGCTGTCTACATTGCAAATATATTATGCTTTATTGTTTCTTTGACTATTCTTTTCAGTAAAAAAATATACATTCCATGAGGAAGAGCTTGGAATATTAACAACTCTTGTTTACATTAATACATGTTATTTTATATTTACTTTAAATTGCTTGTATCTAGATATTGTAACCCTAGGCTAAAGAAGATGTAGCATATCATTTAAGAGAAATTTAATTCAGTAGTATATACAACGTTTTAGAGCATTTTAAAGCTATTTAGTCTTTTGTGTACATATTAACTACAAAAGCTACTGTTAAATGGGTCTGAAACTAAATGCAAACTATGCACCATTGCTATTAGAGTAGTTTACAGAAGGAGCAATAGTGAAACACTCAAGAATGTTCTCATATGTCTACAAGGAATAGAATGAAAATAGTGATCATGTGTCCATACTTTAATATTGTTTATTATGTCTAGTGAAAGTTCTTTAATCAGATGTAGATGTGAATGCAATTCCTAGACAAAGAGAGTTAATTAGATTCAGTTGTATTTATAAATAATATAAACTTCGGATCTCAAGGAAGAAAAACTGTATGGACTATAATATATATGTATAAGAAGTTTACTGTGTACAACGAACAACAAAACTGCTGATTAATGTTAGAATTTTGCTGCTCCCAATTAATTTACAGTAGTTACAGATTCATTCATTCTACTGATGGGACATGAAAGCCAAAATGAACCATTCATGATAGAGCATGGCATTTTTAAATTTACTTCGATTATTAAGTGTAATTTTTCTGTTGGTATCCTTTGTTTAAGAGCATACCTAGGTATGCACATGCGCAGCAGTGCACTACTGGGAGCTAGCTGGTGATTAATGGCCTCTTGTCAATGGCTTACTAGATGTGTTCAACTAGCTCCCTAGATAGTTGTAAAATGCTTATCTGAAACTGACATTAAAGGGACATGAAACCCAAAAAAAAATATTTCATGATTCAGATAGAGAATACAATTTTAAACAACTTTCTAGTTTACTTCTATTATATAATTTCCTTCATTCTCTTGGTATCATTTGTTGAAGGAGTAGCAGTGCACTACTGGTTTCTAACAGAACACATGGGTGAGCCAATGACAATCAATATATATATTTGCAGCCACCAATCGGCAGCTAGAACTAGGTTCTTTGCAGCTTCTAAGCTTTCCTAGATAAACCTATCAGCAAAGGATAAGAAGAGAATTAAGCAAATTAAACAATAGAAGTAAATTTGAAAGCGGTTTAAAATTATATTCTCTATCTGAATCATGAAAGAAAAAATTTGGGTTTCATGTCCCTTTAACTATGTGTTCACCCCCTTTGCCTGGTAATTCACGTAGTTATAGGTAAGCAACAGCGCAATTATAAAATGTGGTAACAGAGTGTTTTTACACTTTTATGTTTGTATTTACCTCCCATACTTGTATGTATTTTGCTGCTCTCTTCTGCAAGCTGTAAGTTACATTATGTCCTTAGATAGTAAGCTTGAGAGCCTCTCTAACTGCAGCTCACTTTGTATAAAAGCGCATCACGCTCCTCTCCTTTTATTTATGTTTGTCAATGCAAGTGTAGTAAAGTAGTCCTACATAATGTTTCATTGTAAGTTTGTTATTGTATTTGTACCCTTATGATTGTAATATACCTTTGTATAGCGCTGCATGAAATGTTGACGCTTTATAAATAAATGATAATAATAATAATATGACCCACACAATAATAGATCTGCTGAATGCTGAAGGCCAATGCATTTTTGACCATAAAAAACTATTAAAAGTTTAAACTTCTTACAAGCTGCATTTATTCAATTTTCCAAAGCATCAGAAGTTTTAATGATATTTTTTTGCATTTGTCATCTTAATTTTCTTTATACTAAGAATATTTAAAGAAGGATATTTTTCTCCCAGTATTAACAGACAAGTGGTCTGGTTTCAATACATCTTGGTTTGACTACCAGGGGGCACTTCCACTAGTTCACTTGTATGATACGAGAAAGGGAAATGTTCCATTGGAACCTTGCAGATTATCTAGAGGTTTTACTGCATTCCATGAAGTGCAGATGAGACCACTGCAGTACAATATAGCTCTACACAATGTATTGTATTGTGTGCTTTGTATTGCATTATATCAGTTATAATTTAGTCTTGCATACTTCTATAACTTCCCACTGAAACTAATGGACTTCCATGGTTTGAAAACTTTGCTGTGGAATCACCCAACACTGATCTGCTTTAAAATAAACTTAGAAGATCATTATATTTCTTCTGGTAAATCATCAGCATCTATTGGATCTTCAGCTTCTAATGGACAGCCTCTTTTAATTGCTATATTGTGCAGTATGCAGCAAACCAATATAATTTTTGCAACTTTCTCTGGTGCATACTGCATAGCACCACCAGAACGATCAAGACATCGAAACCGTATTTTCAAAAGACTGAAAGTCCTCTCAATAACCCCCCTGGTAGATCGGTGAGCTTCATTGAAACGTACTTGACTTCTGGTCTGTGGGTTGTTATAGGGAGTCAACAGCCATTCTGTACATGAGTACCCTCCATCTCCTAATAGAAGATATAATAAATATAAATATTAATATAAGAATAATTATAAAGATTGAGAACTATACAATACAAATTTAAAGTATACAGATTACAGTCGACAAATTGGGCGCAATTTTTGTACATTGAAATGAGAGACAAATTAGACGCCAGTTATGCTTACCTAGAAGCCATCCTTCAGGCATATTTCCGTCCTCGAACTTCCGGTATAACCCAGTCTGCCTTAAGATGTAAGAATCATGACAGGAGCCAGGAAAGTTAGAACAGACACTAATAATCCTCATGTTGGGGTCACAGACCATCTGGACATTCAAGGAATGGAAATGCTTTCTATTCCTATAGATCTCCTCACGAGCTTGAAGTGGTCTTACAGCAACATGGGTACAGTCTATGGCACCTAGGACATTGGGCATCCCAGCCATCCTATAGAAATTTGACTTGATAGATTGCCATTCTTCAGGGGTAGATGGCAAACAAACATATCGATGAAAAATAAGCATCATAGCCCCTATGACTTTGGATAAGTGGTGTGAAAAAGCAGATTGACTCATTCCAATAATGACGCTAGAAACTGCCTGAAAGGAGCCTGTTGCAAAAAAATGCAATGCAGCTAATAGTTTCAGAAGTCCCGGAATAGCTTGTGAACGAGCCGTCATCGACTCCAAATGATCTTCAATCTCTCGATACAGGTGTAATATGGATTCACGATCAAGCCGGAATCTTTGTATGATCTCTCGGTCAGAAAGGCCGTGCAAACCAACCCATGGAAGGAATACACGGGGGACACAAACTCTCCTTCTTCTAACCATACGATTAGCGACATTTCCAGTATTCTGTCTTCTAGCCCGGATTTGCATCACACGGAGAATAAACAAATACAGAATTCTCTCCATAGCTGCTGAAATGAACAATGTAAGTACAATGCTGATATTACTGCCTTTTATATATGTCTAGACTGGCATCTAGAGTGACTTTCCTATTGTTTTGTACCTTGCCCGCCACCTAAAAGGTGGCGAGGCAAAAATAACGAGGTGGGGGCGGAGATTGACGCGAGCGGACAAATAGATTTTTTAGTACATTCGTTTTTGGCGAGTTGGTGGTCAAATGTGTCTAATTACAGTGAAAAATGGAGAGGTAGCGAGGTTTGGCGGATAAGTACGCTCGCAATTTTAAAGATACGAGTTTTAACATAATTGACGGCTTTGTACATATCAGTTTGCGAGTTTTGACGCGAGATTTGTTGCGGGTAGCTCACTGACTGCTTAGTACATGGAGCCCTATAACTTGTTTTATGCATCTACATTAAATAATCCTGTTATTTTATGCTTAAAAAAACGAAAGAAAAGTAACACACATACGTAAAGGAACAGTCTACCCCAGAATTGTTATTGTTTAAAAAGATAGATAATCCCTTTATAACCCATTCCCCAGTTTTGCATAACCTTCATGATTATATTAATATACTTTATACCTTTGTGATTACCTTGTATCTAAGCTTCGGCAGACTTCCCCCTTATTTAAGTTCTTTTGATAGACTTGCAATTTAGCCAATCAGTGCCCTCTTATAAGTAACGCTCCACGGGTGTGAGCACAATGTTATTTATATAGCTAAGTGACTTGGAAAGTTGTTTAAAACTGCATGCTCTATCTTTATCATGAGAGTTTAATTTTGTCTAGACAGTCACTTAATAATGGTTTGCATACATCTCATTGGGCTGAAAAGAAAGATATCTTTTAGCCACTTTCAAGTGTAGTAGAGTTTCTGAAATACCATTTTAAAAACATCTTATCAAGACAACTTACAAACACAGTAAAATCTATTTTAAGTAGCAAATGCCAAATAATATGAAAAAACTATATTATAGAAAATATACCAATGTAAAAGACATACCAAGACATATTTAAAGTCACTAAAATAAGGGAATTCAGCACTCTTTTATACGCCAAGAACTTGCTTATTTTAAATATCACAGCATTTTATGCCCATTAAAATAAATAAACCAGACTTCTAAACAAATTAAAGCAGTTTTTTATTTGCTGACATTTTTTTCTAAAGCAGTGAATATTGGGTAAGTTGCAGCTTAGAAGTATTATCAGTCCATGTGCGCAAATAATAGAAACAGATCCATAAGAATAAAGTTAAGACATTTCTGCTCAGTTTAGTTGCTCAATAATAACAGACTCAAGGTTGAATAGATATTTTAAATCTGTGGTCTGATTTTATCATAGAAACACAAAGCAGTGGATGCAAGCCTAGTTTCTTCAATGTAAGAAGCAGCAGTCAGCTGAACTCTGCTTCTTATCCCCTCTGCCACCTCCTTGGGTGATTGACAGGCCCTGCTCTCATGTGATTGGTCGTGAAATATTGATTGTGCAATAAGACATCCGGGCAGCGGACATACAGTTCACTGCAAAGGCATATGCACAGGTTCCCAGTTTGTGAACCATATCCACGGTTCCCAAAGACTTTAGTGATACATAAATAGTGCACTCTATACTTTCAATGGGAGACAGTATGTCAGGGTTTCACCCTGCTTTGTTTGCTATTTGCTGCTGGCTGCCATTTTACTCACCTCTCTCACTGAATCTGCTGCAGAGTGTGTAACGCTGCTAACTCACCTAGGTGCCGTCTTATGGCCAAACTGGTGAACATCATCAGTGTGAGACAGGTTGCAGTCCCAGAATTATGATGTCATCACTTATTATTTAAAGGGCCTCTGTTCAGTATGCTTGTGCCCTTGCATTTGCTCAGACTTCTTTGTGAGTTCCTGTGTTCCAGTTCCTGTGTTTTACATGGCTTGGCTGACGTCCCTTCTGGTTCCTGATCCCTGGCTTGCTCCTGATTCAGCTGTTCTCTTTGTTCCTGACTCCGGCTTGTCTGACTACTCGCCTTGGCTCCTGACCCGGCTTGTCTGACTACCGGCTCTGGTTTTGACTCCTGGCTTGTCGTTTTGCTTTTGGACTCTTTATTATTTTTTTGTTATTATTAATAAAGGTGTGATTATTTTTGCATTTCACGTCTCAGAGTGATTCCTGGTAACCTGACACAGTAGTAGCGTGCTCATTGCCTTATTGGCTAGTGCATCTAAAAAAACATGCATTAACTGTTATCCCTTCCTATTTTGCATTCAAAAACATGGAAGTTGTATTGTTTCTACACTAATTAAGCAGAGTTTTTGCGCTCCGTTGGTTCAGCTCTTCAGCGCTATCGCACATGAATTTTAGTGTGGGCCCTTATAGAAATCAAAATATATTATCTGAGGTAAAGAAATCCTCTGTACTCTCTGACTTAAATATTATAGTGCACCTTATATTACCGCACACATGAAATGGACTTGAAATTCCTAAAACAAAAATGCTAGCAGTATGGATTACACTCCAGCAATATTAACAACCCAAATGTCTTGCATTTTTGCACTCCCCTGTAATCTGGCCATTATTTTGTTCACAATTCATTACTTGATTGCTGATAAATAATGTGCATATATAAAAATTTATTTTTAATGTCCCTTTAAAGGATTACTAACTTTTTTTTTTCTCTGCAAAACGGAACAAACATTTATCATTTAAAATACCATAGCAATGTAATGTACCTTGTGATTTTAGGAAACAAAGCTCCATTTCACAGTAAAATTATATTTCTTTTAATCCCGATGACATCACGTCATCCAGCCCTCAAATGTAACAATCTTTCCAATCGGATGTGTATTATTTGCATATAATTATATTACAGTCTCCTCATTCAACGCATGCGCAATACAATTAGCTTCCTCTCGCATGCGCATATTGCGGCACTCAAGCCGACATGAGAGCTAACTGGGAAAAAAAAAGCATCCAATGACGTTGCGGTAACTCGCTCATGCGCATTGCGTCTCTGAGTCGCCATTTTACAACTGCAGTTGTCAGCACGGATTGGAAATCTGTAACGCAAGACAACACAGTGGGTTAGAAAAAATGTAATATTTCAAACATATATATTTTGTAAACGGTACACATTTAATACATGAACAACATTGAAAAAACCTTTATTTACATGTATAGTTTTGCGATATTCTGACTACAGTGTCCCTTTAAATGCTTGCCGTCCCAGCCCAGCACACTAGAAATGACTTGTGCAAATGTTTGGTTTATTCTTCTCCTCTGCTACAAGGAACCATAAAGCATTTCACAGACAGCAGCACATTGCTGTCAGCCAATAATAAACAAGAATTCACCACATCATGTGTTGCTTGCTGAAAGAAACAGAGGTGCTTGGAAGTTGTAGTTGTTTCCATTTTTTACAACCAAGTTTATATCTATAGGTTGTAGCATTATATAAAGGGAACAGATCACATCACTACAAATGTTAACCCTTTGAGTACATTCTTTAATTTGTACAGCTATAAAGTCATGTGACACCACACATGCACACACAATTTCTACTAACATAATGCAAGGATTTAAAGCTATAGGGCTAGATTATAATTGTAGTGCTTAATTATAGTGAACCTGCAAATGGGCAAATTTGCCCGTTTGCGGGCACGCTATAATTAATCAGCCATAACAAGTGGCTAGTTATTGCTATCGTGAGCTTGCGGTAGCAATTAGTGCTCAGAAAATAACCAGAGATCCGATCACTGGTTAATTTTCTAAAAGTGCCCTAAAAATAGAGTCCATTATTTTTTATTTTTTTTTATGTAGCACTAGGCAGTTTTTGGGTTCTAAAGTTTGTATGAGTGGGGTGTTAGAAAAAAAACAGCACTGAAAAGTGCCTTTTCATTGCGGTCTATGGGAACTGTGTGTTTCCAGTAAATTTCTATGTATATGCTTATATATGTACATATACAGTATATTAACACATAAATATACTGTATATGTATATCAGCATATACATATATATTTACAAATGCTGCAATCGATGTGCTACTTACCTATTTCGCTGCACTAAGGTTCTGATGCCGTCTCTGACAGCATCAGAACTAGGCTCCCATTAAAGCCTATGGAAGCGCGCTCTTGTGTATAGAGCCTATGGAAGCACACATTAGCATGTGCTGGTATTACACAGTGGAGCACCAATATCAGTTTCTTGAAAGTGATATTTAGCGCTCCACTTGTAATCTGGCCCATAATAAGCTATTTTCAGTACAAAACATATATACAACATACCTTATACAAATGCATAATAGACCCACAATGCCCCAGCTCATATAGGTTTGTTCTTCAAAAATGTTTTTATTAATAAAAATGGTCATACTATATATTGCAAAGATATAGGTATTCCATGAATAAAAGTGAGGAAAATTTGCAGGTATGTTCTAAAAAATAAGCTAAGCTTAGGTGAACATTTTCTTATTACTCTTTCACTAGCAAGATGAGCATTTTTAAGACCTATACATTATTTACTATGAAAATTAGTTTGGAGATATATTATCTGAAGTATTACAAAACATAATACATTTTCAGATTTACGATACACATTATGGGCTCGCTTACAAGTGACGTGCTATTTAGCGCTACCGTTCGAGCAAAAACTTTGTTAGAAGAAATCGTTTTGTGTGTGCAGGTTAGCGCACTTATTACAAGTTAAAAGTAAAAGTTTTGCGTGCGAGCAAAACCCGACACGCTAACCTCAGGACCTCAGATTTCTCAGCCTCACTAACTTTTTCTCCCAATAGAGCTCAATGGAGTGCGCAAAAGAAAAAAAGCTAACCCTTATCGATCACCCGCTAACCCAAAAGGAGTTATTAATATTTCACATTCCAATGTTCTTCACATACAGGACAATCGGCTAGATTACGAGTTTTGCGGTAAGAGCGTTGCGGTACTAACTTGCACGTTATTGTCACCACTCACTTACCTACAGCGCTGGCATTTTAGGTTTTCATAAACCTGGCGTTATCAGGCAAGAAGTGAGCGTAGAGCAAAATTGTGCTCCATACCGCACTCCAATACCAGCACTGCCTAAGGCAGCGGTGAGCTGGTTTTACGTGCTCGTGCATGATTTCCCCATAGACATCAATGGGTAGAGCCGGCTGAAAAAAAGCCTAACACCTGCAATAAAGGAGCGTAAAGCTCAGTAACGCAGCCCCATTGATTCCTATGGGGAAACATATTTTATGTTACAAATAACACCCTAACATGAACCCCAAGTCTAAGCACCCCTAATCTTACACTTATTAACCCCTAATCTGCCGCCCCCGACATCGCCGACACCTGCATTATACTTATTAACCCCTAAACTGCCACTCCGGACATCGTTGCCACTATAATAAATATATTAACCCCTAAACCGCTGCACTCCCGCCTCGCAAGCACTAGTTAAATATTATTAACCCCTAATCTGCTGTCCCTAACATCGCTGCAACCTACGTTACAGTTATTAACCCTAACCCTAACACCCCCTAACTTAAATATAATTAAAATAAATCTAAATAAAAAAATCCTATCATTACCTAAATTATTCCTATTTAAAACTAAATACTTACCTGTAAAATAAACCCTAAGCTAGCTACAATATAACTAATAGTTACATTGTAGCTAGCTTAGGGTTTATTTTTATTTTACAGGCAAATTTGTATTTATTTTAACTAGGTAGAATAGTTACTAAATAGTTATTAACTATTTACTAACTACCTAGCTAAAATAAATACAAATTTACCTGTAAAATAAAACCTAACCTGAGTTAGTTTTTTACTCATAACGCAAAACTCATAATCTAGCCATATGTTATTTTAATTTTATATACATATTTATATATATATATATATATATATTTAACTATTCCTGTATATCTATTCTTAAAGATACAGTATATACTGTAGGTATAGATATCTATTTTACATTAACATTATGAGATATACATAGAAATATATTTAATAACAAAAATTATATTTATTTCTATGTGTTTGTATGGTCTAACACAGCGGAGGGTTAGCGCATATGCAGAGTTAGTTGTCTTAAAGAGACAGTCTTCTAAAAAAATTTTTTTTAAAAAAGATAACCTCTTTACTACCCATTCCCCAGCTTATAGCTATTCTCAGCAAAACACTACTAGTTAATTTGTGTCATACAGACAACATTGTGCTCACTCACATAGAGTTATTCATGAGCTAAAATTCAAGTTTGTAAATTGCAGTGAGATAAATAGGCAGTCTGCAGGAGCTTAGATACAAGGTAATCACAGAGGGAAAAATGTATATTAATATCGGCATGTTGGTTGTGCAAAAATGGGTAATCTATACTATAATCGCGTTTGTAACGCGTCCATCGCTGTCGCCAGTTGCACACGCATCCTCAAAGGAATGTTGGCTGCGTGAGGCAGCCAAAAGAATGTTTTAATGTGCGCGCAGCCAAAAGAATCCACCTGGATGCAGGTGTATTCTTTCACCACCCTGCCATTTTCGGAATCCACCTAGATGCAACGTAGGCAAACGAAGCCTTAAAAAAACAAAAAAACACACTCAACCGCCCGCCTGAAATAACGAAAAAACACGTAACCACCTGCAAGAAATAAACAAACACACGTAACCGCCCGCACAAAATAATAAAAAAAAACTAACCGCCCACATGAAGTATAAGAACAAAAAACTAACCTCCCGCACAAAGTATTAACAAACACCTAAACCGCCAACCCACACATGGCAAAATAATAAAGTAATTAACCCCTAATATGCAAATTAAACAACGAAAATAACATAATTAAAATATTAACCCCTAAACCGCCAAACCAACACATTGCAATAAACCTAATTAACCTATTAACCCCTAAACCGCCAAACCCCCACATCGCAATAAACCTAATTATCCTATTAACTCCTAAACCGCCAACCCCCACAACGCAATAAACCTAATTAACCTATTAACTCCAAACCACCAACCCCCCACAACGCACATAACTAATTTAATTACTAATCCCCCTAACCTAACACACCTAAATTAACCCCAATACTAAGTTACAATTAAAATAAAAAACCTAACATTAATTTAAAAATAAAACCTAACATTAAATTACAAAAAAATGTATCTAAAATTACAAAAAAATAAAAAACTCTAAAATTACAGAAAAAAATAAACAAAATTATCAAAAATAAAAAAAATAAACCTAATCCCTATGAAAATAAAAAAGCCTCTCCCCAAAAGGAACGATGAGTTTTTATTTATTGCGGTGGCTATTTTTTTTTAGATTAGGGTTTTTTTTGGGCTGTAAAATATCTGATTGCCCTTTTAAGGTCAGTAAAAGAGCTGAATGCCCTTTTAAGGGCAATGCCCATACAAATGCCCTTTTACAGACAAAGGGTAGTTTAGGTTTTTTTAGACTTAGCTTTTTATTTTGGGGGGGTTGGTTGGGTGGGGGGTTTTAGACACACACACACACACACATATATATGTATATATATATATATATATATATATATATATATATATATGTATATATATAGTATAGCCTTTTGCAGTCAAATTCATTGTCATATACCATGTACCTTCTTTAAACCGTTCTTTAATTATTATTTTTTATCAGATAGCGTTTGAATGAGAGTAACAGTATATTGTAATGTATTTATGTTGTGTTTGGTGCAACTTTTTTTAGCCCTAACCCTTTACACAAGGTTTTTAGTTGCACTAACCCAACTGAAGTTGCGATAACGTTTTAAACTAGATTGCGCTCAAGCGAATGCATTTACTTTTTTTTTTTATTATTTGAGGCTGAAATAAAGGCATACAAAAAGAGAAGAATATACATGGAAATATCACAGTAGAATCGGTTGAATATTAACAATATTTTATTTAACAGTGACTAAATACAATACATTTTCCTGGTCAAGGAACCAAGGGCTTAGTGATTAAATAATATGTCTAATATACGCTAAACCTCCAGGTGAACATAGGAGGCCACTCTTGGACCTCAAATTAGATTAGTCAAGCTATAGGAGGTGTTTGAAATGGGGAGATCACTTTTGGATCCCAGCCTGCGTGCCTCAGTTTTTTCTCGTTTGTAATTCAGGCTTTATCAACAGTCTAGTTTTATATAGAGAACTAGAATGATTAAGAAAGACACCATGCTATTAGGTGCGCATACCTACAAATCTGTGAAGGAATAATGATTAACATAAAACTTACTAACAAAAATCATAGTATCTGCTCAGGAGAGCAAAGTTGGTCATTTATGTAGCGGACTAGCGGGAAGGGTAAACTTCATGATATACTGCCTCTAACGGCGCATTGTAAACCGGTGTAACTGCAATATTGTATAGCATATAATGTACCCCTTACCTCTATACTGAAATAACTCAAAACTTGAAAACTGATCTCAATTAGAGGCTGTAGATGAGACAAGATGCAGTGGGTCAACTAGCAATACAGAGCTTACATACTCATATAACAAAAGGAACACAATTAGCAAAGTGTACACAAGCTATGCTGCCTACAAGATGAGAATGTTCCTTTTCCCTAAAGTATAACACATATGACATTGTAAGATTGGAATATAGTGGACAATAACACTAGAGCAGGTCCAGCCTGCACAAGATTCCACAACGGTGTGAATATGGGGCAATATATTACTCTATTTGATATAGGTAATATGGAGTAAAAATAGGCAAGATAGTTACTTAACAGCAATATTATATTAATTCTTCAACAAGGGAACATCAGGGTAAGGTACATGGTAGAAACTCAGAGTTAGTGCATAAAGATTCAATATGTTGAATATTAGAAGTTAAGAGCTAAGCTAAACTGGTAAATGTCCAAAAGGTGAGAGGCCAAAAGTACACACCTGGAAACTGCAAGTCGACCTCTGTGTGATTAAATGGGCTTTTAGATGGTGTGCATAATACAGGCTGAAAAACAGCAAATACTGGCTCAGTAGTCTGCCGCTGAGGAGCTAAGAGTCAAGCTGGCAATAGAAGGCGTCCCAAGCGATTACCCTGCTCCTGAACATGACAAGCGGAGCTCCTTCTCTACCCCTAATGATATGTTGCCAAAATCCTAGTGCAAAAGTAAGGGGTCACATATAATAGGATGAGCATATTTTGAGTACCTTGGTTGACTCGCAATGTCCAGTGAGAGTTAGTCGCCAGAGTCCTAAAAGTGGACCGAGAGGCTTAGACACAGGGGGCAAGCAGGCCACCCAGATCCCACCTATGAGGCAATAAGATCATGTGAAGAAGCAGGTGACACAAAACTGGCCATCTTTGATCACTAAGGAGCACAAGTGGTTTTATCATAGTTGAGGGAGATAACACAGCATGCAGTCCCTGGTCTCCACAAACACAATCTTTTTTCTGGACTGGAAGTGCTAGAAAGCTCCCCCCTGATCCTCCTTGGTTTCGTGGCATGTACAACCCGGATTGATATTGTGGGCTTGGAAAATTTAGCAGAGCTCTCCAATGCGGTCATGTGTCTTTTCCCCCACACTTTATCGGGTTGCAATGTCGTTTCCGCAGCTTGCGACTCTTGGTCTCTTACTGGTGCTTTGAAGGTAGGGTGTGGACGCTGGGGCCCCAAAGCGCCACCACCACCACCTCCTCTCATGCAGGTTTCAGGTTGGGTGGGTATGTGGGACAACCAAACGCTACTGTGCATGGAAACTGTGTAAAGTTTGTCTTCTAAGGCCGCATTTTGGGAAGCGAGCAAGCTGCGTAGCTCTTCCAAAAAGTTTGAGGTAATCTCCATTTCAGATGTATTATAGTAAGCTTTAGCCAAGAGTGAGGTATGCAATGCTTATTTTGATTGAATGTTGTGTCTTACTGGAAAAAATATATGCAGTGTCTTGCGGGATTTCACTGCTTACTAACGGCAGGGCTAAATGGTACCCTGCCGGGGGGTGTAAAGATGGTAGGCCGCAACCTCTGAAATGTTCCGGTGGGCTAAATAATGCCTCAAATCTAGAAAGAGTGGTATTATATAAAAGAGTATGCTTTGCTGTAGAGTCTCACTCTAAAATATACAGTGTATATTATTATTATTATTATTATTATTATTAATGAGGAATATCTTTCATATAGTTATGTATGTGGCAGTAGGTGAAGGAGCTGTAGATCATACGACCTGCCATGGCCGCCACCTGGAAGTTCCCCCATCCATTTACATTTAACATGTAATACACGCTCAAATTAATGTGCGCCACTTGTAATCTAATCTTGAAAATATGCCCTCTCTTACACTGCTGAGAATCGTGTTTATTAGCGCTGAGCTTTAAATGTTCAAAGCGAGCAAGCTCTAAATGTTGCTATGGCAGCCACATTGTGTATGATATGTAGGGGGAGGGTTATCCCACTTTTATAGAACATTTTACCTGGTGAGAGATTTGAAAAACTGGCAAGACAGAAATTAATATTTCTTGGTGGACACAGTTAGCCTTAGGGATGGCGAATGTTTCGCAGCATTCAAAAAAATTAAACAAATTTGAACACATTTGTTTGTTCTTTTCAAATGTTGAATATTTGTACAACATTCTATTATCTTTAAATGTAATATTTGATAAAAAAAAATCTAATTTAAATATTGCATAACTCAATTTGAATTATGCAATATTCAAATTAGAAAAAAAAATATTTTTACATTTAAAGATAGCATTAGAAATACCATTACATTAAACGAATATTAAAATGTTGTACAAACATTTGAACATTTTTAACACATTTCTAATGCTCACCACTTTCACCCATAACTTATCTGGCTCTTAGAGAAAACAACTTTAAATTAACATTTTATTACATATCATGCCTACCCCTCACTGGGGGTGAAATTTCTTCTGCTGGCTCTTGTTTACACAACTTTTCTATAGTCAACAAGCAAAATCAACTATTTCATCTGACAAAAAAAGGTAAATTAGCTAATTATAAACAACATTAAAGTGCCATAAAACATTTTGAGTTATGAAGATATCATAAAAGGGTCAACTGAGGTAAAACAGTGGGGGAAAAAAGTGGGAAAAGCTTATAAATATTTTAATACATTTTCAAAAATCTGCAAAATTACTTACACTTTAGTGTAGCCAAGTGTAGCATGCTCCACCTCCCTTATCAGTGTCCTTCTCCAAACCTTGTGGTATCATGTAACAAAGTGTGCACGTGAAGATAATTACTTATTCAAGTAAGGGTGTCGTTGAGGAGGGATAGCAGGTACAGCTATTGTTTATTGCTTGTTTCCATGGGGATAATAACACATGCTTTGTGAACGCTTCAGCATTATACTGAGCACTGCTTTAGTCAGGTTTCATGTGACTGTGCCCCCTACGGTGCATATGCATGAGTGCATTCTGCTGAAGCTATGGCCCGGATAGCACCTTCCATATATGGAAATGCCCAAGGGGAAGCTTGCTGCAAACAAAACTATGCCTGAATTAAAGGTGTTATTGGGGGTAAAAACAGAAACCATTTTGCAGGTAAGCTTTGGCTGCATTATATATTTAGAAACTTATGTTGGTTCATACTGTGTTATGTCCCTTTAAAGGGGAGAGAATGTTACACTCTTCTTTAACCCTCTATATTTCAAGAGATGTCGAATATTAAAGCTACTTGGCTTTATTTTATTGTAGTTGGGTTCAGACCATGAAGCCCCATTTTTCCAAGGAGTTTCAGTCTAGGGAAAATTGTTTTAAATATGTCTAAACCTTGGTATAAAAAAATATTATGGTTGTCAGCAAGTAAGCTTCTTATCAGATTGAAATGTATCACAGTTTTCAAAGTATAATACACTTTCTATTGTTTATATTTAAAATCTGAGGAGAAAATGTAACCAGCCCCCAAAGAGAGCATAAGTTTAAGGCTTACAGCTTAAAGGTGAAGTACAAAACTTGAGATGTTATATAATATGTTTAGTTATGAGCAATAATTAAAATCTACTTATTTTGGCCTCTTTTCATGTCATTTAAATCTGAAAATGAGTTATCAAGTTTAACCCTGCTACATATATTTCTCTAATTGGTTTTAAAGGGTTCCTCTTCTTTATTGAGTTCCCAATCCTCTATTTTAAATAGCTACTTTGCCTTTATTTTGTCATTTAAAATAGCTTGTTTCAGTTAAAACAACCACTAATGCCCAAAATATGAATAGTTTACTATTTTCTATAGAAAATGTATTTAAACAAGAGGCAGCAATCAGCAAGTATCAAGTTCCCAGTGGGTGTGGAAGAGATAGATAATACAAAACCCCTCCGACATGGTCAGAAATCTTTAGGGGGCTTTTGTTGAGCATTATATTGCAGTGTAAGTGTCTCTCCTTCACATCCACAGCACTGCAAAGCAGGAAAAACAGCCTTCAAACTAACATTTGCCTTTATAACATTTTTTGAGGGACCTCGTAGTACTGATAAAATGTCTTAGATCACCGCGCCAGAGCAGAGATCTTCAGATCATCGGGCTCTAAGTATTCCCGTTCTGTATAAAGAGAGAATTAAAGGGATACTGAACCCTTTTTTCTCTTTCATGATTTAGATAGAGCAGGCAATTTTAAGCAACTTTTTCATTTACTCCTATTACCAATTTTTCTTAATTCTCTTGCTATCTTTATTTGAGTAGCGCTTTTGTTATAATGGATTTTTAGATCAGTATCTGTGCATATTATTCTTTATAGTAGTGTCTATGAAAATTGGTGTATACTGTCCCTTTAATAACACCAAATATTCACACTACCTCACAGAGCAGAGATTGATGCTGCATTTATCTTACCCATGATGCTTGTGGGATAGGTATGAAAAATGCATTTCCATTTGGTAACTGTTGAATTGAACTTTCCTTTCCATTTCTTATTTATTTAATCCCCCAACACTGCAAACTCCCAGCTTAACTACTCTCATTTATTATCATGACCCGTTCACTGACCTTACACATCTGCCTCTCCTACATTTTGTAATGTAAAGCATACATTATAAATAAAATTTCTCTACAGGTTAATAAAATGTATCCCAGATCCCTGATTCTATAAGAAAGGCTTAAAGTACCTTTTAATCCCTCATCATGTGTATGTGTCCTAACCAAGAATATTACAGATAATAAACCTAACTCTTAAAGAACACAACTGCTAAGGCATCACAAAAGAGTTGGAAATAAGTAAAATGCTAACACTGAGAATACTAAAAAGCTTTGATGTGAACCTTTTAAAAGGGACAATATACTTTAAAGGGACACTCAGGTCAAATTAAACTTTCATGATTCCGATAGAGCATGCGATTTTTAAACAACTTTCCAATTTACTTCCATTAACAAAATGTGCACAGTCTTTTTATATTTATACTTTTTGAGTCACCAGCTCCTACTGAGTATGTGCAATAATTCACAAAATATACATATATGCATTTGTGATTGACTGATGGCTGTCACATGATACAGGGGGAGTGGGAAAAAAATCTACTACTCAATTAAAGTTCAGACTAAGTTCTATTGCATTGCCTTTTTATCATGCATTTGTTGATTATGCAAATCTACTTTATTTACTGATCCTTTAATAATTTCTTTGTACCATCTAAAAGAGAATGTTTCAACATTTTTTATTTTTTTTCATGGATGTTCCTGTGCTGAATTAACCAACTTTTCCTGTTAGAGTTGTCCCTATCACTCAATGAGCAGTAGAGTCTTGCGGGCCTATTTATGATTGTGCGAGCGGACATGATCCGATATAGCGGATCATGTCCGCTGCACATCAATAAATGCTGACAGCATATGCCTTCAGCATTTATCATTGCACCAGCAGTTCTTGTGAACTGCTGTTGCAACGCCGCCCCCTGCAGATTTGCGGCCAATCATCCACTAGCAGGGGGTGCCAATCAACCCGATCGTATTCGATCGGGTTGATTTCTGGCGATTTCAGTCTGTGGCCTCAGAGCAGGCAGACAGGTTATGGAGCAGTGATATTTAGACCCCTGCTTCATAACTTCTGTTTCCGGTGAGCCTGAAGGCTCATCGGAAACACGGGGCATATTGCTATCTTTATTTGAATAAGCAAGAATCTAAACTTAAAAGACGGACCATTTTTGGGTAGCGCTTGCTGATTGATAGCTACATTTAGCTACCAATCAGCAAGCACTACCCAGGTGCTGAACCAAAAATGGGCCGGCTCCTAAGCTTAGAGCCCTGCTTTTCAAATAAAGATAACATGAGAACAAAGACAATTTTATAGAAGGATTAAATTAGAAAGTTGGTTAAAATTGCATGCTCTATCTGAATCATGAACGAAAACAATTGGGTTTAGTGTCCCTTTAATGTTATCCTGCTGTAGTGTGTGTTATTATGGTTAAAATGATCATGTTTATGTGTTTATTTCCATAATATAGAAATCCAGAAACTGTTATGCTCAGTGAAAGTTGTTTCAGATGTTAATGAAATAATTACCTTACACAGTCTGAAATCCTAATGAACAACTGCATAGCCACTTGGGTTACACCTGAAGGACAAAAATGACATTTGCTTGCTTAAAAGCTTATGCCTTGGTTATTTAACTTAAGGAACTCAGTGTAACGGCAAAGAAGCAAGGCTATGAGAAAACCAGATCTGCACTTTTGACATACTTATGTTAAATTCTAGAAATACCAACAGAAATTGTATGATGGTCGTTCAATGCATCATGCTAAAGTTAAAAAAAATGCAAGGTAAAAATGTACAACATTGTGTTTTTAAAACTTCCAATAAATTACACAATAAAAGTACTTGTATAACAAATTTATAATTGCTTAAAGGGATAGGAATGTGAAAATTAAACTTGCATGTTTCAGATAGAGCATGCCAATTCACTTATATTTTCAAATTGACTTAGTTCTCTTGGCATCCTCTGTTGAGAAAGAATATGTACATATCATACACTACTAGAAGTTAGCTGGTGATTGGTGGAAAAACACATTTTTTTCTTGTCATTGGCTCAATTGATTGCTGAACCTTCAACAAAAAACACAAAGAGAATACAGCAAATGTAATAAATAGAAGTATATTCAAAAGGTGTTTAAAATGATATATTCTGTCTGAATCATGAAAAAAATGTTTTTGAGTTTCATGTCCCTTTAAAGATACAGTAAAGTTGAATATTTATGTCCATTTAATATAAATTTTAATGTTTAAATACTGACTTCTCTCTGACTTCTCAATAAAGTAAAACTTACAATATTGTATTGTTGTGCATGCAAATATATAAGTATATAATTAATATATACAATTCTATATATACTTTAAGTCTATATTGCAATGCTTACAGTCTTTTATGGATGTCTATGTGCTAAATAAACCTACTCTTTCTTGTTAGATATGTGTAGAAAGGTGTTCATTCAAAAATAAAAAAAAATAAAAAAATTAGTTTTCTCAGGTTAAGGTACATTTTGTTGGCTCACCAATACATGCAGTCTTTCTCCTAATATTGCAAACTGTAGCCATGTAACTCTAATCGGTCAACTTTCAGCTATGACTTCTAGTGGTGACTTATCCATCCCCTATCCATCAAAACCAGTCAGGACTAGTTTTGTATACCCTTCAATTTTTTGGCGAACTTACAGTCTACATATTTAGGGGTTAATGAGACAGTAAAATACCAGATTGCAAGTGGCACCCAAAACATTTTTTTCGCTTGCGTGCTAACTGCACTCATAGTAAAAAAATTAGCGTGGACTGGTAAGTGGAAAGTAAAAAGGTAGATTGCAAGCGAAAGACTCGGGCAAGCTAACTTCAGGACATTGGATATTGCGATAACACTAACTCCTACCCATAGGCTTCTATGAGGCGTGCTAAAAAAAACAAAAGTATTAGTTGTTGCTCACACGATAACCACACACTGTGCTAGACCAACTATGCTAAACCCGAAGGTGAGTTAGGAATACTTTACATTCCTATTTTCTTAATATATAACATTCTTAATTATTCCCACATTAGGTATTACAAGCCCTTTATTATGGGAGTCGAGGTCCATTAGTGCTTGTACCCTCTCGGCAGATCATTTTTCCTGACCCAAGACATTAACCACAATGCATCCTTACAGCCAGTGCCACCATTCGATCAAGTACCTTCAGTTTTAATTTTATTTACTTAATAGACAAAGGGGTACATTTTGGTTCCACACATCCAGCAACAGGGCACAGCACTGTATGCAATTTATTCACATGAAGAAATAACATACATAAAAAGCACCAAACGCAATGTAAGAAACAGCGGCTATATGAGCATGCTTCAAGCTCTCTGCCACCTCATACATTTGTTATTAGGGATTGACAGGTCGGGGTTGCACAAGGCAATCCTTGTTCAGTAGTACGGACACTGTATGTTTGCTGTCCTTTCGCTGGAAAGATGGGTGGACAAGGTTCCCGACTTTAGTATTGGGGGCCCAAAATGTTGTACTGACAGACAACAGCATCTGATAATTTCCATGGTAACCCAACACATTTCTTTATGTGCTCATGCCTTCTCCAACCGTTCCTTCTGCTCACCATCCACCATTTTTTCTCTCTCACTTTATTTTACGTAAGTATGACGAAAAAAAAAAAAACATTCAAATGGAATAAAAATTATAATCTCCTATCTAGATTCTTGTGGTCTATGGCCACAACTTGGATAGCTCTGTTATAGGTATGTTTGTACCTATAACTAATGTCTATAGGAGTGTTTCTAGTTGGAAATGACACAGCAAAGGAATCAAATGTTCTAAACTAAACACATGCTCTGCATTCTACTGAATGTTTGTCTGAAAGGTAAACACAGCTTTATTTGACCCAGCTCATTATTAGTTAAGGCATGTTTGCATGGCTAACTAGCAGGATAAAATAACAAAATACTTTTGTGATATTGCAGCTATAGAACATGTTTACTAGTATTACTATCACTTCTCCTTAGCAATAAAACATAGAGAATAAATCACCCACATTAGATAAAATATTTCTAAAAAAAAGCTAGTACAGTGAAATGGTTTTGAAAATATTTAATTATTATTACCAATAAGTTCCAATGATATGTAATACATACTATGTAATACTATAAAAACTTAACACATTAACAGACTATACTGGATATTCAAAAGATATTAGCTAAATATTATATTTCCTTAGTACACACAACAATACAACAGGAATTAAGCAGAACAGAACAATCATAGACTTGTGCTGAATTTTCATAGTTTTTTTATATGGAATTGTAAACATGCTGAAATAACAGGCTTAAATAAATACATCATTTTCCCACTTCAAAACAATTACAGTTGTTGAAGAACTAAGGTAGAATTGAGCCTAAAGTGAATCTTGCTCATACGGTCAATAAAGTATTATCATTATTATTCTTTATTTATAAAGTGTCAACAGATTCCGCAGCGCTGCCCATGGGTACAAAGATAAAAGTACACAATAGAGAAGCAATTTTACAAACAAATACAGGAGGAATTGAGGGCCCTATTCACATGGGAACTTACAATCTAGATGGGTAGGAGGATGGGAAACAAGAGGCGGGGACTGCAAATGTGAGAATGATATTAGTGAGGAGATAAATGAGGGCAACTGTTAGGTAAGTGAAATTAATTTGTTACTGAGTCAGGTGATAAGCTTCCCTGAACAAAAAGGTCTTTAGGGAGCGTTTAAAGGAGGACAGGTTAGGGGAAAGTCTGACAGCTCCAGGAAGTGCGTTCCAGAGGGTTGGTGCCATCCTGTAGTCTAGCATGGGAGGAGGTGATGGTAGAGGATGCAAGGAGCAAGTTATGGTTGGATCTTAGGGGGCGGGCTGGAGTATATTTGTTGATGAGGGAGGACAGGTAGTTTGGGGCAGCATTGGTGAGGGCTTTGTAGGTCAGGGTGAGAATTTTGAATTTAACTCTGCTGTGAATGGGGAGCCAGTTAAGGGACTCACAGAGAGGTGCAGCAGAAACAGAGCATCGGGAGAGGTGTATTAGAGGCATTTAGAATGCATTGAAGGGGAGAGAGATGGGAGAGAGGGAGGCCAGTTAGTAGGTTATTACAGTAGTCAAGTCGTGAAATTACCAGGAAATGGATTAGCTGTTTAGTAGTTTCAGTGCTCAAAAACGGATGAATTTTGGAGATATTGCGTAGGTGGTTGTGGCAGGATGAAGAGAGCAATTGGATGTGGGGAATGAAGGACAGGTTTGAGTCAAGTGTGACTCCAAGGCAGCGGACTTGGGATGATGGGGAGATAGTGGTGCCGCCAACTGTAAAAAAAAATTAGAATCTGGAGTAGAGTTAGAGGGGGGATTAGAAGTAGTTCAGTCTTAAACATGTTTATTTTTAGGTAGTGAGAGGTCATCAAGCAGGAAATGCCAGATAAGCAGTCACTGATGTGAGAATTGACAGAAGGAGAGAGTGCAGGGGTGGATAGGTAGATCTGGGTATCATCAGCATAGAGGTAATAGTTTAAAGCCATAGCTGTTGATAAGTTTTTCTATGTATCTCTTTTTATTGGCTGGGTCAGTTCAGGATAAATTTATGCTGACACACGCAAATGCAACTGAACACAGCACCGCAAACACCATAACAAACAATTGGCATCAAACCTGTCAAAGGGGCAAAAGTGACTCATGATATACAGTATAAGTGATGAGTATTTCCAGAAAATTTAGAAAATATATCCATTTCTCACATTAAGGGCCAGATTCCGAGTGGAACGCTATGTGGAGTGTGTGAGTAATAAGGGGCATTTGCGGCTCTTCGCACACATCCAAAATGGCAAGTTTATTATCAGTTGAAAGTAAAAGTGCAATTTAGTTAAACGCACGTTGTGTTAGAACAACTTCAGAGCTCTGTTTAACTGTTACGCGAGACACAAAAGTGGAGCAAAAAAACATTAAAAATACATTTAAAACTACAGCTACACTCATAATAATACTGTTTGATAAAAGTTATTTTAAAAAAAAATATTACGTTAAAAAGTTATAAGGGCTCAAAGATATGAGGTCTCGTGTGTTAGAAACAAAAAGGCCTGCAAAGGACTTTAACATAGAGAAACATATACGTCTAAATATGTATGTATGTATTAATATATATATATTTATGTGTGTGTGTGTGTTTGTGTACATATGTATTTATGTATTTTTGTGTTACTGTATATGTACTGTAAATATTCCACATTCCAATGTTCTTCACTTACAGGATAATGTCCTTTTTAATCATTTAAAAAAAATATTTTATATTTGTATAAATTGTAGTTTTCATGTTCACTAACCCGACCCTGTTAAAATCTATATTGCGAAATATGATGTGCGAGATGCATATTTTACATTCCTATTTAGAAGGGACAGAAATAATAAAAGGGGTGGAGGAATCTGCATGTATATTAAACCTAACCATAAACCTACAATAAGGGAAGATATTTCTGATACAGGCGACAATGTAGAGACCCTGTGGGTGGAAATAAAGAGTGGGGGGGGGGAATGCTAAAAAAATATTACTAGGAACATGCTACAAGCCCCCAACATTAGTGACCTGGATGAAACTCAACTACTAATACAAATAGGTAAGGCTGCTAATAACAGTGCTGTAATTATGGGAGATTTTAACTACCCTGATATAAACTGGGCCAATGAAACTAGTAATTCAGCTAAGGGGGATAGATTTATAAATGTTCTCAGGGATAACTTCTTGTCACAATTAATAGAGGAGCCAACTAGGAGTAAAGCAATTTTGGATTTAGTGCTATCAAATAATACATATATAATATCAAACAAAGAAGTCAAAGAACATTTGGGTAACAGTGATCATAACATGGTCACATTTGAAATTTCTTTTCATAAGCAGTGTCTTAAAGGAACTAAGAATTTTAATTTAAAGAAAGGAAAATTCAACGATTTAAGGAAATCATTAAATAACATAAATTGGGACAAAGTAGTCTCTAATAAAAATACAGAGGATAAATTGATAACATTTAAAACTTTGTTAAATAAATATACATATCAACATATACCATATGGTTATAAAAATAAAAATAAAAAATCCAAGCCAATGTGGCTGAATATAAATGTGTTAAGAGAAATTAGGAAAAAACATAGGGCATTTTTTTTTGGACGCAAACTTTTTACTTTCAACTTGTAATTCGAGCACAACCCCAACGTGCGCAAAAATCCTCCGTCTATCAAAGTTAACGCGTGAGCCCTAAATTATTATCATACAATTTGCATATTGATAGATGATACCTGAGTACTATATGGGTGCAATCTATGGACATTGGGTAATTTCCATCAGGAATAAAAAAAATAACCATTGGCAGTGTTACCTCAGAAGTCCTAGGAGATAGACGAGAATCTCTGAAAAAGTAGACTGAACCATTATGCAGACAAGCCCTTCAAATAACTGAAAACTGCCTGGGGCCAGAAAGTGTATTCAGTTAAACATCCTTGTCAGTGCAGGTACAGCCCTATTAATCGCTCCAAGTCATCGTTTAGCAGCATAAGGAGCAAAGAACCTTGAAAGGTATCCTTTCACCATTTCCACACCATTCAACTGAATCACTAAATCAGAGCATAAAGTTATCATTTAAATATATAGTTTATTATTTAATTAATATTAGTTTGTTATTATCTAAGTATCAAACTTATGATGCATGAAAAGTAAGTGCAGCCTCTGCTCCCCGTGTTCCTTATCGCCATCTGCCCCCATTATACAAGAGGTCTCACTTCCAGCAACTGCAATAATCCTGGGTATGGTTGAAGTAAAGTAACAAAGGAAAATAATAAATACAATTTCTGTTATTACAAACAAACATAGAAACATAGGGCCCAACCATATAAACTTCGCCGGATCAGATGTGTTTTTTCACACTGATCCTCACAGGGACTGCCCTGATGCAATTATCTTAAAAAGGGGCAGTTCCTGCAAATGGTGAGATGTCTCCTATATAAAGTAATGGAGGTTGCTGGAAAAGGAAACTTCACTGGGTAGAGCGAAGTCAGTAGTGAGTAGGAGGCACACTTTAAAAATTAAATCCTGCATCAAAAACAAATTACATTGCACTGCTTTCTGCATATAGCATATTTCGGTCTCCTCTTTTTTCATATGCATGTGTTTTTCTAATAAGGTATTAAGTATTTTGCATATTTTGTGACAACCTTGCCACCTTTTAGTTACAGTGAGATCTGTAGAGCAGAAATATTTAGATAATTACGTTTTGATTTGAAAGACAATTTCATACACACCCATGGAACTTGTATGTTCAGGCCATTTTACTATAAAACAACAATCACATTTTGCACTTACAAGTATGAATTTCTTTATGTTTTAATTTTTGCACATTATTATGATTTAAATGTTCATATTTAATACAATTTATTCCTATTTAATTTAAATACAAATTTTATGTTTTTGTAAAATACGATTTTTGGTGAACAATTTGGTTACGGTTTTGTATTTATGTGTGAATAACACCTTGTTTTCAGAGTAAAAAGTGGCTTTAGATAATTCCACCAGGGAAAAGAAATACTGGTAAATATTCTTAAATAATCTTGCCAGCCCAGAGACCTTTAGATAATTAGGGCCCATAGGTTTTGATGCCAGATAAGTATCATATTTCCACAAGTCTGCCCAAATTTCATATCAAGTATAAGCTTAATTAGTTTATAGAATAGCCTTATACTTATCCCTGAAATAACAAGTAATACATTGTGTAATATATATATATATATATATATATATATATATATATATCCATCTGATGCACAGTTCCATGGCCTCTTAGAGATAAAAAGAACTTCCTGTGTGTCACTTTACATTTCGCTGGGTTTTCAGATTTAAGCAGGGTTGGACTGGGAATAAAAAGCAGCCCTATAAAATTTGGATACCAGCCCTATTTTCCGTTGACTCAGTATAATGCGCACACACCATTTTTCTCAAAGGGGATTTTTGGGATACTCCTTCCCCAATATTTTGTTTCAGAATTATATTATATTAGTTTGTATTAAAAAAAGTGCCAGAATGTTGTTATATACACTCTAAAGCCCAATTGCATCCATTAATAACCCCTTTAAGTTGTAGTTTTCCAGCCCCAGCTGCTGCAGCCCACCGGGAAATCTCCTGGTATCCTGGTAGGCCAATCCGGCCTTGGATTTAAGATATCCTGAATATGGCAGTAATTAAATAATGCAGGAGAATAATAAATGAAACAGTAGTGAGTTATATATAGATATGTTAGCTTTCAAATCTATGCATAATAATATTTGCATAGGTAAGGGCCGCATCCTACAGCCATTCCATTTTATTACTTTATAAAAAAAAATCTTTAATTAGAAATACTTTTTTTCCAGTGAGTAGTTTTATGAGCTCTATACTTTTCTCTTCTTCTCCAATCTGTTTCCTGTAACAACAATGCCACTTCTTCCCAGTCCTTCATCAAGGGCAATTCAACCATAATAATTTTGGACATTATCTGTAACCATTAAACAATTTACTGTGTTCAAAAATAAATCTTTAATAAGGCATAACATTTGTGGATTCCTTTGTGAAAGATACAAAATGGAAAAAAGAGGGGGTCAAAACACCATTGAAAAAAGCAAAAGGTTCAAATATTGACCTTATCCCTGCCTCAAAAGGAAAAGGTTGCAAATGTGGTATTTAAAAAAGGTTATTTTGAGTTTCTTAAAAAAAAAACATTCATATCATATAGAAATCCTTAAATGTCTGTTAACTGTCAATAAAACATACTTTAACCTTGTATTGCAAAATATATACAGTGTTATATACAGTACTCAATATACTTTAGATTGAGAAAGAAATGATATGCCCTTCTCAATCATAACTCTTCCTGGTCACTCATCTCTGAGATGGTAATGCATATGCTGATAAGGTATTATTATTTAAAACTATTTCAACTAAAGCATATTTTGTCAATCATATTTCATTTACACAGCTGTTAGTGTTCTTTTAAAGAAAAGGGAATGAGCACCCTGACTTATAACCTGTGTTATAGAAGTGCAAATCATAGAAGTAGATATCCATGGACCTAATGCCAAATTTAAGAGGCACATACAGATTTGTGGACCTAAATAATATTTCTGGAATTTGCAGATTAAAGACAAAAAGAACGTCTCCCATTTCTCCACCCAATCCATATCCAATACATTCAGAAACTTTTTCCAAAAGTTATACAATATACAACCCACCAACCCCAGAAACTTGAACCACAATTTAACTAGATCACAACTAATAGAGGATTATCTTAACAGACTTAACTTACCACATATTAACGAATTACAAAAAGAACAATTAGAGAACCCCATCACACTAGCTGAGCTCCAGTTAGCTATGAAACACCTACCCACAGGGAAAGCACCTGGACCAGACGGCTTTAGCCACAAATATTACACCACTTTCCAAGAGATCCTGAATCCATATATGGTACAATACTTCCAATCTATAGACGAGAGTAAATCATTTCCTGACACCGCACTGGTAGCCCATATAACATTAATCCCTAAACCTAACAAACCCCAAGATTTACCTAACAATTATCGCCCCATATCGTTACTGAATACGGACATAAAAATTTTTGCACGGATACTGGCTCATAGATTAAACGGAATTCTCCCTGACCTGATCCATTTGGACCAGGTCGGCTTTGTACCAGGAAGAGAGGCGAAAGACAACACGGTCAGGGCCTTAAATTTAATACATCATGCTAAGCATAACAACATCTCCTCTGTCCTTTTGTCCACAGACGCGGAAAAGGCCTTTGACCGTGTTGCCTGGGACTTCATGCGAGCCACACTGACCCATATGGGCCTAGGCACAAAGATCCTCACCAGGATCTTCTCCCTATACTCCCAGCCCACCGCGAGAATATTAGTAAATGGTACTCTTTCCCCCCCATTTCAAATTAATAACGGAACACGCCAGGGATGCCCCCTATCCCCACTCCTATTCGCCTGGGTGATTGAAACATTGGCAACCAGGATCAGACAAAACCCCCTGATAACAGGAATTACAATTAAGGAACAGAAATATGTTCTGTCTCTGTTTGCCGATGACATGTTATTCACACTCACCGACCCCGAACGCTCAATTCCTCACTTATTAAACGAATTTAATTCCTTCAAATCCCTGTCCAATTTCGCAATAAACATGTCCAAATCAGAAATATTAAACATAAATATGTCAGGCCCCTCACTACTAGCCACACAAGAGATTTCCCCGTTTACCTGGTGCACTCATTCATTGAAATACTTGGGAGTACACTTGACCTCCTCACAAGAAGATATCTTCCACCTTAACTATACACCTGCTAAACACAATATAATACGTGATCTCTCATCGTGGGGATCTAAAAAGCTATCATGGTTAGGTCGCATCGACACGATTAAAATGAATATATTCCCACGTATCTTATACCTACTTCAGACCTTACCAATACCCCTTCCCAAAACATACCTCCCGTCCCTCCAGAAAGCATTCAGCGACTTCATTTGGCGCCGTAGACCGCCCAGAATTAGTAAACAAACAATGCAAACTTCAAAAACACAAGGAGGCCTGGGAGTTCCAAACCTAGCAGCTTATCGTCAAGCTATCTTTCTGCAACGCCTAGTGGATTGGAACATCCATTTCAACCATAAAAGATGGGTACCACTAGAACACTTAATAATGAATAAGCCGCACCTGGGAAGGTTATGTTGGAGCAGCCCACATCTATTCAAATTAATTAGAACAGACAACCCAATGATACAGGAGACCCTTAAGGTTTGGGAACATACAATTAACACAACACACTACATCTCCTCCATACCCTCACCCATGACATCCCTAATTGAAAACGGGGAATTCACGGTAAGACCCTTCACCACACAATCCACCACAACAACTCTGAACAGAGACCTCGCAGTATATACACTAACCGAAAATGAATCCTTACTATCACAAAATGAATTAGTAAAAAAGGGACTAAACTGTTTCGCTGACTGGTTCACTTACAGACAGACTGCACACTTTATCACCACACACCCAGAATATGGGAACATGATCAGACCTCTAACCTCCTTTGAATCCCTGTGCACTCGCTCTCCCCCCCTGAGACATACATTGTCCATCATCTATAAGATCTTAACTCACACACCCCCAGGACAAACTCCCCCCTATATAGAAAGCTGGGAAAGAGATCTAGGTGTCATTATACTACCCCAAACAAGTAAACTGATGTTCCAAGCTACAAAGAAATCTTCGATCTCATCCTCCATTCTGGAGGTCAATTTTAAACTTTTGCACAGGTGGTATCTCACTCCGAAAAAACTACACCGCCTTTTTAGATCTCAAAGCAATAGATGCTGGCGATGCGGCCATGTAAATAGTGACACTGCCCATATGTGGTGGTGGTGCAATAGTATTCAAAACTTGTGGAGGAAAGTCATCTCCGAGATAGAAATCATACTGGATACCCAATTGCCACTTGACCCCCTGATATGGCTTCTGCACAAACCCCCCTCCACTCTCAAATATAAACCATACATACACTTGTTTAAAATTATGACTAACGGAATCAAAGTCCTGATAGCTAAAAATTGGAGAAGTAGAGAAGTTCCATCAGTTACCATGTGGATTAAAAAAGTTTCAGAACTCATAAAATTAGAAGAGTATTACTTCCTTAAAAATGATAAAATGGACTCTTACGCAGAGTTCTCTCATTTGTGGACCACCTACGTCCAAAACGAACGCAAGTAAATCAAGTCAAACTACTAAGCCTAAAATAAGGTCATAAGCGTAACATCCAAAATCATAACTTACTGGTAATGGGAATTCATACAATTCGACATCAACTACACAAACATCTGGGGCATGGGCGGACCGGGAGCCCTCACTCTTTTCTTCCTACTTATTATATCTTTTCCTCTTTTTTTTTTTCTTTCCCTTTTTCTTTCTTTTCTCTCCTTTATTTTATCCTTTCTTCCTTCTTTCCCCTCTCTTTCCTTCATTAATTATTTCACTATATATGTGAATAAATATCATATCAGTCTTACATACTATCCATAAAACCCACAGTTATTATTGTAAATGGAAAACTGGAGCTGCGCCTCCACCCCCTTGTATCTTTATTTTATATGCACAAATAAAAACTGTTTAAAAAAAAAAAAAAAAAAAAAAAAATTTCTGGAATTTGCTGTACAAATTTTTCAGTCAGAAGAAAAGTGTCTAAGGGCCCGATTCTCTAAAACTCGCTGGCATGGAGCAAAATCATCAGCAAATTATCCTTAGCATAAAGCATATTAGTGAATTCCCCTTAATGAGATACATAGATCCCAATGTAAAAATACAGACAATGCATCTTATAGAACCTTGCGAGACCAGAGAACTTTAAACAATTGGGCCCTTAGAGAGATATAACTGCGCCTCCACTGACAAGGCCAATAGATGCCAAAATGCACATCTGCAGTTGGCTGTACAATTCATTTGTTCAGAGAATAACTGCCTGGCAAGTAACCCTCTTCCTAACCCTGGTCCTGTTCTTAAAGGGACAGTCAACACTAGAATTTTTGTTGTTTAAAAGATAGATAATTCCTTTATTACCCATTCCCAAGTTTTGCATAACCAACACTGTTATAGTAATATACTTTTTACCTCTTTTTTTTTTTTTTTAATATATTTTTTATTGAAGTCATAAACAGATACAACCAAAAATTATGCCCCAAAACATTTACAGAAGAGTGCATATACAATATTGTTAGATAAATGTTACAATCAGAACCCTACAGTAAGGGTATAATGTATCCATACAGCACACGTATTGTTATAAAATTTGGGCAGTTTACAATAAGACTTCAGTTTTATAATAAAGGAAATTACAATAAAACAGAAATTGTCCTCCCTGGACCATATAGCCGGCGAATTGGAATATCTACTCAGATACAATTAGGGACAGGGGGGATTAGCTTTATAGTTTAAAAGGGAAGGAGAGGGATGCAGCGGGCAAGAGCCGCTCGAAATATAATAGGGGGAGGGGGGGGATGGAGGGCGGAGCCAGCCGGGATATAAATCGTATATTAATTATTATCAGGGCCCTAAATGAGCATTAGTTTTAATTGCTAAGTAAACTCTTAAGAATATCTAGATAGGGTATAAATTGGAGTAGATAATTAAAGGGATATAGTGGTGAGCCCTCATCAGTCTTACTATGACCTAAAGACGGTGCTTTATATACCAGAATGAATCTTGGGACAAGGGATATGAGGACTAGAGTAGAATTAAAGACAAAACATAACGGTATCATGACCAACATTAGGAATTGACTTTCTATAAAATGTATAGGGGTAACTCCCAGCACCATTAAGAGGGGAGGGGGACATTAGTATGTATGGTACATGGGGGATTTCCAGGTGGGCCCCTCCCCTAGGGAGTTATCAGCTATAGGCGATGTGGGAGAAGGAATAGGGATATGACCCGCAGGCAACCAGTACCGGCGGGAAAGGGAGGGGAGGAGCCCACCAGAGCCGAAAATTTTGTATTAATATTAAACTCAACATAAGCAATGTCATATCCTAGGAACATAAATATAATAAAGCAGAGGTATAGCGTAATTCCATAAACAATTATAAGAGCAAAGAGTATTAAATACAGTAAGTGAGCCCACTTGCGCCTAAACAGATACACATCTTTGCGGGCGAATGAAAAAAACAAACTATGTCTATATCTTAGACTGTCGGTGAAGGCTGCATTTCTTTTACCATCTTGGTGTGACTAGGGGTCCCTAAAGGGAATGCGTCACCGGAGGTTAGCAGTATATACATGGATTAATAGCTAGTATGAACGCATTATAACGTGCTTAAGGAGAGTTCAGGACATATGGGTTTGCGGTATAACTAGTAGGTTATATGCTGTTCAACGAATACTCTATCATGGAATAGGTGCATATATCTACTAGGTAATTATGGGGGGTGCCTATAGAGCTATGCAGGAACTCTAGATAAAGTTAATTAAAAGTATGTACTAATGTAAGGGTCCATCTTTAGGTGACTTTAAGTGAACTTAATCTTAGAGTGATGTCTTGGTAACTAATTCTATGTAAGCTAAGCCCGCATTTTAGCTGGCCCAATCAAAAGGAGCTGTCAATACATTAGTGTGCCATGCTGGTTAATATAGTATAGCGAAGTTTATAGCAAACATACCAAGGAAGGATGTAGAATATTAGAAAGCACCATTAAAATGTTTAACTCTAGAACAGCATGTTAGGAATACATTATCAATCATACCACAGCATTTCTGCTTAATGTGACCTACTGCTATGCATAAAATCTTTTATATAACTAGTCAATATAGTAATATAAGTAGTTTGTTACTAGGACCAATTCTACATGACATTTATGAGTAAGAGTACAACCGTAAGCTAAGGCATGACCTCAGATAATACACAAACTTGGAGTGCAATGGGAATCTCAACTGTAGGAACAAATATTTAAGGCTAGCATATGAGTGGTTCTAGCAGGTATGGACCCATTAGACCCTAACGTTTAACAATTAATCAATGTAGAGATCTGATAAGGAGTGGAACCAATAATGAACTTTTAAGCTAATAGTGGGGCACATAAGAACTGTAGTAAAAGTCTATTGGTGCGCAAATATTGAAATTGAGTGTACATGTTGTCTTAAGGCAGCTAGTGTTATTGTCTACAACCACTACTGACTGTTCCATTTGGGTGGGGGGGGGGTATATGTGTTATCAAAAATTAACATAGAGGAACAGTATATCAGTGTTGATGTTCTACAATAAGCAGCAATAGAGGTAGATACTAGGGCTGTGCATTAGCATAAGGAAAACATCCAAGGATATTCCTTAATATGAGATAGAGTTACAGCATAAAGTAGTCTATGTATACAAAATACTCCCAGATATCAGTGATGTCTCCTCAGTTAACAGAGCAGAATCATATAAACCTGAACGTTCATAATGCTTTCAAAAATAGTAGTGAAGCGTTCTATTAAAGTGTGGGACATAATAGGGGAGTTAGCAATAGCTGCACAGGCTTACACAGAGTCTCAATCTAAGTAAAAACAGTACCTGTAAAAAAAGTTGTGCAAAACACATAATGTGGTCCTGAAACTTTAAATTGCAGATCCTAAACAATATAGAAAAAAAAAGCAGTTCTAAGCACTCATATGGGAGACATTGGTAGGAAATGTGATTTGTTATAAGGAGCACTGATTACCCCTCCTAAATCCTATAAGAAAATAAAATAAAGTGAAGTTCTATGGAAGCAAGAAACAGTATAAACATAAAATCACTGTAACTACACCTCCATTAATAGCATCAGAGCTAAACATATTTATAGTTATAGTTTGGAGGGAGATAGAACATTTAAATTATAGTTCCAGTTATTACTCTATCTTCCATCAGATAGTAAAGTTTAATGGTAAGCAAACTTAATATAATAATGGGGCTAAAGTGCATCACCAGACAACATTAAAGCTTGGGTAATAAACAATAAACTTGTTGTCACAAGTGCACAGTCCCATGTATTGGAACGGTTAGAAATGTCAGCCGATACCCCTTTTCTGAGAATGTCCCACACCAGATGCATTAGGGAGCGAGTAGATCAGTTTGTAAGTGTTCAGCAACTCTGGGCACCTGGATTGAGAATTAGAGATCGCATGCCTGCGATCTTGTAGCCATGAAGCTATATGGTAATCATCCTGTAATGACTCCGTTGCAGTGAGTCTCTGAAACCCATTGGCATGTATGATATCCAGAGCTTCGTTGAGGACTGGGATCCAGATCTCCGGTAAGAGATATATGCCGTCCGCTTGCAGTGGAATAGTAGTTATTCGTGATGGCCTGTCACCAACACATAGCTGATCTTTAACCGGCTCAGATGAGATTGGTCTCCTCTCAGCTGCAAAGCCCCCCTCTGCGCCGAGCTGTGTCTCCTGTACAGAAGAGCTCATGTATGTCCACGGCAGTTCCAGTGCTGGGATTGTTGCTCTGTTATTGATCTGCGCGGTCCCATCTCTCTTGTCAGGATTAGCAGGAGCCGCCATTTTAGATAGGGGATTAGCCGCTGCATCACACTGTCCTCTGATTACGAGTGTGAGATCCTGGAAGTTAACGTCCAGCTTCCGTGTCAATTTCTCTAGTGACTCTCTCACTAATTCAATAAAGTCTGCCATGCTCGATGCTGTAGGTTAGGAACTAAAGCGGTATGTGTTGTGGCTATATATCAGGTAATCACCGCTGCCACATGGAGCTATCCTGTAGATTGTCGCCCTCAAGAGTCAAAGTAAATGCTTGAAATTGCATTAAATAAGGTTGTAAGAAAGTTGCTTTCCCCCTTATGATAAAGGGAATCTAGTGTTGAGTTGAAAAAAACATATATTAAATGTCCCATATACTGGATACTTAAAGATTTTGGAGGAGCTCAAAATGTAAACGTCCTGTCTCCTCTGCAGTTGGCTCCGCCCCCCACTTTTTACCTCTTTGATTATTTTGTATATAAGCATCTTCTGACAGCCCCTGATCACATGACATTTGATTTATTATCTATATTGACTTTTATTTTAGCCAATTAGTGCAGTGTCTGCCACAATCCACGAGTGTGATCACAATGTTATCTATATGGTTTACATGAACTAGCTCTCCCTTGATGTAGAAAAGCAAATAAAAAAGCATGTGACAAGAGGCGGCCTTCAAGGGCTTCGAAATTAGCATATGAGCCTTCCTAGGTTTAGCTTTCAACTAAGAATACCAAGAGAACAAAGCAAAATTGGTGATAAAAGTAAATTGGAAAGTTGTTTAAAATTGCATGCCCTATTTGAAACATGAACATTTTTTGGGACTTAAATGTCCCTTTAACAATAGTTGAAGTAAGGGGGCAATTCGAGGGCCTGACACATGGCAACTTAAAAAAACTCTATCTTGTTTTGCGTGCTTCTCTTGCTCTATCTTAGTATTTAGTACGAGTTAAAAACATTAAAATAGATAGTGCCAATATCAAGGACTCTGGATTATCTAGACACAGCTAAACCAGACACACCTGAGGAGCCCTGAAACACGTGGTGAGGATGAACATACCTGGCCAGACAAGTGGTTTCATTGTCTTTTAACAATCTATTGCTTTTCTATTGATTTGTCAATCTAGTATTGTGAAAAACTGCTTATTCGTTTTTATGTTTATTTTTATGTGTGTCCACAGTGACATCTTGATTTTGTAAATAAATCTCTATATTGCAAAGAGTCCTTGATATTGGCGCTGTCTATTCAATGTTTTTAAATAATAATTTTTGTAAGTAATATAGCAGCCATAAACAGCTACTACTACATTATACAATTTTTTTTTATAAAAAAGCGCTCTCATTTGTTTAATTAAATTTAATATGAGTATTTAAATATTATTTTAATGTTCAGTCATTCTAAAAGAAAGATTTAATAGACAATCATTTTTGAATTCCTGTTGTAATTTCACTAGAAGTTTACTGGTGCCTTCAAATTAAGTAAAGGAATTGATTTTATGAAGATTCACTTATATCCTTACAATTCTTATTGTTATCTATACACCCTATGCTTAAAAATATTTTTTTTTCCAAAATAGCAACTTTGTACATGCACAAAAAGTAACTTTCTTTAAAAAAAGTTATAGACCATGTTATAAAGAAAGCTTTGTGTGACAGAGGACATTTGCTATAATTTACCCAGCACTTATTTATATAGTAAGAACAACTAAAAAAGTATTCACTGTTGAGAGATCAATAGGAAGAATTAGTTTAAAAAGCACAAAGCTGATCCCAGGATGTGAACATAAATTTGCTGAAATTTAAGAAGACCAGATGAATGTAACTGAGATGATTGTAACTGACATATACCATAATGGATAGTGATCAGTAAGCGTAAAAGGGATGGGAGCCAAAGGCTCAGCCTGTAAAGACCAATAGAAGATCTAATATCAAGAAAGTTCCACAGTAAACTAATAAATAATGACCGAATACAAGGTGAGTGACCATTGGCTGGAGAGTGACAGATGCATAATTAAAAACCTGAGGTAGAAATTATTTGTGAGCAGCAAGAACCTAATATAGGAAACAATGAAGTGCTTTATACATTTTACAAACTCAGACTTACCAGACCTAACTGATGGATAAATATACTGTACTGCAAGGCAGTAGAAAAGATTAACTGATGAATGTCACTATATAAAACAGCATAAAGCCAAGATCTACAACATAAATTAGACTTCATTCTTAAAGTCACTACAGAGAAAAATATCATATGTACATCCTATGTATTATTTTTATTATCATTTATTTGTATAGCGCCACCAAATTCCATAGCGCTGGGTACAGTGATAGGGGTATACAATGACAAGGATTTGTGATAAAATACAAAACATAACAAAACTAAATAAATCTAGTACAGGAGGAAGAGGGCCCTGCTCCAGAGAGCTCACAGTCTACAGGTTTAGGGTATAGAGACATAAGATTGGGGGTAGCTTGTCACATTGGTTGTAATTGCAGCAGTGAGTCAGGCAGTTCATGTATTAGTTTAGTTCAGATGAGGGATAGAGGACAGATGTTAAGTCTTTCTGAATAGGTGGATTTTCATGGAGCGTCTGAAGCTATACAAGGTTGGAGACAGTCTTATGGAGCTGGGTAAATAGCTCCAGAGGACAGGAGCAGCATGTGTGAAGTCTTGGAGACGGGAGTGGGACAGAGAGATAACAGAAGTGGAGAGACGTAGGTCAGAGGTTAATCGAAGAGGACGGGATGGGAAATATTTCAAAATGAGAGAGAAAATATAGTTGGGACTGTTGAGTGCTTTGTAAGTTAGGGTTCATACTTTGAGTTGTATTCTTGAGTGTATGGGGAGGCAGTGTAGAGACTGGCAGAGCAGAGCAGCTGATATAGATCGGCAACTTAGTTGAATGAGTCTAGCAGAAGCATTCATAATAGATTGAAGGGAGGAGAGGCGGTGTTTTAGAAGGCCATTTAGAAGTAGATTGCAATAATCAATGTGTGACAAAATGAGGGAATGAATAAGTATTTTTGTATTTTCTTGAGTAAGGATTTATATAACTGATGGTTTTGATAATAATAATAGCAATAATAATAATAATATTAATTATACAGAGAAAAAAAATCCTATGTACATCCAGTTATACAAATATGAATATTTTCTAGTGATGGTTATTAATGGATCATCCTTTTTAAATGCATTTACTTCTACTTCATGGAATATTAGGTAAAACTACTGAGATAAAACTAAGGGTCAGATTATCAAAAAGGGAACTCATCAGCTTATTATACGGAGCATTATATTGTCATGATATGGTCATAAAGCATATTAGTAAACTCCCCCTAATGAGATACCCAGTTCCCAAGCTAAAAACTGCCTTTAAAACAACCCATGAGGGGCCTCATAATAATGATGACAGGGCTGGATTTACCACCCAGTTGCCTGTAGGCACGAAAATCTGAAGCACCCCAGGAGTTCCCTGCTCACTGCTGTGCAGGAGACTAAAATGGCCACCAGCAGTAAAATAACAGCACAGCATGTGTAACATAGTATATGGGGTTGAAAAAAGACAGAAATCTTAATATACAAATCTTAATATACTTTCAATAAAAGCTCCAATTGATCTTAAATTAATCCCATTAAAAAGGTGACCCATTTAACACAAGCAATCATATCCATGAATTCTGTTTATAGCCAGAAATGTATCTAAACCATTTTTAAATGTATCTAAGGATTTGGCATTTACTACCTCCTCAGGTAACGAGTTCCACAATTTTATTGCTCTTACAGCCTTAAATTGTGGTCTCTTGTCACAAATAATTTTCTAGGATTAAACAGAGCTTCCGCCACCTCTGTATATGGGCCTTGAATATATTTATATAAAGTAATTATGTCACCTCTCAAGCACCTTTTTTTTTTTATAGAAAACAGACCCAGATTGGCTAACCTCTCATCATAGCTTAAATTTTCCATTCCCCTTATTATTTGTATGGCCCTTCTCTGAACTGCAATGTATTTTTTTGAGATTGGTCCTCAGAACTGCACTCCATACTCAAGGTGAGGTCTTACCAGGGATTTATATAGTGACAGAATTAAGTTTTCCTCCCTTGCATCTATGCCTCTTTTAAAACATGCTAGCCATTGCTCAGTGTGCCTAGAGGGATATGGCTGCACCTCACTGACAAGTCCCACAATAGGCCAAAACGTACATGTGGGGTTTTGCTGTTTCTCTCGTTCAGAGAGGGATTGCCTGGTATTTTGGGGCTAGACTGTACTGTGAAGTCAGGATCAGACTGATATGCTTCAGGGAAGTTCTTCTCTGTGAAAGGCACATGTTGAGCAAAAAGAGGCTGCTTCTTGGGTGGTAACTAGCCATAGAACAAGCTATTATGCTATTGTTCTGTTTATAGCCAGAAATGTATCTAAACCATTTTTAAATGTATCAAAGGAATTGGCATTTACTACCTCCTCAGGTAACGAGTTCCACAATTTTATTGCTCTTACAGCCTTAAATTGTGGCCACTTGTCACAAATAATTTTCTTAGATTACACAGAGCTTCCGCCACCTCTGTATATGGGCCTTGAATATATTTATATAAACTAATTATGCCACCTCTCAAGCGCCTTTTTTTTAAAGAAAACAGACCCAGATTGGCTAACCTCTCCTCATAGCTTAAATTGTCCATTCCCCTTATTAGTTTTGTGGCCCTTCTCTGAACTGCAATGTATTTTTTTGAGATTGGTCCTCAGAACTGCACTCCATACTCATGGTGAGGTCTTACCAGGGATTTATATAGTGACAGAATTATGTTTTCCTCCCTTGCATCTATGCCTCTTTTAAAACATGCTAGCCATTGCTCAGTGTGCCTAGAGGGATATGGCTGCACCTCACTGATGAGGCCCACAATAGGTTGAAACGTACGTCTGGGGTTTTGCTGTTTCTCTTGTTCAGAGAGGTATTGCCTGGTATTTCGGGGCTGGACTGTACTGTGAAGTCAGGGTCAGACTGCTATGCTTCAGGAAAGTTCTTCTTTGTGAAAGGCACATGTTGAGCAAAAAGAGGCTGCTTCTTGGGTGGTAACTAGCCATAGAACAAGCTATTATGCTATTGTTCGTTCCCAGGTTGAATGCTTCTCTCTTTTTATTAATGCAAATTATGACACTTAGGGAAGTCTCCCTAAGTGTGATGCGGGAATCCAGACGTGGACCCGTTGCTAAGTTTGCCTAGAAGGATATGGCTGCACCTCACTGATGAGGCCCACAATAGGCCGAAACGTACGTCTGGGGTTTTGCTGTTTCTCTCATTCAGAGAGGGATTGCCTGGTATTTCGGGGCTGGACTGTACTGTGAAGTCAGGATCAGACTGATATGCTTCAGGAAAGTTCTTCTTTGTGAAAGGCACATGTTGAGCAAAAAGAGACTGCTTCTTGGGTGGTAACTAGCCATAGACCAAGCTATTATGCTTTTGTTCGTTCCCAGGTTGAGCGCTTCTCTCTTTTTATTTATGCAAATGATGACACTTAGGGACGTTTCCCTAAGTGTGATGCAGGAATCCAGACGTGGACCCATTGCTCAGTGTGCCTAGAGGGATATGGCTGCACCTCACTGATGAGGCCCACAATAGGCCGAAACGTACGTCTGGGGTTTTGCTGTTTCTCTCGTTCAGAGAGGGATTGCTTGGTATTTTGGGGCTGGACTGTACTGTGAAGTCAGGATCAGACTGATATGCTTCAGGAAAGTTCTTCTCTGTGAAAGGCACATGCTGAGCAAAAAGAGGCTGCTTCTTGGGTGGTAACTAGCCATAGACCAAGCTATTATGCTATTGTTCGTTCCCAGGTTGAGCGCTTCTCTCTTTTTATTTTAGCCTTAGAAGCCACTGCCCTGCATTGTGCACCTATCGTTAGCTTGTTATCTATAAGTACTTTCTTCCTCTGCTTTCTCATTTAAATAATAGGTTGCCTGCTTATTTTTACTTCCAAAATGTAGAATCTTGCATTTTTAGCATTAAATCTCATTTTCCATTTACCTTTTCATTCTGCACTGACCTAATGACCTTACACAACTTTGTATCTTCTGAAAAAAATAGACATGTTACAGAGGCCATCTTTGTTAAGGCCACTGCAACATTGCATATGAGCGGAAGAAGCCAGATGTTGCGACCTTAACAAAGATGGCCGGCGCACATGCGCTTTGTTTTTACTGTCGGCGGCCTTCTTAGTTAAACCCTGAGGCTGACTGGTATTTATAATAGGCAGAGACAGGCGACCCTTTATGGAGGGCACCTGTAGGCACATGCCTTCTCTACCTTATTATAAATCCAGCCCTGAATGATGAGGCAACTTATGGAATCTCACTAGACCAGACAGCTTTAGAGAATCAGACCTTAAATTATTACAAAAATGTCAGATATTTATTAGACATAACAATCCTTTTAGTAGCTATTTTCATTGCAATATAAACTAATACTCTCTAGCGTATATGAACATAAGGCTCAGTGATACAATGCAGCCCCACATGCTTTGTTATCTGGCTTTCAATTACCTTCCAGAGCAGATAGCCATTTCACTCAAGGTGCACAATCAAATAGAATGGTTTATGGACTAAATAATGTAAATAATAGAGAAAAGTCAAAACAGTTGATGTTGAAACATACGTGAAAGACCGGAATAAACTGTTAAGAATGTAGATTTCATGATACCATCACTGAAAATAGTGTTTCTCAAAGTTATCATGTAGCCTGAACAATCCAGTTTTAAACAAATGTTATTTTTATGAATTCATCCTGTATATATCAGCAGTTAAGCACCATATTGCAAAAGATCTGCAAGTAAATGGTTTCAATATTACCTGTATAAAAACTCATTTTACTATCACCCTAGATATAGCCCAATGAGTATGTTTAACTTATTTCCTTTGCTGCTGCCAATTATTGCCAAATATAAATGCTAGTTAAGAAAAGTTTTTATTTTCCTCCTTAAGCCTAAATAATTCATTCAAATTTATAATGCCAATGATCATACCAAAAAGCTAAATACTGACAATAAACTCTAATGAGAATTTGAGGGTTGCATTTGAGAAAAATTTCAAATGTGATCCAAGGACAGTGACATAGGGTTTTAGGCAATGATACTGGGTTCATCAGAAAGAAACATTTTTTGATGTGGGGTAATGGGTTAAGGGATAGCAGTATGTGCTAAGTTCCTAAAGTGTACTCAAATTTATATATTGAATGGAAGTTTATGTAAAAGAAATTAAGGAGATAGGGCCAGAAAATCAATTGGAAGGTTGAAGAAACGCCACCGGGGAAAAAAAGTGTAGATCGGAAGAGTGGTAGAAGTAAATTGGAGCGATTCGCAGTAAGAATACTTTTATTTAAGAAAAAAAATGACGAATGGATTTATATGATATTTACAATATTTTCCATAACGATGAAGTTTACCATCACTTTAAGACCACAAATCTGATTCGGATACCAGGAGAGGAGGTGTTAGCTCAAATCACTGTTGGGTTGAGTACTGAGTTCTGTAGTAAATTAACAGAATAAAGTAATGAGTGAGAAGTAAACGCTGGAAGCAAATGTACATAGTAAAAGAGACTTGCATCAAACAATGAGAGTCCTGCAGCACTGACAGTGCCCACATCTGCAGATAGATCCAGAAGTATTAGTATAGAGACACTTTTTACTTGTTGGTCATTATTGATAAAAGAGTCATAGATAAACAATAAATCATTGACAGTGATTTGGCAAGTGTCTATACTTCTAGGTAATGGTGAATACTCATATAACATACCACAACCTGCATATGTTACTGCATATTTAATATGAATTACCTTATATATTATAACTTAACCAAGGCTGAAACTTGAGAAATGCATTTCTTTATCCTTACATTAAAAAAGAGCCTGGATCTATGCCTTGAGATATCCATGCACACAAACACATGGATGAGAAAGATATACTAGACACACTGGAGCTAAGCAAGTGGAGCTGATGTCAACTGCACCAAAAACAACACTGAAGGCTGATAAAATATGTATGGGCAAGAGTCACAGTTCATAAGGGTGAAACATATGAAAGTCACAATGTGAATGGTCAAGTAAAGAGAAGGAGGAAAGAAAACTGGTTATAGGCAGTTGTACACTAATATTTGTGGTATTTTTGGGGTTGAGGGTTGAGGATGGGAAGTAGACTGTAAATAAAGGGTCTACTGGAATATAAGAAATATTTTCTTAAAGCATTACTGATCTAATGAGTACAACAGTACAAATAAACAACAGCAGTTCTCTAACAGATGAGTATTATCTGATGTGTTCTGTCATGAATACTTAGGGCTCTATTTATCATTCCAATTCTCCTATATTTTCTCCTAAAAGTTCTCATGAGAAATAATTCTCCTATTTATCATTCAAAAATACTCCTAAAATTGGGCAAGTTCGACTGTAAAATTCTCCTACTCTGTTCTAACTCTCCTTGGAGAACATGTTCTCCAAAAAAGGGTTAAATTAGATATTTTTAGTCGTATTTCATATAGTTCTCCTCATAATTCTCCTAGTTACAAATTTATCATTTATATTCTCCTGTAGAAATCTATTCTCTACCAGTTGTAGAAGCAGTTACACACAAAAAAAGGGCTCTACAAGGTGCAAAAATTATCTATAACAAAGCACAATAATAATGGTTATTGGAGTGCAATAATAATTTATGATGGAGTAAAAAAAATAAATATAATGGAGCACCAAAATAATATATAACAGAGCACAAAAATGATATCTATTGGGGCATAAAAATAAGATATAAAAAAGCGCTAAAATTTAAGCACAAAAACAATGAAAATGTAGATCTATTTTCTTATATGAAAGTTTGCTGAAGAGGGGCGTTAACAAAGCTACTAGGAAGGCTGTATAATGATTTCTATTGGTTTATAAATGATTGACATGGAGAATAGTTGCTTATTTTTAGTGATAAATAAGGAGAAGATACTAATCCGACTGGAGAAAGTTATCATTAGTTCTCCCCAGCTCTCCTCAGCTCTCCCATGGAGAAAAAACAACTTTTTTATGATAAATATGGGCGCACATGTGCTCCTCTCCTAAGGAGAGCTGAGGAGAACAGAAAGGAGAATTCCCCAAATGATTGATAAATGGAGCCCCACGTGTATTAGATGACAATATTGCTCACACACATATTATACCAAGGTTTTTATTTGGCTAAAATATTGAATACATTTTCCACATTTATTTTGATAAATGGATTCTGTGCATAGTACATTTCAGTCATAAATGGGAGAAGGAAAGAAAAAAAAATGCCCTATTCTTAGTGACAGGACCATTGTTAGGTGATAGGAATGAAGGGCTGAAAAGAAAGAAGCAACTGAAACAACAAACAGTAGGAATGTAAACACATTGATAACAAACAGTGCTGTATGCTGAGCTAAGCACGTGTGAGGTAAATCGTTTCTAGATGGAGGCTGCATAGATTAAAGCTAAAAAATCCTCAAACATGTGGCAAGTTAGAAACCACACAGAGAGAGGCAAATGTTTTGTTGGCTTTAATACTATGTGCATTTGAAGCCCAATAGTATTGCATACATTGCCACTAAAGTCAAAATTAAAGGACCACTAAATGCAGTAGATTTGCATAATCAACAAATGCATGATAAAAAGACAATGCAATAGCACTTCTGAACCTCAATAAGTAGTAGATTTTTTTCTGACAAATTTCAGTTACTTCTACTATCCACTCCCCCTGTGTCACGTGACAGCCATCAGCCAATCACAAATGCATATACGTATATTCTGTGAAGTCTTGCTCATGCTCAGTAGGAGCTGGTGACTTAAATAGTGCAAATATAAAAATACTGTGCTCATTTTGTTAATGGAAGTAGATTGGAAATTTGTTTAAAATTGCATGCTCTATTTGAATCATGAACGTTTAATTTTGACTTGAGTGTCCCTTTAAAGTTTCATGATTCAAATAAAGGGGTCTATTTAACATTTGCTGGGCGGACAAGATTCACTGTAGCAAATCATGTCTGCCCAGCATATTTATGCATTTTGTGATTGGCTGATGGCTGTCTCATGCTATAGGGGGAGAGGAAATTGGATTAACTTTGAAATTTGCCAGGAAATATTCTACCGCTCATTTCAAATTTAAAGCAAGTGCTATTGCATTGTCCTACTATTTGTTCATTATTAAATTCTGCTTTATTAAGTGGTGCCTGATTTTAAAAAAAAAATCATATTACATTTTTTTTTTTTTGTTCTTCATAAATCAAGCTTTGGAATAAATTTGCCTAGGCCAGCCTGATTTGATGAAGCCGAAAACTTTGAGATGTAGATCTGTAATTCGATGCCTCCCCAATCATATGCTCTGGAAATGGTTTATTTATAGCTTGTATTTCATATAATTATTGTTTATTGTCTAGTGGGGGTGCATGATCACTGGCCTCTGGGTGTGAGAAATGTATTTGTCAAATATGTCCTACAATTTTGAGGGTGTGGCAGATTTCCCAGAGCATATGGCAGCATAAAAACTAAATACACCACCACTGACATGAAGCTAATTGTCTTATATAAAGATGCCATTTATATTTTTAATTACTTTACCATAGGAAACAAAACATCTCCAGAGAAAACAGATATCTATTTATTAGAGATGTCATTATTGGGGATAAGGGAGGCGTATTAAAGTACATTAAACCTTTGATATTGTAATCTAAAATATTTTAATTTTGTGTAGTAAAAAAAATAAACCATTATGTTTTCATAATTTATTTAGTCTCCTTTCTCTTTAATTTAACACCAAAAAGAGCTGAGCATCCAGTTCCCTGCTATCTTCTATACGGCCATTATTTGCTCACTCTAGTAGTTCATTACTATATGTCCCTTATTGGTCCCAGAAGAAGAGATAAGATAATAGATACCAGAGTTTCAACATGGCAGAGCCTATTACTTTATGGAGACTACAACATTACACTTATTTCTTCAGCACTTAAACAATATAATTAAAAAATATATATCTGGCTGTTAATTAGTTACCAACGTCCCTATAGCAGCTATACATTTTTAACAGACCCCATGTTTCTGATTAAGTATAAATAAACTTATCTTCCTTCTGTTACCTCTTGTGCCATGGTCACTGCTATATATTTCACCTCTACACTTGCATGCCTTCCAGCTGTCCCTCTTTTGCAGGGTAGTTTCTCTTTTAAGTGCAAATCCCTTTCTTCTAGATCACTGTTTTTCAAAACTGTCCTCAGGCCTCCCTAACAGGACAGATTTTGAGGATATCTTAACAAGCACAGGTGAAATAATCAGCTGATTAGTAAACATGGTTATTTTACCTGCTCTCACCCAAGGTAATCCTGAAAATCTTGCCTGTCAGGGAGGCATGCGGACAGGTTTGAAAACCATAGCCCTCTTTTTAAGGGTTCTTCACTTTTAATTGGAATTTCACTGTCACTGGCAACAATGGTAACAATAAACCGTTTTTATTCTTTTTTCATATGTGCTTTATTCTTACTTCAAGAAAATGGATATTTATGCTCTGAAGTTAAAGGGATAGGAAAGTCAAAATTAAACTTGCATGATTCCTATAGAACATGTAATTTTAAGAAACTTTTAAATTCACTTCTATTTTCAAATGTGCTTTGTTCCCTAGGTATCCCTTTAAAAAAAGAATATGCACATATCCTATACTAGTGGGAGCTGCTGCTAATTGGTGCCTACACACATTTGTCTTTTGTGATTGGGTGACTAGATGTGTTCATCTTGCTGCCAGTAATGCAATGATGTTCCTTCAGCAAATGATAACAAGAGAACAAAGCAAATTTGATAATTGAAGTAAATTGGAAAGTTGTTTAAAATTGTATGTTCTATCCAAATCATGAAAGAAAATGTTGGGGTTTCCTGACCCTTTAATATTTTTATAGAGAAATAAGCAAATTTGTACAAAAATATTTAAAGTGACATGAAACCCCATCTTTTTTCATGATTCAGACAGAGCATACCATTGTAAAAAAAACATCTAATTTACTTTTATTATCAAATTTGCTTAGTTCTCATGTTATTCTTTTTTGAAGAGATATGTAGGTAGGTAGCAAGCACATTTGGAGCACTACTTGGCAGGAAAAGGTGTTACCATCTAGTGCTCTTGCAAACCTATAACATTCTTGCAAAACTACTGCAGACACTTGCATTCTCCTGAGCATACCACCATCCTTTTCAATAAAGAATACAAAGAGAGTGTAGAAAATCTGATAATGCATGCTCTCAATCATGAAAGAAAAATGTGGGGTTTTAATGTCCCTTTAAATGTATAATGTAACTTAATATATTAGGAATAGAGGAAAATATTGCAACTGACTTACAGAAGTATGGGTCTGTCTTTGACCACTTTTAATGTTGGATGGTATAAATAGTGTGAGAGTAGTATACATAGTGTGAGAGTAGTATACATAGTGTGAGAGTGGTATACATAGTGTGAGAGTAGTATACATAGTGTGAGAGTAGTATACATAGTGTGAGAGTGGTATACATAGTGTGAGAGTAGTATACATAGTCTGAGAGTAGTATACATAGTGTGAGAGTAGTATACATAGTGTGAGAGTGGTATACATAGTGTGAGAGTAGTATACATAGTGTGAGAGTAGTATGCATAGTGTGAGAGTAGTATACATAGTGTGAGAGTAGTATACATAGTGTGAGAGTAGTATACATAGTGTGAGAGTGGTATACATAGTGTGAGAGTAGTATACATAGTGTGAGAGTGGTATGCATAGTGTGAGAGTAGTATACATAGTGTGAGAGTAGTATACATAGTGTGAGAGTAGTATACATAGTGTGAGAGTGGTATGCATAGTGTGAGAGTAGTATACATAGTGTGAGAGTAGTATACATAGTGTGAGAGTAGTATACATAGTGTGAGAGTGGTATACATAGTGTGAGAGTAGTATACATAGTGTGAGAGTGCTAAACATAGTGTGAGAGTGGTATACATAGTGTGAGAGTAGTATACATAGTGTGAGAGTAGTATACATAGTGTGAGAGTAGTATACATAGTGTGAGATTGGTATACATAGTGTGAGAGTAGTATACATAGTGTGAGAGTGGTATGCATAGTGTGAGAGTAGTATACATAGTGTGAGAGTAGTATACATAGTGTGAGAGTGGTATACATAGTGTGAGAGTAGTATACATTGTGTGAGAGTGGTATACATAGTGTGAGAGTAGTATACATAGTGTGAGAGTAGTATACATAGTGTGAGAGTGGTATACATAGTGTGAGAGTGGTATACATAGTGTGAGAGTGGTATAAATAGTGTGAGAGTAGTATACATAGTGTGAGAGTAGTATACATAGTGTGAGAGTAGTATACATAGTGTGAGAGTGGTATACATAGTGTGAGAGTAGTATACATAGTGTGAGAGTGGTATACATAGTGTGAGAGTAGTATACATTGTGTGAGAGTGGTATACATAGTGTGAGAGTAGTATACATTGTGTGAGAGTGGTATACATAGTGTGAGAGTAGTATACATAGTGTGAGAGTAGTATACATTGTGTGAGAGTGGTATACATAGTGTGAGAGTGGTATACATAGTGTGAGAGTGGTATACATATAGAAAATGAACAGTATCACGCTGTGTATACAGAACATAAATGTAAGAGCCTCATAAAGAGAGTGTAGAAAATCTGATAATGCATGCTCTCAATCATGAAAGAAAAATGTGGGGTTTCATGTCCTTTTAAATGTATAATGTAACTTAATATATTAGGAATAGAGGAAAATATTGCAACTGACTAACAGAAGTATGGGTCTGTCTTTGACCACTTTTAATGTTGGATGGTATACATAGTGTGAGAGTAGTATACATTGTGTGAGAGTGGTATACATAGTATGAGAGTGGTATACTTAGCGTGAGAGTGGTATACATAGCGTGAGAGTGGTATACATAGTGTAAGAGTGGTATACACAGTGTGAGAGTGGTATACATAGCGTGAGAGTGGTATACATAGTGTGAGAGTGGTATACATAGTGTGAGAGTGGTATACATAGTGTGAGAGTGGTATATATAGCGTAAGAGTGGTATACATAGTGTGAGAGTGGTATACATAGTGTGAGAGTGGTATACATAGCGTGAGAGTGGTATACATAGTGTGAGAGTGGTATACATAGTGTGAGAGTGGTATACATAGTGTGAGAGTGGAGACACATTCACTTTCAGACACCTGTGCTGGAAAAAAAAGAAAACAATCTGAAAGCACAGTGCAAGCATTGGGAAGGCTGAAAAAGTTGTACCCACAAGCCCTGAGGTTGCATGTGGAAAGGGATATTATATCAGTGTCGTTCACAGGAGAACAGTACAATTATATAGAAAAACGATTTGTGAGAGTGGTATACATAGCGTGAGAGTGGTATACATAGCGTCAGAGTGGTATACATAGCGTGAGAGTGGTATGCATAGTGTGAGAGTGGTATACATAGCGTGAGAGTGGTATACATAGTGTGAGAGAGGTATACATAGCGTGAGAGTGGTATACATAGTGTGAGAGTGGTATACATAGCGTGAGAGTGCTATACATAGCGTGAGAGTGGTATACATAGCGTGAGAGTGGTATACATAGTGTGAGAGTGGTATACATAGTGTGAGAGTGGTATACATAGTGTGAGAGTGGTATACATAGCGTGAGAGTGGTATACATAGCGTGAGAGTGGTATACATAGTGTGAGAGTGGTATACATAGTGTGAGAGTGGTATACATTGTGTGAGAGTGGTATACATAGTGTGAGAGTAGTATACATAGTGTGAGAGTGGTATACATAGTGTGAGAGTGGTATACATAGTGTGAGAGTGGTTTACATAGCGTGAGAGTGGTATACATAGTGTGAGAGTGGTATACATAGTGTGAGAGTGGTATACATAATGTGAGAGTGGTATACATAGCGTGAGAGTGGTATACATAGTGTGAGAGTGGTATACATAGTGTGAGAGTGGTTTACATAGCGTGAGAGTGGTATACATAGTGTGAGAGTGGTATACATAGCGTGAGAGTGGTATACATAGCGTGAGAGTGGTATACATAGTGTGAGAGTGGTATACATAGTGTGAAAGTGGTATACATAGTGTGAGAGTGGTATACATAGTGTGAAAGTGGTATACATAGTGTGAGAGTGGTATACATAGTGTGAAAGTGGTATACATAATGTGAGAGTGGTATACATAGTTTGAAAGTGGTAAGTGGTATACATAGTGTGAGAGTGGTATACATAGTGTGAGAGTGGTATACATAGTGTGAGAGTGGTTTACATAGCGTGAGAGTGGTATACATAGTGTGAGAGTGGTATACATAGCGTGAGAGTGGTATACATAGCGTGAGAGTGGTATACATAGTGTGAGAGTGGTATACATAGTGTGAGAGTGGTATACATAGTGTGAGAGTGGAGACACATTCACTTTCAGACACCTGTGCTGGCCAAAAAAGAAAACAATCTGAAAGCACAGTGCAAGCATTGGGAAGGCTGAAAAAGTTGTACCCACAAACCCTGAGGTTGCATGTGGAAAGGGATATTATATCAGTGTCGTTCACAGGAGAACAGTACAATTATATAGAAAAACGATTTGTGAGAGTGGTATACATAGCGTGAGAGTGGTATACATAGCGTCAGAGTGGTATACATAGCGTGAGAGTGGTATGCATAGTGTGAGAGTGGTATACATAGCGTGAGAGTGGTATACATAGTGTGAGAGAGGTATACATAGCGTGAGAGTGGTATACATAGTGTGAGAGTGGTATACATAGCGTGAGAGTGCTATACATAGCGTGAGAGTGGTATACATAGCGTGAGAGTGGTATACATAGTGTGAGAGTGGTATACATAGCGTGAGAGTGATATACATAGCGTCAGAATGGTATACATAGTGTGAGAGTGGTATACATAGTGTGAGAGTGGTATATATAGCGTGAGAGTGGTATACATTGTGTGAGAGTGGTATACATAGTGTGAGAGTGGTATACATAGTGTGAGAGTGGTATATATAGCGTGAGAGTGGTATACATAGTGTGAGAGTGGTATACATAGTGTGAGAGTGGTATACATAGTGTGAGAGTGGTATATATAGCGTAAGAGTGGTATACATAGTGTGAGAGTGGTATACATAGTTTGAGAGTGGTATACATAGCGTGAGAGTGTTATACATAGTGTGAGAGTGGTATACATAGTTTGAGAGTGGTATACATAGCGTGAGAGTGGTATACATAGTGTGAGAGTGGTATACATAGTGTGAGAGTGGTTTACATAGCGTGAAAGTGGTATACATAGTGTGAGAGTGGTATACATAGCGTGAGAGTGGTATACATAGTGTGAGAGTGGTATACATAGTGTGAGAGTGGTATACATAGTGTGAGAGTGCTATACATAGTGTGAGAGTGGTATACATAGTGTGAGAGTGGTATACATAGTGTGAGAGTGGTATACATAGTGTGAAAGTGGTATACATAGTGTGAGAGTGGTATACATAGCGTGAGATTAGTATACATAGTGTGAGAGTGGTATACATAGTGTGAGAGTGGTATACATAGCGTGAGAGTGGTATACATAGTGTGAGAGTGGTATACATAGTGTGAGAGTGGTATACATAGTGTGAGAGTGGAGATACATTCACTTTCAGACACCTGTGCTGGTCAAAAAAGAAAACAATCTGAAAGCACAGTGCAAGCATTGGGAAGGCTGAAAAAGTTGTACCCACAAACCCTGAGGTTGCATGTGGAAAGGGATATTATATCAGTGTCATTCACATGAGAACAGTACAATTATATAGAAAAACGATTTGACATTTCTTTATAATGAAACAACATTTGACATTTCTTGATTAAATCATTTTATGAAACATATGTATTATGAGAAGACTGGAAAGTGAGGTCTTCAATTTATTATGTCATAGGAAAAATCACAATGGTATAACCAAAATTACATATAATACAATGGTGTCACTGTAAGAGTTTTTCCAGTTCTGAGTTGCTCTATAGTAGAGGTGCACAATACAGCTAATTGTTCAATAAATGGTGACCTGGCTATGGAATTGTTCTGTGGGCAGTGTGTACAATACTATGTAATCCAATGACATAAAATCTACTTAAAGGGACATGGAAGTCCCTGGGCAATTGAGGCTGTGTTGGTATTGATAGTGTGGTATTTTTTTAAAAATTCTTATCTTGTTTAAAAGTTTGATTTTACTCATCTGGAAAACTCCAGCTCTACTGTCTCTAGTATTTATTATCTACTGTCCTCCAAATACCGATTCACGTGCCTTATGTATATGTGGGCTCTGTCCATGTGCCAGAATTTACGGTAAAATACTAGTATCTGCAACATGCCTTTAATTATTTAGGAACATTTATGTCCCTTTAAACAGAATTCTTACATGGTAGAAATAAAAATATAAACTAACATGTATGGCTAGTAAAATACTATATATTAAACTAATAAATAACTAATAATTGTAAATAATATGTTGTTTAAAACCATGAAGATACATTTATTAACTAAACATAGAAGTCTAAAATATATGTAAATTAAATAGCTTATTAAATATTATTTGTAGGTGAAGGTGGCACTCACAAACAATTATTTTACACCACCAGGTAACAGCTGCTAAGCAACATATTGTGAGATACTAATAATGATCTTCTAAAACCTCAAAGTTGCTGAATGTTAAATGAAAATGAAGGTAACACTGATTAAATGTTAGTGCACTTGTAAAATAGAATGAGGACGGTTGTAAACCTAGTAAAAATAATGTAAGCCAAAAACGCTTTACAACAGTCAAGCAGTTTTATGCTTTGCAGCTCAAAAGTAACCAGCAATGTAAACTTGGCCATAAATAATGACCAGCAGGAAAAAGTAGCACATAATGGCCAGCAGAGCACCATAGTATATAATTACCAACAGGATACAGTGACATAAAATAGCTAGCATGAAAAGAGATATGGCCAGCAACAAATAATGCAGAAATGCCAGGAGCAGAGGCTATCAGCAGGTCATGTATCGATCAAGTAGTCTGGTAGTAGACTGAGCAACAATGTGTCTAACAGATGCTTGTGTTGTTCTTATATAGTTTTAGCAGCTTCTTTATGAGCAAACAAACACGTCAGAAGGTTTGGCACTCTGAGAGGGACAGAAGATACCAGGGTGCAAGCACTACCCCCATTCAAGTGCAAATTCTTGAATTTTTGCTCGGATGAGCCTGTTGAAAAGTGCAAACATGTGCAGGGCATGCACATGGGCAGCAGGCTCCCATGATCTTTCTTGTAAAGCCTACACATTCTACTAAAAATATATATACAAATATATGGATGCATAGATAGAGGAAAAGGCTGCAGGAGCTTAAAGGAACATGATTAATTTGGGAAATTAAAATAGGCCTAATAAACCCATCAGACAATTGCTTGATGGGTGTATACAATTAGAAGACATTAAACATGGTCTTCAGTATTACATCCAGGAGCAGAGGGACAGGGCACATTAAAAGATTACTTTTACCAAGGCTGAGCAGAATGCAGAGCCTTTTCCACAACCTTAAAATGGTTATTTAAAAGAATGAGTCTCTCAGAAGCTACCGGAACCATAGTAGAAGCAGGGAATTCAAGATGGAAGGAATGATAAATACACAGTTAATGAAGAATTTAAAAAATTCAGTTGACTTTTAGGGGTGGTTATTATAGGTGAATTTCTACCATTTATAGTAGCCACCATGAACCAATTATCATGAAGATATGAGTAACATAGCACATGCTGCACCAGTGTCTGGTTTGTTCTTTCAGCTTAGCCTGTGATGATAGACAGATGGATAACATTTTTTGGGAAACATTTATTTTTTTCTAAAATATTGATATCAGATATGATATTAATTTCATGCAGAAGAACAACTTTTTTTCATCAATAACGAGGTAGACACATCTTCTGAAGCTATTTATGGAGTTTAGTCTTTCCTGGTGTTCAGCTAGATTGTGATCATCAGGAAATTCTAGCTGAGCTGCAGGTTCCTGCTAGATTCTTTTTGTTCCAATGTATATAGTTAACAAGTTTAGATAACAGATAGTGTCCAGAAGTTAAGAAGTATCTACATTTTCAATAGAATATCTGCTTCACCATGAAAATCAGATCTAGCAAAGAACAGTGCCCAGGGTTTATCAGACTATTAGTATTCATTAATAAAATGATTGTTTGGATGATAAAAAGGTAGATTGCTTCTTCAGAGTTGTGAAGCCACTCCTCAAGATGATTTTCATAGACATTAGCTCTTTATACCACATTTCATAGTTTACATCAACAGAATAATGTTCTTGAAAGATAAACATAATAAGATTTAGCAAGTCTTTAGGCCGAGCCTCTAGGACAAAACATTTCCATCAGATGTGTTTTTACAATAAAAGTCAAAAAAGGGTTCTAAGATACCAATATTTTTGCCGACGTAATTATTTTGTCACAAGCTCCTCAAAAGTTGACTAAAAGTCCACTGGAACTGTGTCTGTTTTATTGTCACAACAGTAACAGGCTGAATGATTTTAGAAAGATTGCATATGAATTTCCATTTTTTAACATAAGTAATGAGCTAGACATGTCTAGACTTCTAGATTTGTCTCATGCCCCCTAACTATCAGAAAAATATCGGGATATAATCTAAATAAATCAATCAAGCAAGTCTCTGAAGGTGCAATTACAAAATGCTGGAATATTACAGGAAAATTTCTAAGAGCATAATCAAATATTTGGAATGCCCATATCTGGAATCAGAAGCCATTTTCACTCATCCTCTTCCCGTACACATACAAAGTTATATAGTTTAAAGAAGATTTCAGCTGTATGAACTTTCACATAAATAAGACTACATAGCAACATAAAGATTCCTCAAGATAAAATTAGTATTTCTAAATTTTTTTAAGGGCCTAACTGTACCGACGAGACTTCTTAGAATATCTCACCTGAGCGGCAAGGTTTTGAATATCAGGACGAAAGTGAAAATTTTTAGTCCTGCAAGAAAGGTTAATTGAATTGTGAACAGTTTTCTTGTTTTTCTTGAATATATTTACAAAACTCCTGCTGTCAATTTCAAAGAAAACAGATAATGTCCATGTAGAATTTCAGATTCTGAAAGTAGATCAGTTGAGGCTATTGTAAATCCAGTGCATGGACAAACTGAAAGGAAAATGATGGGTCTATATTCATCTATTAAAATAATTTAAGATAATGTAAATGTGTTGAGTGTGTAATTACAAGACTGCTGCTTTGCAATATATTAACATATCAGTAGAGCATGAAAGTCTTTACAACAGCTTAACACCTTGTTTTATGCAATCCTTTTTCTAGAGGCAAACTGCACCCTCAACTTGCCTTATTTAGAGGAGGCTATCCATACTTACTAGTGTATACAAAGGCATGCCACTATCATTTTGTTAACAAAACCTGTATTGCAGTAACTGATCTGATAACCTCTGATGAGTTCATATAGGGACATATATATGGCAAGCGTAGGCATGTGAGGTCTTGAGGTTTGGAGTGTGCATTGGCAGTTCTCAGTATAGGAAAACCCACAACATAAGTTTAATTACATGATAAAAGTATACTGTAATGTTGTTTAACTATGAATAATTGCACATTTTATATTACTATCTCAAGGTGTTTTATTTCCCCTTAAGCTGCTCATTATGTGTTATTGGAGATCAAAAATAACTGCTTATGGGAGGCAAGGATATATCTATTATGGGAGGCGAGGATATATCTATCAATTTTGCTAAAGGTATTGTCAAAGACCAGATGGTGAAAAAGAAATTGGTAAAGTAAGTTCAGAGAATAATATACTGGACAGCATGATTATATTGAGCTAAGGCAGTAGCAAGAGGTAAAGAGGTAAGGTCTCAGTCAGATAGAAGTCTTTGCCAGTTAGGCAATATTTGAACAGAGTCCAAGCTAATAGTGGCTATGGAGAACAGGTAAAATGGGCTTGAGTCACAGGCCGAATGTCCAGCAGGGTACCTTATGGGCTCAATAGCCAGCAGAGCAAGAAAGCAATTATTGGCCAAAGAGAAACAAGTACATAATTACTTAGATTTTAAGTTAACATCCCATTTAAATGCACTATGATCCCTTGTACATTTACAATCCATAAAAAGGAGGAGCCAAATATAATAAGAGGAATATTTTTATGAGTAAGTTCGGAAGATTCACTTATAGTTCAATTTCTGTTTCTCCTCTGAAATTCTTACCTTAGATCTGGGTCTTGCTAGCCTGAACCTGATCACACCTGTGTTCTTTTGGTATTCATAAATAATTCTCCATAGTAATATATATATATATATATATATATATATATATATATTTATTTAATAGAGTTAACAAGTTGGGACATTGTACAATTTACACATAAGATGTTTCAAGATTTAAATACATGTGATAATAACAAAATGGTGAGAGAGAATTAAAATTAGTCAAACTGATTGTGTACATATAACATCCTTGATTTTTCCCTTTGCTATTTAGCACTTAAAGGGCCATGATACCCAAATGTTGAAACACTTGAAAGTGATGCAGCATAGCTGTAAAAAGCTGACTAGAAAATATCACCTAAACATCTCTATGTAAAAAAGAAAGATATTTTACCTAAAAAATTCCTCAGTAGCCACATCCCATTGTAAAGGACTTCTAAGCAGCAAATCAGTATGCCTGTCCCGGGACAGCTAAGGAAGTGAGCTTTCGTGCACACATCTTATTTCCCTATTCAGTTAAAGGAAGTTTACTATGAAATCTCATGAGAGTTAAGTGAAATCTCATGAGATCACAGTTAAAGAGTTCATGACCTCAGCACTGTTGATGCTGAGTGGTTGCTGTTCATTTCTTCATTTTTTTTTACCTGCAGCTGGGCAGCAGCTGAGGATAATTTTTTACACAGAACTTACTCTAGTGAGCTGCAGGAAATTGTGAGGTAAAATATATTCCCTTTTTACATAGAGATGCTTAGGTGATATTTTCCTGTCAGCTTTTTAAAGTCAAACTGCATCAGTTAAAAGTGATTTAGCATATGAGTATTTTGTCCCTTTAAGGTACCAACCTCACACAAGTTGATGGTGCAAAATTTGTAGCATAGGCTGCTAGGTATCTGCATTAAATTAGGTAGGAACAGAAGTTGCCTTTTTACTAAATCCTAGCCTAGATATTCTAGTGGAGATAAAATACAAGTTCTCCAATTTAGGGGTTTTCGTGTGTTTCCTTAATCATCATTCTTTAGCCTTTAGTTTGTTGAAAGCAGCTGTATTATATATTCCTAAGTCTCATACCCCTACAAGTTGCCTAATCACTTATTTTTGGCTCTAAAACTAGGCATTGTAATATGAAATTAAAAAAACATTCTCACTTAATGTAATGCTATTCACCTTGCACTCATTCTTTAGTTAATTAAAATCTTTAAAAAAATATATATGTATATCTATATCTATCTATCTATATATATATATATATATATATATATATATATATATATATATATATATATATATATATATATATATATATATATATATATATATATAAATGTGTGTAATTGGGGCAGATTGCAAGTGGCATGCTAACGGATTTTTTCGCTCGCGTGCTAACTGCACTTAAAGTATACTTTCAATGCTAGGTGATGAGCGCGTGTATTACAAGTTGAAAGTAAAAAGTAGTGCGAGAGTAATAACTTGAACTTCGCATTTCGCGACCATGTTAAATTCTTCTTCCTTAGACTTTAATGCAGCGTGTTGTTAGAAAAAAAAAGAAAGAAAACTAACACTTATCGCTCGCCGAAGGTAGTTATTAATATTTCACATTCCAATTTTCTTCACATAGATTTTTTTTAAATATATATATATATATATATATATATAAATTATTTTTTTGTAAAATAAATATCTCTACCTATATATCTAATGAATATATACAGGTATGGATATATATATATATAGAGAGAGAGATAGAAATCTAGAAATATCTATTTAAAAATATATAAAGAACAATTTCTTCTAAGTGAAGAACATTGGAATGTAAAATAGTTATTTTAAAAACATGGTAAACACATATAAATATATTAAAATGAGTAAAAAGGATATTTCCTGTGTAGGAGTATTTGACTGGAATAGGCTCAAAAGTAAATTTATATACATTTGTATATATGTATGAATATACATATTTACACATATTAACACATAAATAAAATTTAATATACAGTATATATATATATATATATACGCACACACATACACACATTATCGCCTTTTCCAGTACATTGCCAAATACCATATCCCTTTTAACCGTTATAAAAAAAATATTAATATTTGTATGAGATATTTTTATCAGAAAGTGTATGTATGAGTGTAATAATTTATTTTAATATATTTATGTTGTGTTTGGTGCAACTTTTTTTAAACCCTTACACTTTACGCAAGGGGGTCTATGTATCAAAGGTCTTGCAGACCCGATCCGACAGTGCGGATCAGGTCCGACAGACCTCACTGAATGCGGAGAGCAATATGCTCTCCGTATTCAGCATTGCACCAGCAGCTCACAAGAGCTGCTGGTGCAACGCCGCCCCCTGCAGACTCGTGGCCATTGGGTCGCCAGCAGGGAGGTGTCAATCAACCCGATCGTACTCAATCGGGTTGAATTGTGGCGACTCCTGTCTGCCTGCTCAGAGCAGGCAGACAGGGTTATGGAGCAGCAGTCTTTAGACCGCTGCTTCATAACTGCTGTTTCTGGCAAGTCTGAAGACTCACCAGAAACACGGGCCCACAAGTCAAACTCAATTTTGTATGGTCCATGCAAAGCATGTCATTTTTAAGAGACTTTTCAATGTAATTATTTTATCAAATTTTCTTCATTCACTTGGTATCCTTTGTTAAAGAGCATACCTAGATAGGCTCAGGAATAGCAGTATGCTACTGGGACATAGCTGTTTGTTGGTGGCTATACACATATACCTTTTATCATTGGCTCACCAGATAAGTTCAGCTAGCTCCTAGTAATAGTATTGCTACTCTGTAGCTGACTTGCCCACATATGTGTTTATTTCAATTTTCACTCCAATAAATATTATAAAAAATATACCTTTTATAGTTTTTCAGCTCAGTCTTCTAAACCATGTGGATCCTTTCCTATATGTGTCTCTGTGCTGCAAAGTCCATCAAAAAGTAACTCGCTGCCACTTTGTCTTCCCATTCAGCAGGTGCATGTTTGTTCTCTCTGCATGCAATTTTAAACAACTTTCCAATTTATGTCCAGATTACGAGTGCTGCGCTAAATGTTGCGGGAAAGAGATATCGGGTTTATTGTGGATGTTTGCATGCATCCGATGTATCATGCGTATTACAAGTTGAAAGTAAAAGCGTTCGCTTGAGAGCAATTTAATTTAACGTGCGTTGGAATAGCACAACCTCAATGCTCTCTTTTTTTTTAAAATAAATCTTTTATTGAGGTTCTTATATTATACAACACAAGGTATACAGTATATCCGTATACAAGAGATGCAGGGTATCATTAGACTAGGTGAAATATATAATCTAAACATCCTGCGAGTACAATATAGCAAGAAAAACATCAATGCAAACAATATTATCTAGTATGTTAAGAATAAAATTTGATATAAGAAAAAGGCCTCTCTTGTACCTTTCTTGTCTCGAGTGAGTGAGGGAGAATTGTAACGGTCACTCTTGGACTTTAGGATTAAATAAAATATTAACACCTTATATATTTTAAAGAAATTGGAATATATTAGTAAAGAATATTAATGTAGTGAATGGGGAACATTTAGTGGAAAATGGTTTCATCTATATTATAAAGGGGGGATGAGAAGCAAATTGAGATATAAGGGGAGAACTACCAATTACCGGAAGGCCTCTATTTCAAACTAGGTAGATACCATGTCAATTCTATTTAAATTACCATTCCACATTTACCAAATGCAGTGGGATTGCTTCAGTGGGAAAAATATAGGAGGCAACCTGTGGTGACTATTACACAATGAGATTGTTTAGAATATAGGCTAATAACAAGTAATATTGGGGGACCCTACCGTAAGGTGCTATATAAATATTAAGGTCAGGGTATTATGTCAATAGTACTCACCACTCTATAGCCGCTAAGTATCTAATATTGATAAGGGGGATATTAATTTTTTTGATGGGACTGCTAGATATGGGTTGTGTAAGATAATTATAGACGCCCCCATTTGCTTACTTTTATATGTGCCGTCTTTAGTATTATAGCAAGACTGCAAGCACTAAGATTAAAAGGTCTGTTGCTAGGGTAATTGTTGTAGGCTAATATGGGAAAGGATGTTATTTCAATCATAAACTGATAACGAAGAATGTCCTGATATTTGTGGTATCTTTAGCCAACTCCCAACGTATGCTTCAATAAGTTCCCTCTGGAGCCTAATGTGTTGGATCAGATAGTTGTCAGTCCCACAAACTATTGTCCCACAAGGTATATTCATGCATCCACCAAGCTTTCACTAAGCCCCATTTGCCTTGAGCGGAGTATAGCCTACAGCTCTACATATTTCCATCTTCAGCCTTGGACCGGAGTGTATGGGAAGTAACGTCCCGCCATTCAAATAGAGAATCTCTAGATTTGCAGCTCTCACTGAAGCCTCACGCTATTTCCTGGGACCAGCTGCACTTGCTGATCGGGCGTCACATGAAGGATCCGCTGCTTCCACTTGTTCAACCAAAATCTCCGCCTTTGTATCAGACCCAGCCTCAATCTGCCCAAGGCTAAATGGCATCTCTGAGCCGCTTGTTAGGTCCTCCGTGTCTACAAATCTCTCTTGGCAGTATTCCCAGGTAGGTGGGGGTTCTACATATGCACAGCGGGTTGTAGGAGCTAGGGTTCATTGTGCTGGCCAAGCTTGACCAGACATGCATAGACTCGCAACCATGATCACCAGATGTCATTGTTGTGTCTGGGGGCATTAGAATAATTTTGCACAACTCTTCCTCTAAGCTCCGGTAGTGGTCCTGTATGAGCTGCGCCTTCTTGCTTTCCCACTTATCTAGGGCCTCCATTGCAGGACGAAATTCGGGTAGTTCCCCTTCAAAAAAAAAAAAAACTCCTTAGGTTACAAATGATTGACTGATTTGCCTTGAAAGATGTTCCTTTCTTTAGTAGAGAAGGCAGTCTATAAAAGACTGTTGTACCCCGGCTTGTGGGGGAGGGGAGTCGGAATCTTGTAGAGAGGCCGCCGCCTAAGATTTCAATGGACCAGATCTGGGTCCTATTGTTCACAAGCTCTGCAAAACAGATATAATTCAGTGTAGTGCTTCTTAGTCTAACCGGAGATGAGATGGATGTCAATATAAATTGCAGAATTCCTGCTCAAATTGGTGGATTGAGCAGATCACTTTAGGAGACACAGATATTGCGACTGTTCCCGGCCGCTACCTAGCCACGCCCCCTCTGGTTAACTTTTATGCTTGAAAAAAAATTGCACAAAAAAGTACATCAAATTTACATTAAAAAGTACAGTTACACTCATATTAACACCATCTAATAAAAATTATTGGGGAAAAAGTGCATTACAATGTTATAAGGACTCAAAGATATGAGGAATCAGGTGTTAGAAACAAAAAGTCGTGCAAAGCTTTAAAATAGAGATACAGGTGTACCTCCTTTTATTGTGCTTTTCTTTATTGTGCTTCACAGATATTGCTTTTTTTACACTTTGAAGGTTTGTGGAAACCCTTTGTCAATCAAATCTATCGGCGCCATTTTTCCAACATATATACACATGTAAACAAAAAGATACACAGTAAATGGCATTTATACATACCTATATATACACACCACCAGCAAAAAGATTATGACTCGCTGAAAGCACAGATGGTGGTTAGCATTTTTTAAGCAATAAAGTATTGTTTAATTAAGGTATGTACATTGTTATTTTGGACATCATGCTATTGCACACTTAAAGGGACATAATACTCATATGCTAAATCACTTGAAACTGATGCAGTATAACTGTAAAAAGCTGACAGGAAAATATCACCTGAACATCTCTATGTAAAAAAGGAAGATATGTTCTTTATTTTACGTGGGGAAAACGACCACCCCATTCAAAGACCGAATGGCTAACCATAGATGTTCTATTAGAGATGCACTTAAAAAAGGAACATCTGATCTTCCAGTCGCTCGACACTTTGCTGTACATAAACACAATCTGTCAAGTTTGCGATGTATGATCATAGACCATCTTCCATTACTTAGGAGGGGAGGAGATCGAGCAAAATGCTATTGCAACTGGAATCCAGATGGATATATATGCTGGACACTGTGTCCCCAAAGGGGCTGAACATCAAACTTGATTTTGGACCCTTTATTGGATAAATTACTTTCTGTGCCTTAGTCTATTAAGTCCTCTACTAACTAATTTTGTATCTCCTATTATTGATGATGGGGGATGTCCTTAACTCTATAGCTCCAACTATGTACTTATTCTTTCACCTCTATGTTTATTCCTTTTCTTTTTTCTATCTTTTTTCTATCTTTCTTTTTTCTTCTTTTCTTTCTTTCTCTTTTTCTTTTTTCTATTTTCTCTCCTCTGGCTTACCTGCTGCTTTGATCATATGTTGCGCATTGTTAACTGAGATTATCCAATACCCCACATGCTGACACTCATGAATTACATATACAGAAGAACCTTGAAATAAAACATACTCTGACTAATTGTATCCACACTCTCATAATGATGTCTACATTGGATGAGTGGGGGAGTACCCGCGACTTGTGGGGCATATACTATCTTTTGGAATATGTATATGTGCAAGACACCCCATATCTCTTTGCCCTGTAGGGCTTCTGTCCGTCATGATTATTGTTGATATAATGAGAGGAGTGAGCATGCGCCACAACTTGGCTGGCCGAAAGAGGATTTTGCTTTCCGATCACTGCATTGTTATGCCAGAAGAATTCAGAACTTCTACTTACACAAGGTTTGCCATATGATTGGCTTTGGCCTCGACGAATGCATGACAAGTGGGCGTACATGGTGACGATTCAACCTCCCACAGCTGTGGGATACGCTAGCCGCAACTTTGGAGGGCGGAGAATAAGGAACCTCTCGATGTATATGGTAATTAGCCATGTGTTCAGTGCAAACAACAGCTGTGATAGACATGGAACGTATTGACCCATCACGAGCTTTGTGGGTGTGGTGGACTTCTCTTGTTAGGGCGCAAAGAGGTCTAAAATCAGCTGCAAACAGCCTCAATCCCAGTCATTATAAATTGGTAAAAGACAGCCAGAGATTTTATGCTTTCATTGGGATATCACATAGCTGATGTGCCCTCTCAGGAACTACCTCTTTTCTCTTTTGGACATTTGATAAAGATGCCAGTCAGGCATCGAAACGTCATGTTTACCCCTGGATTTTAACCCTTTGTATGATTAAAAGTTACATTTTACTTTTTTAAGACCAGTGAGTGCTGTCTTTTTTTGAGCAGTATATATATATATATATATATATATATATATATATATATATATATATATATATATATATACACAGATCAAAAAAATAAAGGGAACACTAAAATAACACATCCTAGATCTGAATGAATAAAATATTCTAATTAAATACTTTGTTCTTTACATAGTTGAATGTGCTGACAACAAAATCACACAAAAATTAAAAAATGGAAATCAAAATTTTCAACCCATGGAGGTCTGGATTTGGAGTCACACTCAAAATTAAAGTGGAAAAACACACTACAGGCAGATCCAACTTTGATGTAATGTCCTTAAAACAAGTCAAAATGAGGCTCAGTAGTGTGTGTGGCCTCCACGTGCCTGTATGACCTCCCTACAACGCCTGTGCATGCTCCTGATGAGGTGGCGGATGGTCTCCTGAGGGATCTCCTCCCAGACCTGGACTAAAGCATCCACCAACTCCTGGACAGTCTGTGGTGCAAAGTGAAGTTGGTGGATGGAGCGAGACATGATGTCCCAGATGTGCTCAATTGGATTCAGGTCTGGGGAACGGGAGGGCCAGTCCATAGCATCAATGCCTTTGTCTTGCAGGAACTGCTGACACACTCCAGCCACATGAGGTCTAGCATTGTCTTGCATTAGGAGGAACCCAGGGCCAACCGCACCAGCATATGGTCTCACAAGGGGTCTGAGGATCTCATCTTGATACCTAATGGCAGTCAGGCTACCTCTGGCGAGCACATGGAGGGCTGTTCGGACCCTCAAAGAAATGCCACCCCACACCATTACTGACCCACTGCCAAACTGGCCATGCTGGAGGAAGTTGCAGGCAGCAGAACGTTCTCCACGGCGTCTCCAGACTGTCACGTCTGTCAAATGTGCTCAGTGTGCCCCTACTTTCATCTGTGAAGAGCACAGGGCGCCAGTGGCGAATTTGCCAATCTTGGTGTTCTCTGGCAAATGTCAAACGTCCTGCACGGTGTTGGACTGTAAGCACAACCCCCACCTGTTGACGTTGGGTCCTCATACCACCCTCATGGAGTCTGTTTCTGACCGTTTGAGCAGACACATGCACATTTGTGGCCTGCTGGAGGTCATTTTGCAGGGCTCTGGCAGTGCTCCTCCTGTTCCTCCTTGCACAAAGGCGGAGGTAGAGGTCCTGCTGCTGGGTTGTTGCCCTCCTACGGCCTCCTCCACGTCTCCTGATGTACTGGCCTGTCTCCTGGTAGCGCCTCCATGCTCTGGACACTACGCTGACAGACACAGCAATCCTTCTTGCCACAGCTCGCACTGATGTGCCATCCTGGATGAGCTGCACTACCTGAGCCACTTGTGTGGGTTGTAGACTCCGTCTCATGCTACCACTAGAGTGCAAGCACCACCAGCATTCAAAAGTGACCATAACATCAGCCAGAAAGCATAGAAACTGAGAAGTGGTCTGTGGTCACCACCTGCAGAACCACTCCTTTATTGGGGGTGTCTTGCTAATTGCCTATAATTTCCACCTGTTGTCTATCCCATTTGCACAACAGCATGTGAAATTGATTGTCACTCAGTGTTGCTTCCTAAGTGGACAGTTTGATTTCACAGAAGTGTGATTGACTTGGAGATACATTGTGTTGTTTAAGTGTTCCCTTTATTTTTTTGAGCAGTGTATATATATACTAGTCCTAAAGCCCGTTTACATGGGCCATTTTTTGCAGTACAGCGGTCCCATCCCTTGCTCTCTCTCTCCCCCTCTCTTTTGTGCTCTCTCCCCCTCTCTTTTGAACTCTCTCTCGCTCCACCTCTCTTTTGCTCTCTCTCTCCCCCCTCTCTTTTGATTTCTCTCTCCCCCCCTCTCTTTTGCTCTGTCTCACCCTCTCTTTTGCGCTCTCTCTCGCTCCACCTCTCTTTTGCTCTCTCTCTCCCCCTTTTTTTTGCTTTCTCTCCCCTCTCTCTTTTGCTCTCTCTCCCCCTCTCTTTTGTGCTCTCTCTCCTCCCTCTCTTTTACGCTCTCTCTCTCCCCCCTTTCTTTTGCATTCTCTCTCTATTTTGCGCTCTCTCTCTCCCCCCCTCTTTTGTGTGCTCTCTCTCCCCCCTCTCTTTTGCGCTCTCTCTCTACCCCTCTCTTTTGCGCTCTCTCTCTCCCCCTCTCTTTTGCTCTGTCTCTTTCCCCTTTTTTTTGCTCTCTCTCCCCCTCTCTATTGCTCTCTCTCCCTACTCTCTTTTGCTCTCTCTCCCCCTCTCTTTTTCTCTTTCTCCCCCTCTTTATTGCTTTTTCTCTCCCCCTCTCTATTGCTCTTTCTCCCCCTCTCTTTTTCTCTCTCTTCCCTCTATTTTGCTCCTTCCCCTCTCTTTTGCTCTCTCTCCCCCCTCTCTTTTGCTCTTTCCCCTCTCTTTTGCTCTCTCTCCATCCCTCTCTTTTGCTCTCTCTCTTCCCCTCTCTATTGCTCTCTCTCTTCCCCTCTCTATTGCTCTCTCTCCCCCCTCTCTTTTGCTCTCTATCCCTCCTCTCTCTACTCCTCTCTTTTGCTCTCTCTCTCCCCCTCTCTTTTGCTCTCTCTCTTTCCCCCTCTTATTTTCTCTCTCCCCCTCTCTTTTGCTCTCTCTCTCTCTCCCCCCTCTCTTTTTCTCTCTCTTCCCTCTATTTTTCTCTTTCCCCTCTCTTTTGCTCTTTCCCCTCTATTTTGCTCTCTCTTCCCCCTCTCTTCTGCTCTGTCCCCTCTCGTCTGCTCTTCCCCCTCTCTTTAGCCCTATCTCTTTCCCCTCTCTCTTGCGCAGACCACGCCCGACCACGCCCCCGCTACACCGACCACACTTCCGACCATGCCCGGTCACGCAAACAGCATGTCAAGTAAGGTCAGGTGTGTTTGTCCTCGTGCTGTCTCTACTGCGCATGACAGCTTTGGACTAACACACTTGGCCTTTTATATTATAGGATATATATATATATATATATATATATATATATATATATATATATATACAGTATATATATATATATATATATATATATATATTATATGTGGGTATATATGTATTTATTTATATGTGTATATATGTATTTACAGACATATATGCACATATAAACACATAAATACATATGTATACATATATAAACATATATGCATTGGAGCCCTCTGCAGTCAAGTAGCTGAAAACATGTAAAAGCATATTTATGCAATATTCATATTTAATAAAGTGTTATAATGTGTTTTTAGTGTAAATATTTCATAATCCAATTTTCTTCACATAGGGGAATATGTTCTAAGCATTTTTAAGTATTTTTAAATAGATATATATATATATATATATATATATATGTATACCTACATATAATCATATAGATAGATGATAGATATTTTGCCAAACAAAAACATTAGATATATATAGAAATATGTATTTAAGAATAAATAGAACATATTCTATGTGAAGAACATTGGAATGTGAAATAATCACATGTCATGTCGGGTTAGCTCACTTGAGAAAATGTGATAGGGTTAGATTTTTTTTCCACTTTTCACACTCCATTGAAGTATATAGGAGAATACGTTAATGCAGTCGCAATATTCTAACTTCTGCTTATTTGCGTGCTCCAGTTAAGCGCACAAGCAAAAACTTTTTACTTTCAACTTGTAATACGTGCGGTACCCAACGTGCTTAAAAAGCTAAAGTGAAGCACAGTTAGTACCCAAGCTGGAGCGATAAATAGAGCTCCACTCGTAATCTAGCTCTTAGTTATTTTATCTAATTTGCTTTGTTTTCTTGGTATCCTTTGTGGAAGAGTAAACCTAGGTAGGCAGATAGGAGTTTAGGAGCGTGCACATGTCTTTAGCAGACTATGGCAGCAGTGTTTGCAATGATGTATAACATAAGCAATGATGCAAACACTGCTGCCAGATGGCTAAAGACGTTCACTCTCAACTAGGATTACTCTTTAACAAAGGATACTAAGAGAACTAAGCAACATTGACTATAAAAGTAGGTTAGAACGTTGTTTAAATGTGATGTTCTATCCAAGCCATGTAAGTTTAATTTTGATTTATATTATCAAGGGGGGATGGGAAATCCTGTGGTGACTATTACACAATGAGATCGTTTAGAATATAGGCTAATAACAAGTAATATTGGGGGACCCTACCGTAAGGTGCTATTTAAATATTAAGGTCAGGGTATTATGTAAATAGTACTCACCACTCTATAGCCGCTAAGTATCTAATATTGATAAGGGGGATATTAATTTTTATTTATGGGACTGCTAGATATGGGTTGTGTAAGATAATTATAGACAACCCCAGTTGCTCACTTTTATATGTGCCGTCTTTAGTGTTATAGAAGGGCTGCAAGTACTAAGATTAAATGGTCTGTTGCTAGGGTAATTGTTGTAGGCTAATATGGGAATGGATGTTATTTCAATCATAAACTGATAACGGTACTCAAGCAATGTATTGTTAGAAGTTACAGATATAACTTAGGCATCATTTGGCATCAACAATTGTTACTACATACAATGTGACCTCTAAATCATTCTTTATAGTGCAATTGGTGTTGGAATGCATAATAAAAAAGTTGGTGGTCCTCAAGGGAAAATTAAAAGGAGCAGTCTCGGCCGCAGACTGCACACTATTAAGGTAAAGTGAAGTAGAGCCAACAACCTTAATTCAACTATACAGAGTACCTATTACTTCAGGTAGGGAACATAATTCTCATGGGGTCTCAGACAGTAAAGTGTTAATTTATGTTCCGGTAAAAGCAAAATACTATAAGGTAAGTTATAAGATAATAATGAGGGAGTCCAAACCTCTCACAAAAGTGTTAAGTTATATGCCCTAGCCTGCTGCAGATTGACAATATGTTATGGTTTGGATTAAAGCTTCAGCAGTTACAGTATTAGATCTATTGTGGAAGTTCCTGCTCATATATGGGTTACAAGTCAGTGGGAAGGATGCATGAGCAGCTAGTCCTAAAATTATATAGTAACAGATTTAACTATTATCTACAATGGTGGACATTCTGAATTGGTTAAGGAGACTTTTGTAAACTACTGAAGCACAGTGGGTCAATACTGTATAGAGCCTACATATATAAACATACAGTTGCAAGAAAAAGTATGTGAACCCTTTGGAATGATATGGATTTCTGCACAAATTGGTCATAAAATGTGATCTGATCATCATCTAAGTCACAACAATAGACAATCACAGTCTGCTTAAACTAATAACACACAAAGAATGAAATGTTGCCATGTTTTTATTGAACACACCATGTAAACATTCACAGTGCAGGTGGAAAAAGTATGTGAACCCCTAGACTAATGACATCTCCAAGAGCTAATTGGAGTGAGATGTCAGCCAACTGGAGTCCAATCAATGAGATGAGATTGGAGGTGTTGGTTACAGCTGCCCTGCCCTATAAAAAACACACACCAGTTCTGGGTTTGCTTTTCACAAGAAGCATTGCCTGATGTGAATGATGCCTCGCACAAAAGAGCTCTCAGAAGACCTACGATTAAAGGGACAGTCAACACCAGAATTTTTGTTGTTTAAAAAGATAGATAATCCCTTTATTACCCATTCCCCAGTTTTGCAAAACCAACACAGTTATATTAATACACTTTTACTGCTGTGACTAGCTTGTATCTAAGCATCTCCTGACCGCCCCTAATCACATGACTTTTAGTTATTATCTATTGACTTGCATTTTAGCCAATTAGTGCAGTGTCTGCCACAACCCACGGGCGTGATCACAATTCTATCTATATGGTTTACCTGAACTACTCTCCCCTGCTGTGAAAAGCAAATACAAAGCATGTGATTAGAGGCGGCCTTCAAGGGCTTAGAAATTATCATATGAGCCTTCCTAGGTTTAGCTTTCAACTAGAATACCAAGAGAACAAAGCAAAATTGTTGATAAAAGTAAATTGGAAAGTTGTTTAAAATTACATGCCCTATTTGAAAAATAAAAGTTTTTTTTGGCCTTGACTGTCCCTTTAAGAATTGTTGACTTGCATAAAGCTGGAAAGGGTTATAAAAGTATCTCCAAAAGCCTTGCTGTTCATCAGTCCACGGTAAGACAAATTGTCTATAAATGGAGAAAGTTCAGCACTGCTTTTACTCTCCCTAGAAGTGGCCGTCATGTAAAGATGACTGCAAGAGCACAGCACAGACTGCTCAATGAGGTGAAGAAGAATCCTAGAGTGTCAGCTAAAGACTTACAAAAGTCACTGACAAATGCTAACATCCCTGTTAGCGAATCTACAATACGTAAAACACTAAACAAGAATGGATTTCATGGGAGGATACCACAGAGGAAGCCACTGCTGTCCAAACAAAACATTGCTGCATGTTTACAGTTTGCACAAGAGCACCTGGATGTTCCACAGTAGTACTGGCAAAATATTCTGTGGACAGATGAAACCAAAGTTGAGTTGTTTGGAAGAAACACACAACAGTATGTGTGGTGAAAAAGAGGCACAGCACACCAACATCAAAACCTCATCCCAACTGTGAAGTATGGTGGTGGGGGCATCATGGTTTGGGGCTGCTTTGCTGCGTCAGGGCCTGGCCAGATTGCTATCATCAAAGTAAAAATGAATTCCCAAGTTTATCAAGACATTTTGCAGGAGAACTTAAGGCCATCTGTCTATCAGCTGAAGCTCAACAGAAGATGGGTGTTGCAACAGGACAATGACCCAAAGCATAGAAGTAAATCAACAACAAAATTGGCTTAAACAGAAGAAAATACGCATTCTGAAGTGGCCCAGTCAGAGTCCTGACCTCAACCCGATTGAAATGCTGTGGCATGACCTCAAGAAAGCGATTCACACCAGACATCCCAAGAATATTGCTGAACTGAAACAGTTATGTAAAGAGGAATTGTCAAGAATTACTCCTGACCGTTGTTCACGTCTGATCTGCAACTACAGGAAACGTTTGGTTGAAGTTATTGCTGCCAAAGGAGGTTCAACCAGTTATTAAATCCAAGGGTTCACATACTTTTTCCACCTGCACTGTGAATGTTTACATGGTGTGTTCAATAAAAACATGGCAACATTTCATTCTTTGTGTGTTATTAGTTTAAGCAGACTGTGATTGTCTATTGTTGTGACTTAGATGATAATCAGATCACATTTTATGACCAATTTGTGCAGAAATCCATATCATTCCAAAGGGTTCACATACTTTTTCTTGCAACTGTATATATATAAGTGCATTGGAGCCCTCTGCAGCCAAGTAGCTGAAAACATGTAAATGCATATTTATGTAATATTCATATTTAATAAAGTGTTATAATGTGTTTTTAGTGTAAATATTTCCCAATCCAATTTTCTTCACATAGGGGAATATGTTCTAAGTATTTTTAAATAGATATTCATATATATATATATATATATATATATATATATATATATATATATATATATATATATATATGTATAAATGTATACCTATATATAATCATATAGATAGATAGATAGATAGATAGATAGATATTTTGCAAAAAAAACATTATATATATATATAGAAATATGTATTTAAGTATAAATAGAACATATTCTATGTGAAGAACATTAGCTCTTAGTTCTTTTATCTAATTTGCTGTGTTTTCTTGGTATCCTTTGTTGAAGAGTAAACCTAGGAAGGTGGATAGGAGCTTAGGAGCGTGCACGTGTCTTTAGCAGACTATGGCAGCAGTGTTTGCAATGATGTATAACATAACTATAAACAATGATGCAAACAATGCTGCCAGATGGCTAAAGATGTGCACTCTTCTGAGCTCAACTAGGATTACTCTTTAACAAAAAATACCAAGAGAACGAAGTAAAATTGACAATAAAAGTAAATTAGAACGTTATTTAAATGCCATGTTGTATTCAAGCCAAATAAGTATATACATGCTTTAAAATAATTTAAACTAATTTTGTTAGAAAATGTTGCATTATTTTGCAATCCATAGGCATATCCTTTTTAATGCTGCAGCTAATTATGGACAGAGATAAACAAGCTATAGCCGTAATCAACCATTTGCTGAGTAGAATGTTGCAGGGTTAGGCTTCTGATTTCCGAAGTACACACTAGGGCCTCTAGTTATGAAGCCGTCTACTTTCCTGCATTCGCCGGCCCAATACGCTCACCTAAGATCGCCTAACATCGCTGCCGCGGACCTGAATACATTCGCCAAAGTTATCAAGAAAGCTGTCAAGAAGCTGCGCACCAAGTACGGAGCGATGAGCAGCGGACTGTTGTTAACTGACAGTTATCGATCTCACTGCTCATCGGCTTCCTCGCAGCTTTCTTGCTAGCCTGTCACTAAGCACCCACACTATACTATACTGTTTTACCCCCTAAACCGCCGCTCCCGGAGCCCCCCGCAACTAAATAAAGTTATTACCCCCTAAACCGCCGCTCCTGGACCCCACCGCAACTCGAATAAATGTATTAACCCCTAAACCGCCGCTCCCGGACCCCGCCGCCACCTACATTACATTTATTAACCCCTATCCTGCCCCCCACTACACCGCCGCACCTACATTAAACTCATTTACCCCTAAACCACTGCTCCCGGACCCCGCCGCAACTAAATTGAATGTTTAACCTCTAAACCGCCACTCCCGGACACCGCCGCAACTAAATTAAATGTTTAACCCCTAAACCGCCACTCCCGGACCCCACCGCCACCTATATTAAACTTATTAACCCCTAAACCTAAGTCTAACACTAACACCCCCCTAACTTTTCTTTTAATAAATCTAAATAAAACTTACTATTATTAACTAAATTATTCCTATTTAAAAATAAATACTTACCTGTAAAATAAACCCTAAGATAGCTACAATATAATTAATAATTATATTGTAGCTATTTTAGGGTTTATATTTATTTTACAGGCAGCTTTGTATTTATTCTAACTAGGTACAATAGTTATTAAATAGTTAACTATTTAATAACTACCTAGCTAAAATACTTACAAAATTACCTGTAAAATAAATCCTAACCTAAGTTACAATTAAACCTAACACTACACTATCATTAAATTAATTAAATAAATTAACTACAATTACCTAACTAAATTACAGAAAATAAAAAAATACAAGACGTTTAAACTAATTACACCTAATCTAAGCCCCCTAATAAAATAATAAAGCCCCCCAAAATAAAAAAAATGCCCTACCCTATTCTAAATTACAAAGTAATCAGCTCTTTTACCAGCCCTTAAAAGGGCTTTTTGCGGGGCATTGCCCCAAAGTAATCAGCTCTTTTACCTGTAAAAAAAAATACAACCCCCCCAACATTAAATGCCACCACCCACATACCCCTACTCTAACCCACCCAAACCCCCCTTAAAAAACCTAACACTAACCCCCTGAAGATCTCCCTACCTTGAGTCGTCTTCACTCAGCCGAGCGAATTCTTCATCCAAGCGGGGCAAGAAGAGGTCCTCCATCCAGCCGAAGTCTTCATCCAAGCGGGGCAGAAGAGGTCCTCCATCCGGTAGAAGTCTTCATCCAAGCGGTGTCTTCTATCTTCATCCAACCACGGCTCCATCTTCCAGACCTCCGACGCGGAACATCCTGCTGGCCCGACGGACTAACGACGAATGAAGGTTCCTTTAAGGGACGTCATCCAAGATGGCGTCCCTCGAATTCCGATTGGCTAATAGGATTCTATCAGCCAATCTGAATTGAGGTAGGAAAAATCCGATTGGCTGATTCAATCAGCCAATCGGATTGAAGCTCAATTCGATTGGCTGATCCAATCAGCCAATCGGATTGAAGCTCAATCCGATTGGCTGATCCAATCAGCCAATCGTATTGATCTAGCATTCTATTGGCTGTTCCGATCAGCCAATAGAATGCGAGGTCAATCCGATTGGCTGATTGAATCAGCCAATCAGATTTTTCCTACCTTAATTCTGATTGGCTGATAGAATCCTATCAGCCAATCGGAATTTGAGGGACACTATCTTGGATGACGTCCCTTAATGGAACCTTCATTCGTCGTTAGTCCGTCGGGCCAGCAGGATGTTCCGCGTTGGAGGTCTGGAAGATGGAGCCGCGGTTGGATGAAGATAGAAGACACCGCTTGGATGAAGACTTCTACCGGATTGATGACCTCTTCTGCCCCGCTTGGATGAAGACTTCGGCCGGATGGAGGACCTCTTCTTGCCCCGCTTGGATGAAGACTTTGGCCGGATGGAGGACCTCTTCTTGCCCCGCTTGGATGAGGAATTCGGCTCGGCTGAGTGAAGACAACTCAAGGTAGGGAGATCTTCAGGGGGTAGGGGTATGTGGGTGGTGGGTTTTAATGTTGGGGGGGGGTGTATTTTTTTTTACAGGTAAAAGAGCTGATTACTTTGGGGCAATGCCCCGCAAAAAGCCCTTTTAAGGGCTGATAAAAGAGCTGATTACTTTGTAATTTAGAATAGGGTAGGGCATTTTTTTAGTTTGGGGGCTTTATTATTTTATTAGGGGGCTTAGATAAGGTGTAATTAGTTTAAATGTCTTGTATTTTTTTTCTGTAATTTAGTGTTTGTTTGTTTTTTGTACTATAGTTTAGTTTATTTAATTGAATGTAATTTTAGGTAATTGTAGTTAATTTATTTAATTAATTTAATAATAGTGTAGTGTTAGGTTTAATTGTAACTCAGGTTAGGATTTATTTTACAGGTAATTTTGTAAGTATTTTAGCTAGGTAGTTATTAAATAGTTAATAACTATTTAATAACTATTGTACCTGGGTAAAATAAATACAAAGTTGCCTGTAAAATAAATATAAACCCTAAAATAGCTACAATATAATTATTAGTTATATTGTAGCTATCTTAGGGTTTATTTTACAGGTAAGTATTTATTTTTAAATAGGAATAATTTAGTTAATAATAGTAATTTTTATTTCGATTTATTTAAATAATATTTAAGTTAGGGGGGTGTTAGGGTTAGACTTAGGTTTAGGGGTTAATAAGTTTAATATAGTGGCAGCGGTATAGGGGGGCAGGATAGGGGTTAATAAATTTAAGATAGGTGGCGGCGGTATAGGGGCGGCAGATTAGGGGTTAATATATTTATTATAGTTGCGGCGGTTTAGGGGTTAATATGTTTATTATAGTTGCGGCGGGGTCCGGGAGCGGCGGTTTAGGGGTTAATATATTTATTATAGTTGCGGCGGGGTCCGGGAGCGGCGGTTTAGGGGTTAATAAGTATAAAGTAGGAGGCGGCGGTGTAGGGAGGGCAGATTAGGGGTGTTTAGACTCGGGGTACATGTTAGGGTGTTAGGTGCAGACACTTCCCATAGGAATCAATGGGATATCGGGCAGCAGCGAAAATGAGCTCTCGCTGCTGTCAGACTCCCATTGATTCCTATGGGATCCGCCGTCTCCAGGGCGGCGGATTGAAAACCAGATACGCTGGCCCGGAATAGTGGCGAGCGTTCCTGGTTGTTCTTTGATAACTACCAAAAGTAGTCAGATTGTGCCGAACTTGCGTTCGGAACATCTGTAGTGACGTAACCATCGATCTGTGTCGGACTGAGTCCGGCGGATCGTAGGTTACGTCACTAAATTCTACTTTTGTCGGGCTGTAGGGCTTGATAACTACGGTGAATCAGCCTCGCCACAAATACGCTGCGGATTTCCAGCGTATTTGTGGTTGACGGCTTGATAACTAGAGGCCTAGGTATGTGCATTAGTTCATTACATACTAGGCATGTACAAATCCTGATATTTGTGTTTTCCATTTTAACACTAATTAATGCAGTGTGAAAAATAGCATACAGGAAAGGGGAGCAAAATAGATAATGCAAGCATACTACAAAGGTTTTTGCACAATATAAAAGCACAAATATTAGCAGTATTGTCCTTTAACATCACACGAGCGTAATCAACACCACTTCTATTTTTGCACTCATATTAAATCCAAAATGATATTTTATTGCGCCAGTGCTAGTCTAGGGCACGCTAACATCTGCATCTGCACCTCACATTTCAACCTCTTATTCACAGCCTGGAATTGACTGTACAATCCACAGAGTAACACAGCGTGAGCTGGAAAATGGGATGTCATCACCGTGGGCCCCGGTAGTGTATAGTAGCCAACACTGTGCAGCCAAGCGGGGTCTGGTTATTGAAGGATGAAAAAAAATAATCTGCTACTTACTGCTTAAAAGTCCAACGTTATTGTAATCCAAGGTTAAAAACAGACATTCCACACATAAAAGGAGCACGTCACGCATTTCGCAAAGGGGGTGTAATCATAACGGTAGCCATAGTAATTACAGCTCCTTGCCAGTCTGCAATGTTATGATCCTTTTATGTGTGAGATGTCTGCTTTTAACTTTAGATTACAATAAAGTCAGACCTTGTAGCAGCAAGTAGCGGATTCATTTTTTTCATACATTAATTACCTCACATAATAGACTTCTCTGGGGGCACGCAGTAAAATTAATGTTGAATAACTATCAAGCTGGAGCACAAAAATCCACTCAAGTAGTAGAGTTTAAAGAAACTTCAGCATAAAACTCTTCACCAATACATACATAGGCACACACATATACACCTTTGACCCCTTCCCAGTCCCACCCCTTTGTCTTATATACCATATCCCACAAAACCTTTTTTCATTAATAAACCTTTTGTTTATAAATATTAAGTGTAAATATAACTTAAATTTCTTAATCTAAAATTCCATGGCATTTTCATGTGTTTAGTAATGCAAACTAGCAACAATAAATGTTAACTTCAGGTCTCAATAGTTTTTTACTGCAGTATTTTGGAATGCACTTGAGAGCAACACTTAACTCACCACAATTATCAATACAAACGCAATGAGCGCACTAATATCACTCTCTGCTCTATCCATTAAAAATATAGGGCACACTTAAAATTTGGACGAGTTAAGATGCTTTGGTAAACATTTTTAACCATCCACTTGTAGTACCAGACTTGCATTATTCTTTGCCAGAGGCCAAACGCAAGATAATGGATCCTGTGCTATTGATTGTGCTCCACTTGCAAACTAGCTCTTTATGGGGAATTCAACTTTATGTCCCTTTAATTTCTTCTCATGGAGAAGTAGCATAATCAGGAAAATGAATAGGACTAGCCATGCTCTGTCCTGGAAGTTGCCATAAACAAAACTGGGCTTTGAGTAAAAATCACAGTCTCTCAGATCTTTCATTGTTGGCAGCATCAGACACTATTATTTTACAACTATCTGGGAGTAACAGCACTTTAGATTTGGAAACACTGCGGTGATATTGATTGCAGCCTTTTATGCTGCCATTAATCTTCACCTTTAAGACTATCATGCTCCTATTTCCAGATAATTAACTAGGACTGTGAGCATTATACATTTTGTATCATGTTTTTGCTAACAAGTGCCCAGATCCCAATCAGTTTGAGTTTGCACAGAATTCCAACCAAGTAGAGTTGACTTTTAAATCAGAAAAGATAAATACATTGAAAAATTATATAACACAAAAAAAAAAACAAAAGGAAAAAAAAAAGTTATTTCTTGAAAGGATTTTCACAGTTCTTCACAGAAACAAAAAATATACAACTAAAGCAAAGGTAAATCATTACAGCTAATTAATCCAATATGGATGACTTTCCAAAATGTTTCCTTAAAGGAAAATAATAAATACATTGCATTAACATATTATTGAGGTTATAACAAAATGGCTGCACCCACAATTAGAGGCAGGTGCATGAAATGCATTTAGATTTAAAGGGACACTGAACCCAATTGTTTTCTTTTGTGATTCAGATAGAGCATGACATTTTAAGCAACTTTCTAATTCATTCCTATTATTAAATTTTCTTTATTCTCTTGGTATCTTTATTTGAAATGCAAGAATGTAAGTTTAGATGCCGGCCCATTTTTTGTGAACAACCTGGGTTGTCCTTGCTGATTGGTGGATAAATTCATCCACCAATAAAAAAGTGCTGTCCAGAGTACTGAACCAAAAAAAAAAAAAAAAAAAAAAAAAAAAAAAAAAACTTAGATGCCTTTTTTTCAAATAAAGATAGCAAGAGAATGAAGAAAAATTGATAAAAAGAGTAAATTAGAAAGTTGCTTAAAATTGCATGCTCTATCCGAATCATGGAAAAAGAAAATTTGGGTTCATTATCCCTTTAAGGATGTTCATGAACTTGAAAAAAAAGCTTTGCAACTATCAAGAAATGCTCCAACAGGTCCAAAGTATCAGGGGCCCGATCCGATATAAATCGTCGCCCGCAAAAGCCGGCAACGCCAATATTTACACGGGTTTGGTATCCTATATACGGCATAACGTAGAAGTTACGAGCGTATATTTCTGACTTCGTCCGTCGTTTTTTGGCCCATAGAAACACACGCAGTTTGGTATCCAATATACAGCGTAAGTACTTACGCGCGCAGATTTCAGAAAATCTACTCCATTCTCATCTCGCCACAAATTTCAGCCACAGGAACCCTTGCACTGACTTAGAAACCAACGTAACTCTCTGAAGGCCTAGCAAGTGCATGCTTAACAACATACATATCAGCAGCTAGATCACAAATAGTTAACCTCTTCAAAGCATTTATTATTCCTGCCCCTGCAAGTTTGTCAAATCAATCACAAAGGGGTGCATCATGGGGCACAAGGGGTCAACATGGGGCACAAGGGGTCAACATGGGGCACAAGGGGTCAACATGGGGCACAAGGGGTGCTGGAAGCCCTACAATCCCCTGTTGTTATGTCTACACATGCTGATTCTATAGTTGCTGCTGAGGTCCATGGTGATGGTGCTGCCCCTGCTGCAACTGGTCATCGAATTACATACTGCGGAGTTCCACTGCATGTAAGTGAAACTACTACATCCCACCCCCATTCCCTTAACCACCCTAATTACTGAAAATATATAATTAGTTCAATTCATGTTTTGGTCATTATGATTTATTGACTATCATTTAAAGGAATGAAAATGGATGTTTATACCTTATGTTCACACCTTCTGTAAAAACATTATTATTTATTTATATATACCCATGTGCAGGGATAGGCAAGGTGTCCTTCACTAAAACTCTTTACCTTAGAAAATGTCCGCCACAGCCTTGGCTCGTGCCTATCCCTGCACATGGGTCAATTTCTATTGGATGTGAGAAACCTTGATTTACATCTTAAAAGTGATTATCACTATATGTACCCTTCATACACAACTATGTGATGTGGTTTAGAGAACATGATTATGTCATAAACATGATGATATTACCTTTTCTGGGCCATTTCCACACAGGCCTTATTATATTTTTCAAAGATATTGGTGTACTAAAACACCCCTCACATGGATGTGGATGACAATTATATGGTAAATAACAGAGGACAAGATTTAGGATGAAATATAACAATATTTTTTTTCTTCGGCTTCTTAGATGAGGGGGCTGAGGGGCCTGGAGTGGGTCTCCTGCCTCTCCTGGGTTGTGTGTATTCAGAGGATCCTGCAGGAGTGCTGGCCACAGATGAGATGCTGGAGGCAATGTCCTGCTGGTGTGTGAAATGCTCCACCAACACACCCAACAGTTGGTTTTGTTCCCTCCATCTGTTGTCACTCTGAATCTGCATGTCCGAAATAATTCTCAGCATCTGAGATTGATTCTGGACAATACTACTCAAAGATGCTGCCATGTCCCGTTGCAGCTCAATGGAACGCTGTAGTAAAGTCTGTTGGCTCCTGTAAAACCTGCATTGGTCTCTCTGCATTCTCTCGCAGGTTGATGTGAGCCTCTCGCAGGTTGATATTTGCCTCCTCTGTAGGGCAATGTATTCGTCGCCTATGGTGGAAGTGAGAGGATCTATAGGCTCTTCTACAGCAGGGACTCTAGGCACAGGTTCACCTCTATCTGCTCTTTCAACATCAATATCCTCATCTGCTGGTGCTGCCAGAGGGATCACATCTGCTGGTGCTGCCAGAGGGATCACATCTGCTGGTGCTGCCGGAAGGATCACATCTGCTGGTGCTGCCGGTGGGATCACATCTGCTGGTGCTGCCGGAGGGATCACATCTGCTGGTGCTGCCGTAGTGATCACATCTGCTGGTGCTGCCAGAGGGATCACATCTGCTGGTGTTGCCTGAGGGATGATGACAGCTCTATGCTCCTCCTCAGATGCTGGAGCTCTTCCAAGCGAAGCAGATGGTGGAGATCTCCGGATGGACTGATAGTCCCATTGCCGGCTGGTGTGCACCCACTCAGCCTGGTGGTATAATCCATGAGTGGCCTGATATTGTTGGGGGGGTAAAGGCATCTACCCTTCGGGGCTGACTTGGCTCCCCCTCCAAGCCAAAGGAATAGTCCTCCGGCCAGGGCTCATGCCAGGTATCCTCTGGCACTGCTGGCGGCATGACCTCTGGATTGTCAATAGAGGCAGTCCATCCCAGCTCATGCCTGGGAGCATACTCCTGTTGGAATCTCTGGACCGGTGGTCGAGGTGGAGAAAATCTTTGTGGCGGTGGTGGAGGTGGATGCATGGGCGTTGGCACCCTGGTGACTGGAGGTTCTGTGGAGGAGTCAAATGATGAGAGGGATTAGTACAGTCAGATATATATCCATGTGGGCATACAATGTACATGCTAGGGCCTATACACATTCTCATGTCAAATTCTATAACATGCATGTGCACATTAAGATTTGTGATATGAGGGGTTTTAATATGCAAAGTATACATGTATGTGTTTCATACAATAGTTCTGTTTACATGTCAGTGATGGTGAAAATGTGTTCTTTAAGTGACACTATGGTTGTGATGACTATAGTGTCCATTTACTGAAAACTCTACATGTGGCTTGTGGCCTGTGTTACTCTGAGACATGTTAGTATTTCACTATTCCACCTCATATCCTGAATTTCAATGTGTTAAGTAGCATTAAATTGACATTAAGCCCATTTTTATTCTTTCATGATTCAGCTAGAGCATGCAATTTTAAACAACTTTGTAATTTACTTCCATTACCTAATTTGCTTCATTCTCTTGATATTCTTATTTGAAAAGCATATCTAGATAGGCTCAGAAGCTGCTGATTGGTGGCTGCACATCAATGCCTCGTGTGATTGCCTCACCCATGTGCATTGATATTTAATAAACAAAGAATAACAAAATAATGAAGGAAATTAGATAATAGAAGTAAATTGGGATGTTGTTTAAAACTGTATTCTCTATCTGAATAATGAAATAAAAAAAATTGCTTTCATGTCCCTTTAATGTGAAATCTAATTGTAGATGTTTTTGTTAGTAGGCCAAATACCATGCTCCTCATTGTGTACATAAATGTGTGACATTATAGGATGTTATATCTCAAATACATATAATACTGGTGTGTGGGATGTTACTCACCAGCATGCTGCGCTGATGCTGCAATCCCTGAGTCACGAGCCCCTGGAAGTCCACGGGCTGCTGTGATGCTCAGGGACCTACGAATCAGCTCCTGCCACTCATTATATTCTGCCTCCTGGTGAGGCCCACCTCCTGTTGCCCTCTGTGACATTGCTTCTTGGCCCATCTTCTCCTTCACTCTCCTCTTACAATCGTTCCAACGTTTCTTGAGGCCATCCACAGTCCTCCTCTGCTGGGACACACCATTAACTGCCTCCTCCACCTTCAGCCAGGCATCTTTACGCCTTCTCTTTTCCAAAGAGGGCGGTATGGTTCTCCAGGACGGCCTGGACTAGAGCGAGGTTTTCTGCAGCCTGGCTCCCTCCCTGGGATGTCCCTGGTGTGGGTTCCTCCCTATCCTCTCCCTCCTCCCCCCTTCTATCCCCATGTGCACCCTCTATCCCTCTTCTACTGAGTGTGCCTGGCCTTGGGGCAACCCCACTCCCATCCTCCCTTCTAAGTCTCCCTCTGCCCACCCCACAGACTCCCTGACGGGGACCCTGCTGCTCTTCCTGACCATAATCCTCTCCCTGCAACTCCCCTTCCCTCCTCCCCCCCGCCCTAGCTCTCCCTGACATCCTCACACTACACACACTCACACACTCACTCCCACTTCAATCACACACAATCACAACCAAACACTCAGCCTTTCACACTGTAAAAGATAAATAAAATATGTAAGGTGTTAAGTGTTGTGTATTTTGTATATGTGTATATGCAAAATGTGTGTAATATGTAAAAAAGTGACAGTAATGTACAAGCTTAACAAATCCACCAAATCCGACCTAACTAAATCTATGCAATGCGCCTCTCTCTCTACTCTAACCACTTTCTCCTACTCGTTGTAGTGTGCTGTAGCTCCAAGAACCAACCAAACACACTAAAGAAAATGGCGGCTACGCAGGGGTTTAAGTATGATTTTTGAATGTCGTAATTACGTGGCGCATCTCTTAGAACTGGCGGTTAGTTGCGACAATTCGTTGCCTAATTTGCATAAAACTACACTTTATTGAGAGTTTACGTGAACAAAATACTGGCGTAAGTACCTGCGACGACTAAAATGTGTATTTGCGCACATTTTAGCTGATCGCCGGTTTTTCCTACTTACGCCAGTTTAGCATCTGACGGCGCAGTATATTGGATAGGTCGAGTTGCGAGGTGAAATTACGGGCGGCGCGGGTTCCTTCGCTTGCGCCGAAAACTACGCCGTATATCGGATCGCGCCCCAGATCTGAAATGTCCTAAAATCCTGGATTTTCTTATTGGTTGGAATTAAATTGTTGAATTGTCCCCATGCTACAGAATGTATTTACAAATTGGAATGGGTCTAAATTAAAAAGAAACACCAAAAGCTATGCAATACAATTTGCATGGTGTTTCTGCTGAACGAAATGGACCTTGGTGATCCTTTATTTCTCTATAATTAAAGGGACAGTCTACACCAGAATTGTTATTGTTTTAAAAGATAGATAATCCCTTTATTACCCATTTCCCAGTTTTGCATAACTAACACATTTATAATAATATACTTTAACCTCTGTGATTATCTTGTATCTAAGCCTCTGCAAACTGCCCCTTTTTTCAGTTCTTTTGACAGACTTGCAGTCTTGCAGTCTAGCCAATCAATGCCTGCTCCCAGATAACTTCTCGTGCACGAGCACAGTGTTATCTATATGAAATACGTGAACTAACACCCTCTAGTGGTGAAAAACTGTTAAAATAAAATCTGAAAGAGGTGGGCTTCAAGGTCTAAGAAATTAGCATATGAACCTCCTAGGTTAAGCTTTCAACTAAGAATACCAAGAGAACAAAGCAAAATTGGTGATAAAAGTAAATTGGAAAATTGTTTAAAATTACATGCTCTATCTGAATCATGAAAGTTTATTTTGGCCTAGACTGTCCCTTTAAGATGGTGAAATTGAGATAAACTCAGGTAGTTTAATTTCTGACAAAAACTATTTACTTTTAACTTGTAATACGCGCACTACTTGAAGAGCTCAAAAAGCTTACTTCTAGCTGAGTTAACGCGGAAGCGATAAATAGCAATAAATAGCACTCCACAAGTAATCTAGCCTTTCTTTGGGAATGGAATTTTGAGTGTTAAGTCCCTTTACAAATCTGACGTTCCTTCCTGGGAATTCTGAAGGCCTTTCTGTACCCATTGTTTTCCATTACTTTCCGTTGTGCACCCTGTGAATTATGCAGGTTGCGGGTTCACTGGAATTGCGCCTTAAGCGAATCAGGAGCTGGTTCCTACATAATGCATAGGAGCCTGTATTAGGATGGTAATGGAAAATGTTAGATGCTGCGTAGGAACATTTGGCTTTAATTGTGCTCTCTTTGCTTAATCACATAGGGCCTGATGAGAGTTTGTATACAAAAATGAGAAAAAACACGTTTAGCCACGCAATGGCAGTCTTAGTGCAATTATCAAAGAAAATAGGCTGTCCCTGCAAGTGGTAAGATGTCTCCCATAGAAATAATGAGAGCTCTGTGCTATGTAAAAGTTTGCAATGGAGGATGAAGTATCCAGGGAGAACCCAGTGTATGTTTAAACTGTAATATTACGCATAATACAAATCAAAATACTCTGTTTTCTGTGCACTGTATTTTTCCGCATGCATAGGTTTTCCTTTCCGAGTAATTAGTGTTTTACGTATTTTGATAAAAGCTCACCACCTTTTAAGTTGTTAGAATAAACAGTGAGATCCAGTAGCGGACCCTGGTGCAAAAATGTTTTGGGGCCCCCCAAAGATACTTTAGTAGTAAGCAATAGTAACACTATTCATGCTGCTCTGTATAATGATTTTGTGGATAGAGAGATAGACCTACAACCTGCACTAAAAAGTTGCTACCCTGCATTAGAATTGTACATATTCTGCACACGCCATATGTATAGGCTGGCTACTATGGGCCCCTCAGCACTTGGTAAACAATTTTGTTACAATTATTTTTTTTTTATTTTTTTTATTGTCTTGCAAGTCATACAACAAAATTTTGCAACAGAATAGCATCACAGCCATAGATACATAGTGTTGGGGATGTATTACAATATACAAATTATGACCTGGTGCTAAAATTAAATATTTTTCCTTGGGACAAAATCAAGTGGCATACATGACAAAAAGGAAAACAGTGCAAAAGAAAAAAGCTATTAGTTCAACTATATCAAATCAAATGGATTTAGATTAAATGAAATGAAATGAAATTAAATTGAAATTAAATGTCAGCCGCTAAGTAATAGACCTTCATTGTGTATTTCTTATTTATTTATAATGTTGTATTTTACCTCCTGTTCCCTTTTCTCCCACAAGAAATGTGGTTCTTTTTAAGTCCTATTTATAAGTCAACAGGTCTAAATCCCAATCCTCCAGTGTAGTTCGCAAGACAGTTAGGATAACTCACGGCACGTAGCATAGCACGCCAGAGAGGGAAGACGAGATAAAGGAGAGAAAAGGACAGAGCAGTGTCAAAGTACTTAATGTCACTTATGTGTCTTGAACCTGTCTTAAGTAAGACCCTTCCCCAGGCGTGTCAAGCCTTCTTCCCAGAGAATTCTCACTTCTGCAAGGAAACCCATTTTTTCTGTTTGGAGTAGCCATATTCTTCTAGTGTTAATAAATTGGTAATTTTGCTCGTCCAATTGGTCATTGTCGGGGGGAATTGTGTTCTCCAGTGAAGGGCTATTAGTGCCTTTGCTCCCGTCAGTCCCAACTGAAGTAAAGTGAGCCTCAATTTGCAGTGAAGGTTGGGAAACTCATTCAGTAAAGCTATTCTAGACGTTAGGGAAAAATCTCTGTGCATAAGCGCTTGGTAATAATTTCCCACTGCTTTCCATAAGGGTTGAACTTTTAGACAACTCCACCACATGTAGAGATAGTTACCCCTACCGTCACACCCTCTCCAACACTTTCCCAATGCCCCTGGATATATGGATTGCAATCTAGTGGGGGTAAGGTACCAGCGCATCAGGACTTTAAAATTGAGTTCCAGTGATTGGGGTGAGGTTGAAATCCTTTTAGTCTGTAAAAATATTTTGTGCTATTCTTCCCTTGTTAGTTTAGCCTCTAGTTCAGTCTGCCAATTGAGTGTGTAGGAGGGGAGCTGTATCATATGGTCCGTCTGTATTAATTTCCTCGCCAATGACAGGGAATGTCTTGTGTCCCCCCCGATTTGTACAGCAGCTCTCAAATGGTGTGGGTTCTCTTAAGTAGTCTTGTCTGTATGGGGAGGTGTGAATGAAGTGGACTAATTGGGAGTATTTCAACCAACTAGAATATCTACCCTCCGCCACGTCTACCAAGTCCTCCCTACTCTTCAGTTTTTTTCTTGTGTGGTAAATTTCCATAGTGGGGTAGTGTAATCCCATACCGTCAGTCTCCTCTGGCCCCTGTCTAAACCTCCTATCAGTTCTGCGTTCCTAGGTATTGGAAACATGGGAGAGCGGGTGCTCGAAATATGTTTCCTACGCTGTATAATCGAATCCCAAGACTCAAACACACAGCGATGTATCTCTAATTCTGTGCATTGGGGCGGTCTGAGATCCCTAGGGATCCAGCAGAGTGCTCCTACCTCCGGAGCCCTAAGGATGTGGGAGTATATTGCCACCCAGGCTTTGGAGTCTTTAGATCTATGCCAGCCTATTAGCCTTTGCAGGGTGATGGCATCTAGGTAGTCTGCAATACATGGTAGGCACAACCCCCCATTTCAATATGCTCTGTATAAATTCTCCTTACAGACCCTGGGTTTGATCTTTCCCCAGATGAATAAGTTAATGTGTTTCTGTAGTTGTGTTATGAACCATTTGGGTATGGGAATGGGGAGAGTCCGAAACAGGAACAAGATCCTGGGCAAGGTCGTCATCTTTACACACTGTGTTCTACCCCACCACATAATCGGTTTCGCTGCCCATGAATTTAAATCCAGCTGTATTCTATGGGAGAGTGCCAAATAGATTTCATCAAAGAGCTGGGGGATGTTAGGGGAAAGTTGGATACCTAGATATTTGAGGGATTTCTCTTGCAGGTTTAGAGGACAGATATGTTTTATAAATTGGAAAGAGGCCATCGGGAGGGATATATTTAGTATTTCTGACTTATTTTTGTTTATTAGGAAATTTGAAAATCTGCTGAAGGCATCGAATTGCTCAAGTACTTTTGGGATAGAGTTGTGAGGGTTGGAGATTGTAAAGAGTACGTTGTCTGCATACAAGGCGATTTTAAAATTATGTGGGCCAATGGGGATTCCTGTTATTTCTGGGTCCTGTCTGACGTGTGCGGCTAAAACTTCCATAGTAAGGATAAACAATATGGGCGAGAGGGGGCAACCTTGCCTTGTGCCGTTATGAATACGGAATGGCTCTGATAGCATTCCATTATCTTTACTTTTGCTGAGGGGTGTAAATATCTGGTTTATCATATTGGGGCCGAATCCTTGGGACATTAGTGTTTCCTTTAGGAATTTCCAGTTTATGCGATCGAATGCCTTTTCGGCATCCATCGATATGAGTACAGATGGGATCTTAATTCATTTGGCATATGTAGACAATGTAACCGCCCTGATGGTGCTGTCCCTCGCTTCCCTCCTGGGGACGAAACCAACCAGGTCAACCTGTATTAGCGTGTGTAGGATTTTATTGATTTGTGTGGCTAGGATTTTGCCCAGGATCTTGACATCTGTGTTTAAGAGGGATATGGGTCTGTAGCTGCCGGGGTCATTGGGGTCCTTATTGGGTTTCAGGATGACAGAAATGTGTGCCATCAGCATTTCCCGTGGGAGTGAGTGGTTGTCATCTAGCGCTTTGAATAGGGGGAGTAATTATGGGGCCAGAATATAAGATTTGTAGTAGGCGTTAGTGAATCCATCTGGCCTAGGGCTTTTCCCAGAGGGAATATCTCCTTGAGCACTTTCATGAGAGATATAGGTTCCTCTAGGGCATCCTTCTGTGATGCCTCTAGTTTGGGTAAATCTGCTTTCCCTATATAATCTCTCATTTGTTCAATGTGTTCAAGTGAAGTGTTGCTTTCTAGTTTATATAGTTTAGAGTAGAATGTACCGAAGTGATCGGCTATCTGTTTGCTATCATATAAGCTCTGGTTATCTAATGTGACCAGTTTATTTATTTGGGATCTAAGTGTTTGTGCTTTTAGGAACTTTGCTAAGAGTGGGCCTGCCCGGTTGCCTTCATACGCATATAATTTCCTAATGCCTATGACTTTTCTTTGCGTCTCCTTTGTTAATATATAACATATATATAACATATATATAATATATAAGGTCTTGTCTGACCCCCTAGTAGCTGGTTATAGAGTGTATTGTCCATTGGCGCATTTTTATGTGTAAGTTCTAGGTCTCTTAGCAGCATGGTTAGGGCTCCTACTTTCTCTTTGTATGTTTTTTTCCTGTATGCCGAGTGTTTAATGCATTCACCTCTCAATACCGATTTATGGGCCTCCCAGATGGTATTTGGGTCCATACCTGGGGTGGTGTTAGTTTGGAAATAGTCCTGTAAAGATTTTTGTGAGCGCTGTTATGGTATCTAGGTCATGGAGAAGGGAGTCATCCATTCTCCATATGTAGGGCATGGTGGAGTAATCAGGCCATCTAAGATCAATGCTTATCCAAGAGTGGTCCGACCAGGCAGTTGGTTGTATATCTGAGTCTTTAACCAGGGAGAGTTGGTTCCTGTCTATCAACAAATAATCTATTCTCGTGTACACTGACCAGGGATGAGAGTAAAAGGTGTAATTTCTGAAAGTACTGTGTTGTACTCTCCAAATGTCAATCAGACCCAGGTGTGATAGACAATTAAATATCGCGTTTGGAGGTCTAGTTTTGGTTAAGGGATTGTCTGTGGAAGAATCCAATTTAGGGTCTAAGGTGGCATTTAAAGGGACAATCTAGTATAAATTAAACTTTCATTATTCAGATAGGACTTGTAATTTTAATCAACTTTCCAATTTACTTTTAGCATCAAATTTGCTTTTTTCTCTTGGTCTTCTTAGTTTAAACTAAACATAGGTAGGCTCATATGCTATTTTCTAAGCTTTTGAGGGCTGCCTCTTATCACAGGCTTTTTAAATCTCTTTTCAACACAAAGAGACAGAAAGTACACGTGGGCCATATAGATAACACTGTGTTCAGGCACAGGGGGTTATTTAAGATTTAGCACAAAACAAAGCTAAATTTAAGACAATAGATAATAAACAGTCATGTGATCAGGGGGCTGGAAGAAGGTTCCTAGATACAAGGTAATCACAGAGGTAAAAAGTATATTAATATAACTGTGTTGTTTATGCAAAACTGGGGAATGGGTAATAAAGGGATTATCTATCTTTTAAAACAATAACAATTCTATGGTAGGCTGTCCCTTTAAGTCCCTTTCTTGTTGTCAGCTACTAATTTAGATAACTGATTAAAAAAATTTGGGATTATTACTGTTGGAGGCGTATACGTTCACTAAAGTCACTGGGTTGTTGTACAGGGTGCCTACTAGGATTAGTATTCTACCGTCCTCATCCATTATTTTGTTTTGTAACACAAAGTGGAATTTTTTGTGCATTAGATTGCCTACTCCATTTCTCTTTTTATCAGGGAGAGAGTTAAAGGGACACTGAACCCAAATTTTTTCTTTCATGATTCAGATAGATCATGTAATTGTAAGCAACTTTCTAATTTACTTCTATTATCAATTTTTCTTCATTCTCTTGCAATCTTTATTTGAAAAGAAGGCATCTCAGCTAAGGAGCCAGCAAATTGTGGGTTCAGAACCATGGACAGCACTTGTTTAAAGGGGCTGTCCAATCAGCAAGGACAACCCAGGTTGTTCACCTAAAATGGGCCGGCATCTAAACTCACATTCTTGCTTTTCAAATAAACATACCAAGAAAATGAAGACAATTTGATAATAGGAGTACATTAGAAAGTTGCTTAAAATTGCATGCTCTATCTGAATCACAAAAGAAATTTTTTGGCTACAGTGTCAATTTAAGAAAGCTCATAGGGTGAAATTTAGACCTAAGTCTGTGCTCGGCTGTCTTTGTAAAGTGGGTTTCCTGAATAAAAACAATAGAATCTCTATGTCTGGCAAAACACCTGAGCGTTACAGAGCACTTCATGGGTGAGTTGAGCCCTTTCACGTTCTGTGATATAATGCTAAGCGTCTTTTTCAGTCATGTGTGATTGCGGTGGTGTATCCGCTGTGTGTGCAGGAGGGATCTTACAGGTTGTTGACGGTCATGTAGGAGTGGAGCATATCTCCGGAAGGGAGGTCGTAGATATATATAGGAGCAAAGAGGAGAACAGGAGGAGAAGTATTGTGGCAATCTCAGCGTTATTGAGGCGGTACTGACAAACAAAACTAATATAAACAACATAATTCAACTCTAGTAATACAATTGTTGGGGCATGCACAATAAATATTGCTGGTGTAGCAAATGGTTGGGATGTAAAAAGCTGTGTTGCCCGGCAATAAAAACACCAGTAGCCATGGACGCTGCTTTGGGGGGAAAGTGAGTGGCTGGCTAAATGACAGCCAGTCCTGTCTCAGAGGAGGGTCACTTTGGGGGGGGGGGAGGGGAAGGGGTATTAAGTGGCCAAGTGGCCTAACAGATTGGCTTGATTCCAGCTTATGCTAATAAATTTGCAGAACCATAACACATTCAAACAAGTTAGCAAAACATCAATACATTTCAACAAACTGGCAAAACAACCATTTCCTTTCAGAACAGTGAAATCAGCTCTATGCTGATTCTAAGTTACTGGCTCTGGAGCCTTCAAAAGCCCCAAACCCTGGATGTAGGTAGAGTCTCATACAGTAGAAAATGGTCTCATGTTGGATCATTTTCTTCCCCAATCTGACTTTGGGTGTTGTTTGGTGTGTTCCCCTTTTTTCTTGGGAACTGTCATCCATTCTGGGTGCTGTGGCCTTGGTGGAAGATTGTTGGGGGTTTGATCATCCTTACCGTTAATTTTAAATGAAGGGAGGGAAGGCTGGGGTATTCCCAGCTGCTTACAAAAGGTGTAATCATCGGTTGGTGCTACCACGGCCTAATCCACGTAGTTTAAAATATTCACACAAGCACGTCTCACAATTTATTTATTTTCCTTTTTTTTTTTTTTTTTCTCACGGGTGGATCACTTTTGATTTTTTGTGCACTACTTTATGGATAAATATCTTTCACAAGGGAAGTCTTCTTCCCCCAGAATGCCAAGTAAAATAAAAGACAAAAGAGCGAAAGCTCCAGAGGCCAATACTGATGATTCTACAGAATTAATAGCTAATACTATTGAAACACATACCTTGATTTCCCAAATATCTGTCTTATTTTCACCTCAATTTGACATGATTAAAAAAGAATTGGGCTCTATTTCTGCAGAAATTATATCCTTGTCAGCCGAGGTAAGACAATTCTCTAATCGAATGCAGGAAGCCGAGAGTAGGATATCCGACTTAGAAGATCAGGTCAGTACTCAAGATAATATTATTACCCGACAAGATATGAAAATTAATACCCTACAGAGCCGGTTAGATGACATGGAGGATAGGGCGAGAAGGAACAATATAAGAATTGTAGGTCTCCCAGAGGCTTCGGAGTTTGAAGATTTGCTACATTTCACGTCTATGGTATTACCGCAGAGTCCCACAATCTATGCTTCCTATTGCAATTGAGAGAGCCCATAGGATTGGTCAAAAGAAATCGCTAGAATCAGTGCAGGGTAGAAATAGGATTGCTATATGCAAGGTATTGAATTTCCAAGACAAATTAGAAATAATGAAACTTTACAAAAAGTTATAGGATCCCCTGAGTTTTGGTAACAATAAAGTTATGTTGTTCCAGGATTTTTCAGTGGAAACTTCTCAGAGAAGATGGACGATGGCCCCCTTATGTACTCAAATTATCAATAAAGGAATTCAGGCACGCATGATTTATCCTGCAAAAATTATAGTTGAGTACGGAGGATCTCGTCTGACCTTCTCTGAGGCTGAGGAAGCTAAAGAATTTCTTAAAGACAAATAAGTTTGACGAGACAAATATGTGTGCCAGTCTAAGCTGGATAAAATGGCTTATGAGAACTTAAAAATGGTTGGAAATTCAGATTTATGTAGTTATTATAGGTACGCTTTAAAATTTAAGGGGTTAAACTTTAAAAAGTCAAGATTGCTTTTTATGATATGCAAGTTAAGAATATTACTCGTTTTTCCTTTTTTTTTTTTTTTTTTCCTTCTTCTTCTTCTTTTCTTCTATTCTCCTCTCCTTCTTCCTCTTCCTTCTCCGTCGTCAGGTTTAGGTGTTAAGATAATAACTCCCAGTAATTAATGACACTTAGGATTACTTCTTGGAACGTGGGGGGGATTTCTTCACCCTCCAAGCGTAAACTCATTGTTAAACTTATGGCAAGGAAGAACCCAGATATTTCTTTTCTTCAAGAAACTCATCTAGAGGAAAAGGCTGCTAATAAACTTAAGATTAAATGGGTAGGGGAGGTGATAACCTCTGCGGCTCAAGGTAGGAAATGTGGAGTAGCGATTTTGATAAATAAGACCCTTGATTATAACATTATCCAGGCTGAAATAGACCCGGAAGCCAGATTTATTATTTTACATATCAATATAAATAAGACTAAATTTACGTTATGTAATATTTATGGCCCCAATAAATTTAATAGAACGTTCTGGGATAAAATTAAGACTAAATTATTTCCTTATATTAAAGAGAACTTAATAATTGGAGGGGATTTCAATAGGACCCTATATCCGGAAATAGACAGACTATCAGCTAAAAATCTATCAGACAACAAGAGAAACTCAAATTTTTTTCAGAGATTCTGTCAGAAATTGCAGGTTCATGATGTGTGGCGCGGATTAAACCCGGGTATCCAAAGATTTACTTGTGAATCTAAAGCGTACAGAACGTTTTCGCGAATAGATCTCTTTTTGGTGGCAGGCTCAATTCCAAATAGTAAATTGGAGGCTGAAATTGGAGATTTAATGATCTCAGACCACGCGATAATTATGGTCACCTTGATTACACAAAACGGTTTGGAGGACAGGAATTTTAGATTTATCTATCCTAGATATCTATCTAATGAGCCGAGATTTATTGCCTGGTTGGAGGAGAGATGGAATGAATATTCTAGACTGAACGCGGATTATCTTTGTAAAACCGAAACCTTTTGGGAAGTAGGTAAAGTGGTCTTAAGAGGTGAAATAAAGGGATTTTTATATTTAAGGAATAAGAAAATCCGCGCTAGGGAGGTACATCTATCTGACCAGGTAAAAAATGCATTTAGGAATTATTGTGGCTCACCCTCTAGGATTAATTGGAATGTCTATTTGAATGCCAAGAAAGAGAGAGATGTTGTTTTGATACAAAAACATCAAGAAGAAGAGGTGAAAATTAACTTGCGTTTCAAGAGTATTCATGGCAGTTCTGCAAAGAGTTTGGCGAGATTAGTTAAAGTGAGGAAACATAAGAATACCATACCGGTGTTACAAGTATAAGGATAAATGCACCTCGGACTCAGAAGAAATCTCTAGAATCTTTCTTGATTTCTATAGACAATTATATTCGGAAGGGGTTTTTAATCGGGATAATGAAATGAATTTTTGGTCTACGATTTCGGTTCCTCAGGTACAATTAGAAGATTTGGCTATGTTGAATGCTCCCATTTCAACAGAAGAAATTAGTGGGGCGATTTCAAGGCTTAAATTGAATAAAGCTGCAGGCCCGGATGGGTTTCCAGCCGAATTTTACAAAACCTTGTCAGAACCACTTACTCCAATATTAGAAAAGTTATTTAACAGCTATTTTACAGCAGATAATACCCTTTCCTCATTTTTTTACAGCCGCTAATATTTCTTTGATTCTTAAAAAAGGGAAAAATCCAAAAGACCCGGCCTCATATAGGCCTATTTCTGTCCTCAATGCGGACTATAAAATTCTCGCTGCTATTTTATCGCATAGATTTGTCCTTTGTTTGGAAAAACGTATTCACCCGGATCAGGTGGGCTTTATGCCGGCCCGGTGTTCCTCTAAGAATATTAGAAAATTAATAACCTTGGTGGATTATATCTGGAATGTAGAACGGAGGGGAGAAAGAAGGGACTATAAAAACATAGTGGTTCTTATTTTAGACACGGTTAAAGCTTTTGATTGTATTTCCTGGAAGCATCTGTTCTCGTCATTGGCTAAATTTGGATTCGCCGGTAACTTTTCCAGTTTTGTGCAAAAAATATATCGAAACCCAGTATCATATTTATTAATCAATGGTAAGGTTTCTTCTGGGATCTTTTTGCAAAGAGGAACAAGACAAGGTTGTCCGCTTTCACCGCTTCTCTTTAATATAGTATTGGAACCTCTGGCTGTTAAACTACGTCAAATCCTTCCTGGGATTCCACTGGGTAGCCAAATTTTGAAAATATTACTTTATGCAGATGATATCCTTCTTTTTCTTAATAAAGTGTCTGATACAATTCCGAATGTGATCTATGCGATAAATCAATTTAGCTCATTTGCAGGTTATAAGATCAATATGGAAAAAAGCGAATTGATGTGGTTAGGGGAGCTGAATAGGGTTCATCCCCTACTATTTTTCATAAGGTGGAGGCGGTCCGATATATCTTTGATTAGAGATCAATAGAAATCCAAATTTGTGGTATCAGGCCAATTTTGAAGGATTGTTTCAGAAAATCCAAGAGGATCTTAAAATATGGGTAACATTTCCTTTATCACTTACGGCAGCGGTTAATCTTATTAAAACGATAATTTTCCCAAAAATCCTTTATTATCTTCAAAACCTACCTCTTTTGATCTCCAATAAAGATCTTAAAAAACTGACAGCCAGTTTCTCAAAATTTATTTGGAAATCCAAAAAACCACGTATATCCCTGGACAGACTTACACAAAAATACACCAGTGCTGGTTTGGCATTCCCCAATATCCAGCTCTATAATTATGCAGCGTTAAGCAAGTTCGTTTTTGATTGGATCTCGCAAGTGGAGTGGTTTACTGCCATTGACATTGAATCTTTCATGGTTAAACCTTGGTCATTAAAAGCCCTTATACATTGTCCCCCGCAGTCTCTCCCTGTGGAGGTATCGTCATTGATGTCTTTTAGGAATTTAATTATAGCTTGGGATAAAATTTGTAGACTGCTGAAAATTGATCCTTCTTTTTCGGAATATCTACCAATTAGGGGGAACCCACTATTTCCCCCGGGTATTGATCAGAAATCTTTCTATGACTGGCAGGTTAAGAGATTAGAATATGTCCAACAATTGGTTAATGATGACTTTCAGATGCTTCCATGGGATACTATTAGGGAACAATTTTCTCTTTCTAGGTGGCAGCGGTTCGCTTATTTTCAGGTCCGGCATTTTGTTAATGCTCAAGATTGGTTGGCAGGCAGAGCGAGCGATTGGACTGAGATTAAGGGCTGCATCAGGAAATTCATCCTGGGCGACTGTTCAATTTTCTTGGTCTATGATATTATGCTGACGAAGCAAGGTATACTGATGGGGGATAAAATAATCAACCCCTGGCGTCCACATATTACGTCTATTGATTTTGAGAAGGTCAGTGATAGCCTTGCAGGAGTTGCTAAACTTATGGTACCGGTTACATGGAAAGAATCCCATTTAAAGCTATTAAATAATTCTTATCTTTCGCCAGACCGCCTGGCCAAGTTCTATCCACATAAAAGTTATTGCTGTGAACATTGTGCCTTTAACCGGGCTGACCTCCGCCACATGTTATGGACCTGCCCTAAAATATTTCAGCTATGGATGAAAGTTCAATTTTGGTATAATCGAGTGTTTAATGCTACTATTTCGCTCTCGTTTCAGGATATAGTGTTACTCTTCTATGAAATAAAAAGAGGGGATAGATTAAATACTCTTAATACAATTATATTCACAGTTAGATATAATATCTTTAAAAATTGGATGGTGAAGAAGGCCCCCACTTTGTCTCAAGTTTTAAGAGATATACAAGCACAGATTATCTTTGAATCTTTCCATATACAATTTGTTTCTGAGAGGAAAATTCAAAATTTTTTGAACGATTGGGCGGTGGTTATAAAGACATTTCCTTGTGGCTCACAGAGACAGATTCTGAGACCATTTTTGGCTTCAGTAAGTTTTGCAGAACTGGTTATACATGGGGTTTTTCCAGATTCTTGGTTAAGAAATAGGAACGAGGTTGGATAATCCTTATTTGGCAATGATAGTTATAAGATAGATACATTTTTCCTGGTGTCTTGGGATTTGGGGAGGGGGGGAGGGGGAAGGAGAGGTTAGGCCCTTTTTTTTTTCTCTTTTTTCTCTTCTATGAGTGATGATTTATTTCTGAGTTATGTGGATTTTGTTAGACGCTATTGATCTGTGGAGGATATGATTATGTTATTTGTATGTTATTTCATATTCACTGCTTATGTATAGGAGGACTATTCTTGTGTATATTGTTTTTTTCTCTTTGTTGTTGCTGATTATATGGCTAATAAAGAAAAGATTTATAAAAAAAAAAAAAAAAAGGTGTCCAAATCCTCTGAGTCTCTGTAAATGTAGACTTTATCTCCCTTTGTAACTTTTATGGAAAATTGGAACCCTCATCTGTATGGAATCTCCAGATCTTCTAAGCGCAGAGTTAAGAAGCAAGCCTTTTTGCGTTTAGCCAATGTTAGGGCGCTGAAATCAGCATATACTTGAATTGAGTCTTCTCCAAATTTGATGGGTGAATTTTTTTCCCTGCTGCTTGCAGTATCCTCTCCCTGTCCACAAATTTATGGCAGCATAAGACTATGAGACCTATTCATCAAATGTCTGTCGGACCTGATCCAACAGTGCGGATCAGGTCCAACAGACATCGCTGAATGCGGACAGCAATACGCTCTCTGTATTCAGCATTGCACCAGCAGCTCTTGTGAGCTGCTGGTGCAATGCCACCCCGACCGCCAGCAGGGGGTTTCAATCAACCTGATCATACTTGATCAGGTTGAATTATGGTGATCTGTGTCAGAGCAGGTGGACAGGGTTATGGAGCAGCGGTCTTTAGACCTCTGCTCCATAACTTGTGTTTCTGGCGAGTCTGAAGATTTGCAGAAACATGGGCCCTCAAGCTCTGTTCGGAGCTTGATAAATGGGCCTCTCTGTCTCTAGGAGGCGCTGTGTTTGCGGGCCTAGCTCTCAGTGCTCTATGAGCTCTATCTATTGGTATGGTTTTGTCTGCTTTCAGGTCGAGCAAATATTTAAACAAATTTTGCAGGTAGGAAGGTATCTGTGCTGGATGTATTTGTTCAGATACCCCTCTGATGCATAGGTTCTGGCGCCGACCTCTATTGTCGAGATCTTCTACTTGTGATTGTAGTTGTAATATAGCAATATTTGTTGTTCTATAGCCATCGCCATATTGTCTGAGGTTTTAGATGTCTCCTCAATTTGTTCTTCTAGCTGTAACACTCTGTGTCCTAGGGCAGTCACTTCATGCTTCCCCTCTGCCAGACAATCTTTAATGGCTTGGTTTACTTGGGTAATAAAGTAAGAGTGGGTAACGTGCTAAGCGGTGCGGCCAGACCTAACTGGGTTGTCCGTTAAGGTGGTGTCCATGAGACTGTTGCCTGACCCCTCAAAAGGCTTAAAAAAAAGTATTTAATTTGTTTGCGTTTGCTGCTGCTGTATTAGTTTGTTTGTTCCCTTTAGGCTTATTTTTTGAGGCTATGGTAAGTGGCCAAAGGTGGTAGAGGATATGTTTTTCACCTCTTGGTAACTGGAATTAGGCAATTGTTTCCTGTAAATATTAAGGCAGTGTCCTGTGGAGGGATTTAGGCAGGATATGGTGTAGAATCTCCCAGATTGTCTAGGGAAGGCCCCTCAATAAGCCCCTTCATGATTCTAGCTGCTGCGTATAGACTAAAGTAATGTTTATAACTGGTGGAGCTAAGCCCTGTCTTTTGCGAGTTTCTATGGAGAATAAGAAGAATTTTGCTGTCCCATTTAAGGGGATAATGTGCCAGTCGGGGTTATCAGTTGAAGTGCAAGTGATAACTTGTGGGCACTGATGGTGGCTAGCAGGCCTTAAAGTGTGTCTTATTCTGGGAGCGTTGTGAAACTTTTGTGTTGCTTGACCAGTAGTTACCCACCGGGCTGCTATATTCTGCGTGTGACAGTTCACATATCAGTAATACTTGCGGTCGTTTGATCTATGGTCCGTATATTTCCAGCCTTGATGTTTGCTCCAGCTGCGCCTCTGTAATGTGTTCCGCTGATGTTACCTTCTTTTATAAGTACGCCATCAGTGACTTGCGTGGTGCTTTCATTTTTTGGCCGCTATCTACCTCCCTTGTTTTCCGGTGTTTATGCCCTTATTTCAGCAGGATCAGCCTGTATGTGGGTCCCCAGGTGGTTACCGGGTTATTAGCTACCCTTCTGCTGCATTACCGCAGAGCTGTTCCCCCTGATAGCCCAGCCACCGAGATCAGTAGCTCCGGATCTTCTTCAATATGCGGCCATGGGACCTTGTTTACAATTGCAACTTAACAATATAATTTTCCCCCGTGTATTTTTGTGTGAATGGTTTAATTATTAATTTTGTATGATATTTAAAATTATGGTTCTCAATGTGCTCTTTAGTTATATACGTATATCCTTCCCATACGAAAATGTAGTATATGCCCTTTAGCAAGACATCCTGTATTCAGGGAAAAAAGCAGCTTTAGATCATTACACCAGGGAAATAGAAGCAGTGGTGAGCATTCTTTAATAATCTCGCCAGCTCAGAGACCTTTAGATCATCGCCCCCAGAGGGTCTTACAGTAGTGCCTTAATCATGTAGGGACCCATGTGAATGAATACATTTGTCACCTATCACATTCCATGAGAGAAATCAACTCCTAACAATGAATACAGACAGGCATTGCAAGCCCTTCCAGTGCTACTGCGATACCTTTAATATAGGGCATATGGTGGTTTTATCATTAAAAAAAACATTATAATCATTTTTGTATTTTTCCATTTTGTATCTATCAGCTGCAATGAAACAAAAACAATTTTTGACAATATTACGATTTCTATAAATGAATGTCAGTTATTTATTTTATAGTTATTTTTTATTTATTGATTTGCCAAGTGACATTTTGTTACCTTTTTTAATCAGCTACCTACATGATTTATGCAATTGTAAGGCTTAAAATGACCTTATAAAATCTATCTTACCTATTGTCTACTGCAACTGGTGGCCCATAAAACACAAGCGGCCCTCTGCACAATTCTTTGTGCCCCTTGGGAAAAATCATAACTAACAATCAGGTAGATTACAAGTTATTCCTGGTTAGAGGGTATTTAATGGACGCAACAAAAATTGTGTTATTTCACCCTCCATAGCGCTGCCATTACAAGTTTTCAAACAGCCGCCTTGTGCGTGCGATATGGTTGCGTTGAGCTCCATACCGCACAAAATACAATTTTTGACGTGCTCATGGTCACTTTCCCCATAGACATCAATGGGGAGGGCGTGTTAGAAAAAAAACTATCACCTGCGATCGTGGAATGAAAAGCTCTGTAACGCAGCCCCATTGATGTCTATGGGGAAAAAAAAGTTAAGTTTAAACCTAACACCCTAACATAAAAACCACATCTAAACACTCCTAATCCGCCACCCCGACATCACCTACACCTACATAATCCACTAAGAAAATTTATTAACCCCTATTCCGCCACTCCTCGACACCGCCGCCACTATAATAAACCTATTAACCACTAAACCCCAATAAACTAATTTAAACTAGTAACCACTAACCCTAACTTTATATTAAAATTACAATTTCCCTATCTTAAATTAAATTAAAACTTACCTGTCAAATTAGAAAAACTAAGTTTAAACTAACAATTAAATTAATATAACTATTAAACTAAAATTAAACTAACTACCAATTAAAGAAAATTAAAATACACATTAAAAAAATCCTAACACTACTATTAAAATGACAAAGTATCTAATTACAAAAAATAAAAAAATACTAAATAACAAATAAATTACTAAAAATAACAAACGAAATGATCAAAAATAAAAAAGAATTACACCTAATCTAATAGCCCTATAATTATATAAAAAAGCCCACCAAAAATAAAAAAACCCTAGCCTACAATAAGCTACCAATAGCCCTTAAAAGGGCCTTTTGTGGGGCATTGACCCAAAGAAATCAGCTCTTTTACCTGTAAAAAAACACAAAGACCCCCCAACAGTAAAACCCACCACCCAACCAACCCCCCAAAATAATAAACCTAGCTCTAACAAAAACCTAAGCTACCCATTGCCCTGTAAAGGGCATTTGTATGGGCATTGCCCTTAAAAGGGCATTCAGCTCTTTTGCTAGCCCTGAAAAGGGCATTCAGCTCTTTTAAGAAAAGCCCAAACCCTAAACTAAAAAAAAAAACACCCAAAAAAGTTTAAAAAATCCTAACACTAACCCCCGAAGATCCACTTACAGTTCCTGAAGTCCGGACATCAAGGCGGTGAGAGGTCTTCATCCAGGTGGCGAGGTCTTCTATCTTCATCATGGCGGCATCTTCTATCTTCATCACGACGGCGTCTTCTATCTTCATGCTGGCGGAGCAGGTCCATCCTGAAGACATCTGGCGTGGAGCATCCTCTACATACGGTCGCCGCCATATGCTGAATCTTCAATGCAAGGGAGCCTTTTCAAAATGGCGTCCCTTGAATTCCTATTGGCTGATTTGATTTTGGAATTTCAAATTAGCCAATAGGATGAGAGCTATTTAAATCCTATTGGCTGTTCAAATCAGCCAATAGGATGAGAGCTACTGAAATTCTATTTGAATAGCCTATAAAATTTCAGTAGCTCTCATCCTATTAGCTAGAAGACACCGCCGGGATGAAGATAGAAGATGCCGCCTGGATGAAGATAGAAGACACCGCCTGGATAAATGAAGACCTCGCCGCCTGGATGTCGGGAAATCAGGAACTTTAAGTGGATCTTCGGGGGGTAGTGTTAGGATTTTTAAAACTTTTTTGGGTGGGTTTTTCTTTTAGTTTAGGGTTTGGGCTAAAAAAAAGCTGAATGCCCTTTTAAGGGCAATGCCCATACAAATGCCCTTTTCATGGCAATGGGTAGCTTAGGTTTTTGTTAGAGCTAGGTTTATTATTTTGGGGGGTTGGTTGGGGGTGGGTTTTACTGTTGGGGGGTCTTTGTGTTTTTTTTACAGGTAAAAGAGTTGATTTCTTTGGGTCAATGCCCCACAAAAGGCCCTTTTAAGGGCTATTGGTAGCTTATTGTAGGCTAGGTTTTTTTTATTTTGGGTGGGATTTTTTATTTTTATAGGGCTATTAGATTAGGTGTAATTCTTTTTTATTTTTGATATTTTTTTGTTATTTTTCTTAATTTAGTATTTTTGATTTTTTGTAATTTTAGTGTTAGGAATTTTTTTAATGTGTATTTTAGTTTTCTTTAGTTGGTAGTTAGTTGACTTTTAGTTTAATAGTTATATTAGTTTAATGGCTAGTTTAAACTTAGTTTTTTTAATTTGACATGTAAGTTTTCATTTAATTTATGATAGGGAAATTGTAATTTTAATATAAAGTTAGAGGGGAGTTAGGTTATGGGTTACTAGTTTAAATTAGTTTATTGAGATGTGGGGGCTTGCGGTTTATGGGTTAATAGTTTAATTTAGTATATTTTATTGTGGGGGCTTGCGGTTTATGGGTTAATAGGTTTATTATAGTGGTGGCAGTGTCGGGGAGCGGTGGAATAGGGGTTAATAACTTTAATATAGTGGGGGCGATGTGGTCGGATGGCAGATTAGGGGTTAATAATATTTAAATAGTGTTTGCGATGCGGGAGGGCGGCGGTTTAGGGGTTAATAACTTTATTATAGTGGTGACGATATCGGGAAGTGGCGGAATAGGGGTTAATAAATTTTATTAGTGGCGGCGATGTCGGGAGCAGCAGATTAGGGGTTAATAACTTTAATATAGAATTTGTGATGCAGGATGGCCTCGATTTAGGGGTTAATAGGTAGTTTATGGGTGTTTAGTGTACTTTATAACACTTTAGTTGTGAGTTTTATGTAACAGTTTTGTTGTGTAAAATTCATAACTACTGCTCTCAGATGGCAGTAAGGATCTTGTCGTTATAGGGTGTAACACAAGCTTTTTAACCTCACTGCAAAACTCATAATGGCAGCACTATGGAAGTCCCATAAAAAAAAGTCATTTTTACGAGTGCGGGACTGACGTTGCGTTACAGGCTAAAAGGATTGCGATACAGCTATACCGACAAGACTTAGAATCGCTGCATTGCTGTTTTAATGCTGAAATTACCATTTTTTTCAGCATTAAAAGATGAACGCACAACTCGTAATCTACCTAATAGTGCACTATAGTTTTTGTGTGCTTTGAAGGCATCTGGTGAGTGGGCAAACAAGGTGACCACAACTTAAAAGAGCGTTCTGGAAAGGAAAACCGCAGGTAGGTATCCTATAAAGGTACCTATAAACATAGCAAAATCAGTTCCTTGTGCAACTGGACATTTTTAGGAAATATTTTTTGTGTGAGTTTTTATATTTGGCCATCGCTGGTCTACAGTGTACTATACACACGACATTCAGCCTCTACAGGGCCCTATGTGTGCAACCCACCTGCATTTTTGAACAGGTTATTTACTGATTATGATCTATCTTTACATATACTATACACATGTTAGATGAGCATACATCAATAGCTTGAAAGCCTATTATGTTATATTTCTATACCCAAAAAAAGAGATCTGCATTAAAGAAATATTTAGTTAATAAAATGCTCTAACAAGAGCATTTGTTTAAGCTAGGGTGTCCCTTTATCAATCTGTAGTGTCATTGCTAAAGGGGGCCTGGTGGCCTGGGCTCCACCTGAGTCATGTCTGGTCCTTCTGGGTGCTCTGCAAAATAGAGTTTATAGTGTATAAAAGTGTATGGATTGCCTGTCACAAATATAGTGGCAGCATTTCCAATATGGCTGGCACAATGTTGTTGTACATAAAAGACTGCCACCATACTTGTATTTTTTTTTTTCATACACAAGCTAACAAAACATAATCAAAAAAAGGGAACTATTTTGGAAGCTGTTAAAGGGACATGAAACCCAACATTTTTCTATCATGATTCAGATAGAGAGTACAATTTTAAACAACTTTCTAATTTACTTCTATTATCTAATCTGTTTCATTCTCTTGGTATCATGTGTTGAAGGAACAGCAGTGCACTACTGGTTTCTAACTGAACACATGGGTGAGCCAATCACAATCAATATATATATGCAGCCACCAATCAACAGCTAGAACTTAGGTTCTCTGCTGCTCCTGAGCTTGCCTAGATAAACATTTCAGCAAATGATAACAAGAGAAGGAAGCAAATTAAATAATACAAGTAAATTGAAAAGTTGTTTAAAATTGTATTCTCTATCTGAATCATGAAAGAAAATGTTTGGGTTTCATGTCCCTTTAATCATTGCAAAAAAGATCAGAAAAGTACTTAGCCAAAAACTTATCTTCTGCTGGTTGGAAAGGCTTATGAGCAGTAATGAGGAATAATTGTGAAGGGCCATTCTGGTGTTAAAATAAAATGTTTAATTTAATTAGTGAATTTTATTTTAATCCTATTTTTCTTATATTACTGTTTATATAAATGTTTAAAGGGTTAACACCTTTATATTTGTATTTAAAATGTTGAGTTATGCATTAGGAACCAACTTTGCAATATATTTGTATTATTTATTTTGCTCCTTTATTATGTAATTTAGCTCTTAGGGGTATATTTATTAATGTGCGAGTGAACATGATATGATGTAGCGTATTATGTCCACCGCACATCGATAAATGCCGACAGCATACAATGTTGGCATTTATCATTGCACCAGTAGTTGCTGGTGCAATGCCGTCCCCTGCAGATTCATGGCCAATTGGCCGCTAGTAGGGGTGTCAATCAACCCGATCGTATTCGATCGGATTGATTTCTGTCCGCTACCTCAAAGCAGATGGACAAGTTATGGAGCAGCGGTCTTTAGACCACTGCTTCATAACTTCTGTTTCCGGACAGCCTGAAGGCTCGCCGGAAACACGGGGCATCACGCTCCATATGGAGCTTGATAAATCGGCCCCATAAAATTGAGCAGTTTGTACTTGTCAGAACTTGAAATGCACCTGCTGACTTCTTAAGGTTAACTATGCTACATATATGTGCCTAATTGGAATTATCAGATAACAACTGCAAAACAATGCACTTTATACTAACTTTATGACCGTGGCTTGCCTTATTGTCTGCAGACTAAAGTCCAAATTAGCTTCTCCAAATAAGGCAAATGGTGTGTGGAGTTTGTAAATTGAAATATAATGGCATTAAAAGGATGTTAATTTGTTTGTAAAATGTTGTTACTTCACTGATATTCTTGATACAGCAAAAATCTCTTGTAATTACAGTCGGCTAGATTTAGAGTTTGGCGTTAGCCGTCAAAAGCAGCGTTAAGGGGTCCTAACGCTGCTTTTTACCGCCCGCTGGTATTTAGAGTCAGGCAGGTAAGGGTCTAATGCTCACTTCCCTACCGCGATTCCAGGCTACCGCAGATCCCCTTACGCCAATTGCGTATCCTATCTTTTCAATGGGATCTGCCTAACGCCGGTATTTGGAGTCTTGGGAGAAGTGAGCAGGTAGACCCTCTACCAACAAGACTCCTACCGACAAAAAAAGTCAGTAGTTAAGAGCTTTATGGGCTAACGCGTGAATATAAAGCTCTTAACTACTGTGCTCTAAAGTACACTAACACCCATAAACTACCTATGTACCCCTAAACCGAGGCCCCCCCACATCGCTGCCACTATAATAAAAAATGTTAACCCCTAATCTGCAGACCGGACACCGCCGCCACCTACATTATAGCTATAAACACCTAATCTGCTGCCCCTAACATCACCGACCCCTATATTATATTTATTAACCCCTAATCTGCCCCCCCCAACGTTGCTGCTACCTACCTACACTTATTAACCCCTAATCTGCTGACCGGACCTCGCCGCCACTATAATAAATGTATTAACCCCTAAACACTCCCGCCTCGCAAACACTAGAATAAATAGTATTAACCTCTAATCTGCCCTCCCTAACATCGCCGCCACCTACCTACAATTATTAACCCCTAATCTCCCGCCCGCACCGTCACTGCTACTATAATAAAGTTATTAACCCCTAAACCTAACTCTAACCCTAACCCTAACACCCCCACTAACATAAATATAATTTAAATTAAACAAAATAATATTCCTAAAATTAAATAAATTAATCCTATTTAAAACTAAATACTTACCTATCAAATAAACCCTAATATAGCTACAATATAACTAATAATTACATTGTAGCTATTTTAGGATTTATTTTTATTTTACAGACAACTTTGTATTTATTTTAACTAGGTACAATAGCTATTAAATAGTTAATAACTATTTAATAGCTACCTAGTTAAAATAAGTACAAAATTACCTGTAAAATAAATCCTAACCTAAGTTACAATTAAACCTAACACTACACTATCATTAAATAAATTAAATAAATTACCTACAATTAGCTAAATTAAAATACAATAAAATAAACTATTCTATAATACAAAAAAAAACCACTAAATTACAAAAAATAAAAAAGAATTACAAGAAGTTTAAACTAATTACACCTAATCTAAGCCCCCTAATAAAATAAAAAAGCCCCCCAAAATAAAAAATTCCCTACCCTATTTTAAACTACCAAAGTAATCAGCTCTTTTACGAGCCCTTAAAAGGGCTTTTTGCGGGGCATTGCCCCAAAGTAATCAGCTCTTTTACCTGAAAATAAAAATACAATACCCCCCCCAACATTACAACCCACCACCCACATACCCCTACTCTTACCCACCCAAACCCCCCTTAAAAAAACCTATCGCTAACCCCCTGAAGATCTCCCTACCTTGAGTCGTCTTCACCCAGCCGAGCCGAATTCTTCATCCAAGGGGCGCAGAGGAGGTCTTTGATCCGGTAGAAGTCTTCATCCAAGCGGCAAAGAAGAGGTCCTCCATCCGGTAGAAGTGTTCATCCAGGCGGCGTCTTCAATCTTCATCCATCCGGAGCGGAGCGGAGCCATCTTCAACGGAGCCGACGCGGAGCCATCCTCTTCAACCGACGACTTCCCGACGAATGAAGGTTCCTTTAAGGGACATCATCCAAGATGGCGTCCCTTCAATCCCGATTGGCTGATAGAATTCTATCAGCCAATCGGAATTAAGGTAGAAAACAATCGGAACAGCCAATAGAATGCGAGTTCAATACGATTGGCTGATTGGATCAGCCAATCGGATAGACCTTCAATCTGATTGGCTGATTTCATCAGCCAATCAGATTTTTTTTACCTTAATTCTGATTGGCTGATAGAATCAGCCAATCAGAATTGAAGGGATGCCATCTTGGATGACGTCCCTTAAAGGAACCTTCATTCGTCGGGAAGTCGTCGGTTGAAGAGGATGGCTCCGCGTCGGCTCCGTTGAAGATGGCTCCGCTCCGGATGGATGAAGATTGAAGACGCCGCCTGGATGAACACTTCTACCGGATGGAGGACCTCTTCTTTGCCGTTTGGATGAAGACTTCTACCGGATCAAGGACCTCCTCTGCGCACCTTGGATGAAGAATTCGGCTGGGTGAAGACGACTCAATGTAGGGAGATCATCAGGGGGTTAGCGATAGGTTTTTTAAGGGGGGTTTGGGTGGGTTAGAGTAGGGGTATGTGGGTGGTGGGTTGTAATGTTGGGGGGGTATTGTGTTTTTATTTTCAGGTAAAAGAGCTGATTACTTTGGGGCAATGCCCTGCAAAAAGCCCTTTTAAGGGCTGGTAAAAGAGCTGATTACTTTGGTAGTTTAGAATAGGGTAGGGAATTTTTTATTTTGGGGGGCTTTTTTATTTTATTAGGGGGCTTAGATTAGGTGTAATTAGTTTAAACTTCTTGCAATTCTTTTTTATTTTTTGTAATTTAGTGTTTGTTTGTTTTTTGTATTATAGAATAGTTTATTTTATTGTATATTAATTTAGCTAATTGTAGGTAATTTATTTAATTTATTTAATGATAGTGTAGTGTTAGGTTTAATTGTAACTTAGGTTAGGATTTATTTTACAGGTAATTTTGTACTTATTTTAACTAGGTAGCTATTAAATAGTTATTAACTATTTAATAGCTATTGTACCTAGTTAAAATAAATACAAAGTTGCCTGTAAAATAAATATAAATCCTAAAATAGCTACAATGTAATTATTAGTTATATTGTAGCTATATTAGGGTTTATTTTATAGGTAAGTATTTATTTTTAAATAGGATTAATTTAGTTAATTTTAGGAATATTATTTTGTTTCATTTAAATTATATTTAAGTTAGGGGGGTGTTAGGGTTAGACTTAGGTTTAGGGGTTAATAAATGTATTATAGTAGCGGCGACGTTGCGGGCTGGAGATTAGGGGTTAATAATTGTAGGTAGGTGGCGGTGATGTTAGGGAGGGCAGATTAGGTGTTAATACTATTTATTATAGTGTTTGCGAGGTGGAAGTGCTGCGGTTTAGGGGTTAATACATTTATTATAGTGGCGGCGAGGTCCGGTCGGCAGATTAGGGGTTAATAAGTGTAGGTAAGGTAGCAGCAACATTGGGGGCAGATTAGGGGTTAATAAATATAATATAGGGGTCGGCAGTGTTAGGGGCAGCAGATTAGGGGTTCATATGGATAATGTAGGTTGCGGCGGTGTCCGGAGCGGCAGATTAGGGGTTAATAATATAATGCAGGTGTCAGCGATAGTGGGGGCATCAGATTAGGGGTTAATAAGTGTAAGGTTAGGGGTGTTTAGACTCGGGGTTCATGTTAGGGTGTTAGGTGCAGACTTAGATAGTGTTTCCCCATAGGAAACAATGGGGCTGCGTTAGGAGCTGAACGCTGCTTTTTTGCAGGTGTTAGGTTTTTTTTCAGCCCAAAATGCCCCATTGTTTCCTATGGGGATATCGTGCACAAGCACGTTTTTCCAGCTTACTGCTACCGTAAGCAACGCTGGTATTGAGGGTTGAAGTGGAGCTAAATTAGGCTCAACGCACCCTTTTTGAGCCTAACGCAGCCCCTGAGACAACTCTAAATACCAGCGTTGTTGGAAGGGTGCATTGGGAAAAAAAGCAGCGTTAGCTACGCGGGTCAACTCTTTACCGACAAAACTCTAAATCTAGGCGAATGTCTTTACTGTCCCTTTAAACACATAGGTGTTTAAATGTCCTTGATAAGGGTATATCAAATGATTGGAGCATATTCATGTATGCTTGCTTCTCATTTGCTCACCAGCTATATCCTGAACTGGAGTTGTACAACTTTGATTATGTATTTAACCCCTTTGCAAGAGTTAAACACATTATAATAGAAGGTAATTTCTTTTAAATTAAACTGCTCTAACAAGAGACATTTTTAAACTAGAATGTCCCTTTAAGGCTATAGTGATGCATGAGGGAGGGTAACTTTAAAGTTAAAAATGAGAATTTTATTACTGCACTCCAGCAGCTGAGGTGCTAATCTGTTGCCATGCACTGTTTGTCCTATACAGCAAACTGTGCTATTCAGACATTACATGCACACTATTATAGGGTCCCTGGAAATGTATCTGCTCCTGTCCTGACAAAGGAATAATGCACTATAGAAGCAAAATAAAATATAATCAAAAGGGACTATTAAATGCAGAACAATTGCATAACTAACAATGCGATAGCACATACGCTGAATGTCAAATAAGCAGCAGATTATTTTCTGACAAATTTATTTTGTTCCCCATTTGCCGGCCTGCTGTATTATGTGGCAGCCATCAGCCAATCACAGACTATTATCCGTATACACTGTGAACTTGTGCACATGCTCAGTATAATATGTTGCCTCAGAAAGTGTGCATATAAAAGGAGTGTGCAAAACTGGATAATCTTGAATAAAGGTACTCCAGCCTTGGCAGATGTCATAAAATGACCTTTATTATACCATGGCCCACACAAAGAAGATACAGTATTTATATATATATATATATATATATATATATATATATATATATATATATATATATATATATATATATATATATATATATATATATATATATATATATTATATATATATATATATATATATATATATATATATATATATATATATATATATATATATATATATATATATATAGGTCTGAAACATTGTTCTTTGTGTGGACCATGGTATAATAAAGGTCATTTTATGAAATCTGCTAAGGCTGGAGTACCTTTATTCAAGATTTGCTGATGGCTGACTCCTTGCTCCTGTGCCTGATTGTTTTGGTTGCTGTTCCCCATCTCTCAGCAAAATTGGATAATGGAAGTAAATTTAGGATGACCATATTGCCGCTTTAAAAAAGAGACATATATGAAAAATACATATGTCAGGGCTGTTTTCAGGGCTGTTTAAAGAAATGGTTTGTATAGGAACCCTGACATATGTATTTTTCATGTGTCCCTTTTTAAAGCGGCAATATGGTCAGCCTAAGTAAATTAGAAAGTCTCTTAAAATTGCTGCTTTATCTGAATCATGAAAGTTTAATTTTGACTTTAGTGTCGCTAAAATAAAAAATGCATTTCTATATTTTCTAAATGCCCTTTTGAGGTTTTCACAAGAGTCTACTTATGTGTGTTATATATGAATGTGATTAACTGTAAGCCAAAAATAGATTAAGCCTCAACTTCTGCTTGTTATTAATGGAAATTTCAACTCATAATGATGTACATTATTTGACTATCCTTGGTTATTTGGGATACACTCTAAATGTAAAAGGAAAGGGTGTCTTGGCCTAAAATTGTCTTATTTTATTTTAAATAAATAACAGTATTTATTCATAGAACATGAAAATGTGTGAAATATTCCCTCATTAGACAGATATTGCATCAGACTTATATTAATGTCATCTTACATCCTTACTTTCAGTCCAATGTATTAAACATTTCTGAAAAAGAACATGAAATGTAGAAATGAATAGATTAGTTCTCTCAGTTTTACACAAAATTCCATGGTAGGTTGAAGGTATTTCAAGCACCAGATATGAAAAGACTTCAGCACCATAGCTAGGAAGTTCCACAGACACTCTTTGTTCTACAGAGGACAGCAAATGAGCAGGTCTAATGTTCTATGTATTTATGGCTTTATTAGTAGTTATTTATTACTATTAATCACAGCCTGATATTATGTAAGTTGTTAGAAAGTAAATCTTAATAGTATCATTGAATAAAAATTACTACAGACAGGGAATATAAAAAGTATAATAAAAATGCATACATTTAATTATATGCCCTAACACTTTGGAGACTTGGCAACATAGAAGCACTTAAATGAAATTGAACATTCATTGGCTGAACTACCTTATTGTAATTGGCTAAGATCAGCCCCACCCTTTAGATGACTTTCATCCAATCAAATATGCAATGGAAAATAAAGAATAAATTGCAATTGGATTTATATGTGACTTTGATAAAAACCAAATATGTAATTTCTTTTGGAAGAAAAACTCCACCCTATAAAATCTAAAGGTTACATTTTAATGCATGATTTAATAATTGTATCTATTTGTAACTTGTAAAGAAAAATAACTGGGTTCATGAATATTTAAACATCTTTCCTTTGTTTACCCTTGAGATAAAAAGTTAAATTAAACTATGAACAGGCACATACATCAAATTTATTAAAAAAAAATCACTTTAAGGCAAATTCTTTAAAAACTTTCATATAATACAATATTGGTAACTGGCACTGGTAATATATAATATAATGGAATAGTGAAGTTTGAATCCATAAAGCTGGAGGCAGTAGAGATTTAAAAACTTACAATTCACAAAAAGAAAAAAAAAGAAAAATACAAACAAGCAATACAGATTTAATAAATTGCACGCAGCAGTATATAAGGAACAAAAAAGTGATCAATTAAATTGTACACAACAAAACTTGTTACACAAACATTTCAAAAGACATATACAGATTAAAAAGAAATACAATATTAACTGTTTTAATACCTGACTCAGTAGCATGAGAAGCATGCATATAAAACTAAAATTATGAGAATTTAAATATACTGGAAAATAAAAGTTCACTCTACACCCTCCCTTCCAGCACTTAGAGCCCAAAATGAAAAATCAGTCAGACATAGACCCCATTCAGTACACAGGACCACCTGGACTGCCTCACAGCATCTTGAAAACCGATGCCTAATTTTAACATAAGTTAGTTATAGGAAGAATGTTTTTGTTGTGCCTGAAATGTAACCGTTTGCAGCAGAGTCCATTACACTTAATGTTACAAAATCAGACTGCAACTTCAACCTGAAATAAAAAAGATACAGTTAGAAATTATTATTAAATAAATAACTTCAGTTGTCGAATAAGTGGGGTCTGAATCACACTTACAAAATAAACAGTGACAAATGTAACAGATGGACAGGTGACAGCTACATTGATGAAAGAGTATATAGATGAGTGAGAGAGATTGATACAGAATACAGAAATTAGATTAGAATATTAGTTTATGTTAAAAATAAAAACCTGATTTTGAAGAGAAAAAACAAATACTTTAGTGCAGCTAAATGCTTTCTTAGTTTATGACAGAAATACAAACCCTGTGACACGCAATGAAACCTGAGAAAAGACAGCATTAAAGAAGAAGTGTCAGATAGTCTTTTTAGGAAAAAGTTTGAATTGCCAGGTGGAGGAAGGATGAGACATTGAGACAGAATAGGAATTACACATGATGTGCCCTGAAAATCGTATCTATGTCACCAGAAGCCACTTGATTAAGTTGGATCGATCCACAGCCAGAAACTCTCAAGAACCGTATGAACCTGGGAGACCTCCCTAAATAAGCATAGTTAAGTTTTGCTCCTGTACCAGTGCTCCCTAGTAAAACTTGCAGCAAGCTGGGATGAGAGACCTGCTTGAGCAAATTGATTTTTTTTTTTCTGCTTCATTCTAAATGGTGGTACTTTTTTTCCTTGACAGAGCAATGAAAGAGTTTAGGTGATGGGGGAGGGAGGGGATAGGACAGGAGTGTTTGGGGCAGTGGGAGGGAGAAGGGGGCTGACAGTGGCAATGAAGGGAAAGGGACCTTGCTAGGGAAGGAGGGGTCTTGTGGGATGGAGAGAGGGCAAAGAGGAGTGGAAGGGGCTCAGATTTCAGCTCTGCTGGGGGCAGGGGAGGACTAAGATGTGGGCATATACGTTGACTTCAAGGCACTGAGGACTATAACTTCAGTACCTTGGCCCAGAGCAGACAGTACTAAGTTTCTGCTGGGGCCTGGTACTGGATTCTCCTTCTTTTCCCAAGAAGTCGGCTGCATGAGGACAAGATAACTATTGGGGACAGCATCCTCCTCCTCCCTTCCTCTAAACTTCTTCCCACAAAGACTGTGCATGTCTAATATTTAGACATGTTTCGCTTTGTGGATTCAAGGACTCTAGTGCTGTTCGCAGCCACCCAAGTCATATTATTAGCGGTTGTACGATGCCAAAAAGAAGATATCCGTAAGTTGCAACTTTTTTATACTTTATTCTGTCCTCTTGCATTTGCAGTAGGACCTGACAGCTGCCTGTGTAATTATGCGCACAGGTACACATGGCAACTTTTTGGAAGAATTATTGGAATTGAATAACTGGATAATTAATGAAGATAATTATTCTAATTATTTTGACAGACAGCTAATGCATGCAAAATACCAGGGATGTGATTGCTTTATCTGTGCCTTTAACAGTTACAAGTTTACTGCATCCCCTTTTGGAATGAGCATCAAAGTACTTGTAGACTTGGCAGATGCTAATGTAGGGCAGACTGTGCCAGTAGTGTTTAAATATGTTATTAGCTTTAGAGAAAACTACTACTACTACTAAAATAATATAGCATCAAAACTATTCATTCAGCACTGATTATAATGTACAGAAGTCAAATATTTTATTTAAAATGGTTAATATTTATTTAAACTCCTGAGATTTGAAACAAGGTGCTGAATTCATGCATAGATTTCAGATACTAGTAAATACAGCAGCTTTCTCTCTTTTTTTGTTGTTGTTCAGCTGTGTAATTCTATCCCTTCTGAAGCAGCTGAAATAACAATAAAAATGAAACTTTTAATGACAGGGAATCTGTTTTAGAAGTTGAAATTCCAAGCCTTCCACCGAAGGCTACAAATTTCAACCATCTGATTGATAGTGCAGGAGAAATAAAAATAGGCTTTTGTGTCATTTTTAGACAGAGCACAGACAAGCAGTCTGTCTGGTCATGGCAAGCAAGGTGTTTCTAGTCTACAGGGGGGAAACAGGAGCAACATTCTTGGGGAAACTGATAGCCAACAGGTTTTTAGGATGAGAAGTTTAGAGGCCACCTGAAGGTGGAATTACATTCCTAGGATATCTATTTGTTCCAAGTAACCTCCTGAAAAGATTAACAGTTCTAATAAGACTTTATAGGGCAAACTATAACCAATATTCCCCCAGTTTGCTTTCTATTCATTTTATTGTATACTATTATTCTCACTACTTTTTATGTCTAAATTCCTATATTTATAGTCTTCTTTCTTTTCCTATTTAAGTAACTATTCTGTACATTGTTAAAACAGATTCTGGCATAAAGAATAATGGAATATTTGAGAAAACACCTGGCTAGGATGCAGACTGGGCAATTCTTCTAGATAAATGCTGGAAGCTTTATTTCTTAGCAGAAATTTTTTAACTTGCTTGGGCAGGTCCCAAATGGTAAAAAAAAAAATTCCTTTACAATTTGTTTTAAGGCTTCAAATGCTGCAGATTGTAAATCCATTGCAGAGCTAATATGGAAAATGCATATTTTCTTGCATATTTTCCATCTTTTTTTTGCTTGAACTAATCTGTAATTTTATTAAAATGTTTTCTTAATCGATTTTAAAGGGTTAGAAAATGATTGTTTAGAAATGTAAAATAGGTAATACATAAACATAAGTATTCAGCTGAATTCATATGTATGGTAATACTTGAACTATAATTTAGTTATGTATATAATCAGTCTGTGGTCTAAATAAGTTATAGATCTTTTGGGTATATAAAATGTGTTTAATAATGTTTTTAAATAAAAGAAAACTGAGATATGATTTAATAATAATGTTTATATCTATCTATCTGTCTATCAACTATCCAAATAGATAGTAAGATAGATAGATAGATAGATAGATAGATAGATAGATAGATAGATAGATAGATAGATAGATAGATACAATCAAGGCAAAAAAGAGAGGTTACATTGTTATCATGTGATTCAATATTATTCATCTGAATTAAGATGTTAAATAGTTATTAAATTAGCAAACCCACTGTCAAATTTGTTCTTCCAAAAACTGAATTGTCATTGTATAGGTCTGTCAGGTTAGTGAAAAGATATAGCTATTTCCATATTTAAATGCTTCAATTCAGCATTGTGATGGTTTATTTGCACTGGGAGGGTTGGCAGGAATGGTTTCCAGATGGAGTTGAAATCCTGCCCATATTTATTTAAACTGGCCCCTGACAGTCAAATGTGAATTGAGACCTCTGTGTGTTTCATAGAAAGACCCATTCATTAAGGGTCCTTTGGGCTACCCAAGCCTGAGTATGGGACCTAAGGGGAGCTGTGTGGAATCTAATCAAGACCAATGATGGAATCACAATGGACTTATAGTATTTATTTTGTCACTTAATAAAGTTATGTCAAGTATTTTATTTTGTATTCTTAAATTTACACACATAATCTAATTTACAGGATGGAATAAATTATATTTATCTCAAAAGAAATAGTTATTCAGAAAAATAAATTGATATTTTTTTATAATTATGCTTTTTATTTACAGTAGCACTCTATCTGTAAAGATCCATGTCTTTTGGGGAAGCAATAGAAAGCTCCATATTGAAGCATTGTGGGAACTATTTAGCTACTGGTTGACCTTAGGAAAACCCAATGTTATTAACAATTCACCATAGCTCATGATGTTGTAATATTATATTACAACTTCCTAAATGTCAGGCCAACATATATTATGCTAATGACCCCCCCCCCCCTTACATCCCTATGATTTTTTAACTTAGATTACCTTGGTCTATTGGTCAACACTGCCCCCTTCTGGAAAAGTGTGATATTATATTATATTATATTATATTAAATTGACATTAAGAGCAAATTCACTAAACTATAATTAACTAATTTACATGTAATATATTAACAATGTTTCTACATATATTTACAAAAGCTTTTTTATTTTACATTAATTATATCAAACAGCAATACTGTTACTAAATATGGCTAATATCTGCGAGTGTGTGTATGAATGTGTGAATATGAGATATATATATATATATATATATCTTAAATATATATATATATATATATATATATATATATATATATATAAGCATATATATATATATATATATATATATAAACATATTTCATCATTTAAATGAACATATTTGACATTTTTATTTGCTTCCTTTTTTTTTTCTTTTGCTATCTATTTTTACCCTCTTTAACCTTCCATGCTTGAATACAGTGGACGTAGGGAGCTGCGTGCAGGATGGGCAAACATATAATGATAAAGATGTATGGAAACCAGAGCCTTGCCAAATCTGTGTCTGTGACTCTGGAACTATTCTTTGCGACGACATAATCTGCGAGGAGAATAAAGACTGCCCAAATGCTGAGATCCCCTTCGGAGAGTGCTGCCCTATCTGCCCTACTGAACAAACCTCAACCACCATTGGTCGTAATTTATTTATTTATGTTGTATAAATAAATTACTTAAGCATACCTATGGATAAAATACTAAAACCAGTGCTATTCAAATCCAGCTCTCAAGGGCCATAACCAAGCTAAGATTTATCCCCATGGGTACATCTACTTTTGAAGCAGAGATATCAAACATTTTTGGCCTATTTGAAAGCTTTAGGATTTGGATACCCCAACTACATTCTCTAATATGTTGTGTATATCCATAGGACAATGCTGGTTTTGAAAAGGTATCCTCTTGTTTAAACTTCTGCCTATAGCATAAACAGCTAGTGTAATCCCATATCTATCTATCTATCTATCTATCTATCTATCATCTATCTATTCTCTCTCTCTCTCGCTCTCTCTCTGTATCTCTCTCTCTCTCTCTCTATATATATATATATATATATATATATATATATATATATATATATATATATATATATATATATAGGTATCCATCATCTATCTATCATCTGTCTATCTGTCTATCATCTATCTATTCTCTCTCTCTCGCTCTCTCTCTGTATCTCTCTCTCTCTCGCTCTCTCTCTCTCTCTCTCTCTATATATATATATATATATATATATAATCTCTCTCTCTCTCTCTCTATATATATATATATATATATATATATATATATATATAAAACCATCAATTATGGGTAAGAACACAAGCTTAGTCTAAAACAATATGTGCTAGTTTGTTTCATGTTTGAAACCACAAGTCCAAAGCTGTTTAGTTTATACAGGCAGTGTGGTCAAAAGTACATGTTAAACAAATCATAAGAAACTATAAATACAACAAACTATGATTTTCACAACAGATAAAGATACCTTTTACAGAAAAGGCAGAAGTTAAACTATAATTGGAAGGTCCCTTTTCAATTCTTTATCTGCACAGGTTATATTGTAATTGTAAACACTACTTATAAATGTTTAATTACAAACCTGTGCAACTAATGAGCCATTGAGTTGTCTCTTTCACTCTAAATGTATGTTTAACAAAACTAAATTAAGCTTTTAACATTTATTTTGTCAGTGTTTTGGCTTCCTGTAACTAACAATTAGCTCACACCAGTCTAACTATTTATATGAGAAACTGCAAAATTTACTTCTGAAAGAATATTAAGCAACCTGACTTTTTAGTGGCAAAATATGTTTTATTTAATATTTAAATCGCATTGTTATGCCTCTTAACCTTTTCCATGCTTCATGCTGCAAGGTAGAATTTACTCCTAAATTCCATAAATTATCCAAACTATGGCAAATATTATTTGAAGAAAATCAATCATTCCTAAACAATCAATTTATACTGTAGAAATCCATCATAAATATAGGAACTGGAGTTTTATATAAGATGTCTTCTCAAGTTGGGTGTTTTTTGTCTCTCTCATTCTACTATGGTGTCACCTGTTGATCACATGTGTTACATTTCTTCAGTGTCTAAGCTACAACATATATATATATATATGTATTTGCTAGTAATATCTATGAAGTATTATCTAATGTATTCTTTTTTTATCTCTTGGAACAGGGCAAGGAGCGATAAAGGTATATATATGCTTTTTCTTGATTAACTTTAACTTTATTGGTCTTCTAAGTAAGGATTATGCAAATCAAGAATGTGGATCCTAACTAAAGAATTTCACATGGCCATTATGGCAACATCATAAAGTATCTGATATGAAGGCGATATTGATCGTTATTAGAACTATTCTACAGCTAAACATTTGCTTTAAAAGAGTAGAAAGGTCAAAATTGAAATGTACATGGATTTATTTCAATTTGAAATAGAAGCATTTTTCCAATATACTTCCATTAGCAAAAATTCTAGTAAAAGTTCATTTCTTTTTTAGTGGCATATCCATATATGCTGTGAGGCCTGTGCACCATTATTCAAACACCATACCTGCCAGATAGTCAGCTGTTGCTGGTATGACCAAATTAAGTCTTCACAAACACAATACACACCATGGACAGCTCTCTGAATACTGGTGCACGGCTCTCACAGCATATGGGCATATGCTACTGAAAAAACAGCCATAACTTTTACTAGAAGCATTTTTGCTAAGTTTATTGCAAACATTTTTTTTTAATTCAATTTGAATTGCATCTATTTAGATTTCAGTTTTGATGTTTCTTTCCCTTTAAGCTATTTTGCTTCTTGGCTGCTAGACTACAGTCAACTGTGATGCCAAAAAGTTGTACTAAGCCAAATGTGCTCAGTCTATTAAGGTCAAGTTAGGTGTTAGATGAATAATACTTATTTAATAATGTTTGTTTAACTACTTTGATGCTGGGAATTTAACACTTTTCAGTTGTGGCTCTAGTATCAGCAAGTGTTTGACATGCATTTAATTTTTTCAGGGACAAAAAGGTGAACCTGGTGATATTAAAGATGTAAGTCTATTATTACATTCAGTCATTTTGTTAGGCAACAGTTTTAGAGACATCAACAGTCTAGAAATTGTAACATTGTTATGTGCCCTTTTTCATTGACAGATTTTAGGACCAAAAGGACCTCCTGGACCACAGGTATTAAAAAAAAAGTTAATAGATAAGAAAATATTTAAAACTTGGTTGCTATTTTTGTGTTGTGATGCTTTTTATTTATAATTTCTAACCTTCATTGTTCTGTTTCAGGGACCATCTGGCGAACAAGGCCCTAGAGGTGATCGTGGCGATAAAGGCGAGAAAGTAAGTAAAATGAGTGAAAATATTAACATTAAAGTCTGAATAAATTTCTGTAATACTGCTTTAGCCTATATGTATATATAGTAGTACTAAGATGTGATATAATGTGGATCTGTTTTGTGCCATATTTAGGGTGCTCCTGGACCTCGTGGAAGAGATGGCGAACCCGGTACTCCTGGTAACCCAGGACCCCATGGCCCACCTGGACCTCCCGGACCCCCTGGCCTTGGTGGAGTAAGTAGAATTACTTTTAACACCCAACCTTTTCCACAAGTCTGTAACATTCACATAACAAGCTCATACTGACCAATGGAATTTGCTTCTGGTCTTGGTGTTCAGCTGACAATGTTGAAAGCCTGCACTGTTACAAAGTAAAGCATAACAGTCAGTCTTTGTAATCACACAGTATGTTTGCTTTCCTCTAGTACAAAACATCTACTCTGCCCAGTAAAGTTTTTCATTTATTTATTCAATGAGTGTCTATGCCTCTACTCAAGAAGTTTCTTGTTTTACTTTTAGTGCACATATTTGGCAAGCCTTAAACAGGTGCTTGATATGAATTAACAACAAATTTCAATGTTGAAAATGAAGCCTTGCAGTAGCTCACTTTTAAGTAGTACTACCACAAAAGCGTCATTATCAGATAACAGAGAAACAAAAATCCAATTGACTGGAAATATAATCCTAATATTTGAATTGCAGGACACTGCTGCCAGCTTACCCGAAGCATCCCTCATATTTTACAAATTAAAATAGTTATAGTTTTTATTGTATTTTTTTTTCCCAAATAACCAAGAATCATCTTTTCAGTTTTATACATGAATAAGGATTTTTATATTAATAATGACCTTAATTGTTCATGCATCCTAACTTCTCTTTTAAATGTTCTCATAACATGTATGTTATAATCTTACAAGAGACGTTCTAAGAGATTGTTTATGGTCCTGGGATGCCTAACTTCTGTTTCTCAGAAATATTAAAATCTGTAACAGATAGGGCTAAATTAATGGAAGATCAGAGAGCCACAAAAAAATAAAAAAAATTCTCATGAAAAGCTATAAACACTTTAATATATGTAGAAAAATACAAGCTGTATGGGATTGTCAGATCGCTAGAAAACATTTATACATACACTTTTAATTAGCTTTTAATATATTTAAATTATGAACATATCCTTGTAACTCAACGAAGACCCTATTCGGAGCTATATTTATGTAGATTTTGGGTAAATTTAGCTTACAAAAGAAATGCTCCTAAATCCCCCCAAATTGCAAAAACAATAAAAGTGATACTGAACCCAAATTTTTTATTTTGTTGATTCATATAGAGCATGCAATTTTAAGCAACTTTCTAATTTACCCCTAATATCAAGTTTTCTTTGTTCTTTTGCTATCTTTATTTGAAAAATAAGGTATCTAAGTTTTTTGGTTCAGGACTCTGGACAGCACTTTTTTTGGGTGGGTGAATTTATCCACCAATCAGCAAGGACAACCCAGGTTGTTCACCAAAAATGGCCCGGCATCTAAACTTACATTCTTGCATTTCAAATACAGATACAAAGAGAATGAAGAAAATTTGATAATAGGAGTAAATTAGAAAGTTGCTTAAAAAATCATGCTCTATCTGAATCACAAAGGAAAACTTTTGGGTTCAGTGTCCCTTTAATTAATGTATAATATTGCCACATTTTAAAGCACTTCCATCCCAGTATTAGATAGGAACAACAGACCAAATGTCCAACATGCTATATATACTTTAGATTTACATTTGTACAAACTCTTAAATCAGTGGTTAATTTTCTAGGTCCCATAGGCACACAATACTTATGTGTCTTCAGAACCTATGCGCTCATTACAGATGTGCGCTCATAACAAACATTTTAACCATATTCAGATTTGGACTGGATGTACATGATTGATATATTTTAAGCTGACACAATACAATACAGTAGGAAGCAGATTTCAAAGATGAACTTGAATAGACAGTTAGGCACCCCTAGGCAACTGCTTAGATTTTGTTATATTTCCAAACCTGTAAACCCCAATAGAGTTTGAGAACATTTGTTACTTGAACAGCATTTGTTATTAGATGTACCTCAATGAATTTTGAGTACCCCAGATTTTTTTTAACATATTTTAGAATATGTGACATCCCAAGTGTCTTACCTCAGTTCATCTAAAAAAGCAATCATTACAACTGTTAATAATGTAAATGTGTTATATAAGTAATGTTACACATTGGTTAATATAAAACTTTACCATAGCAAGATCATTTTTCCTGATAGTTATTGTAAGCAGTTTATCCTTTTATCATCCTCAGTTATAATTCATTGTCATGCTGTCAGCTAAAGACTGTCCCAACACTTGGTTTAAATTCAGTGATGTAATTTACCTGCATAGTGATAAATAGGAATAGTAACTCCTCATTCTCATACTGTCAGCATTTCAGTCCTAGATTATGGCTTGTCAGATGATAAAAGTGATGCATTCATGTGACAGCATCCCCTACCTTATTATTTTAGTTTCAATTGTACATTTGATGGCAAATTAGAGTTTGGGTATATTCCCTATGGAATGTTGGCAACCAGATTTATTTTTGTGTAATATTACACTAAATATTGATATCAACTGCCATTTAAGATCTCACTGCTTCACACAAATATTGAAGTATCTTGTAGTAGCATAGGCAACCCCCTTTCTAATCAGTGCTGACTTACTTAAAGTGATGGTAAACTCTTCCATTTTTAAAATCAGATCCGGAATATTAGTAATATTTTAGATGGAGTTTTATTCATCAAGTGCAATGTAGATGTGCTATAACTTACTTTTTAATATAGATATGAAATTCAAATACCCGGTGCTCTGCCACCCACTTCAAAAGTCAATTTCTGTGTGGGCTAAAGGTTTGAATTGTTCTCCAATCAGCTCTCTAGCTACAACAAAATCCATATGGGGAGAGAGCTGATTGGACAACAATTCAAACCGCTAGCTCACAGAAAAACTGACTTTTGAAGTGGGTGGGGTATTTGAATTTTATATCTATATTAAAAAGTAAGTTATAGTGCATCTTTGTTATAACTGATTAATGAAACTCCATCTAAAATATCACTAACATTCCAGAACTGATTTTAAATAGGGGAGAGTTTACCATAATTTTAAAGGACCATTAAATACAGTAGAATTGCATTATACACAAATAAACAATAAAAAGACAAGTCAATTACACTTATTCTGAATTTCAAGATATACAGTACATAGATTTGTTTCTGAGAAATGTCAAAGTTTGTTTTCATTTCCTTGACCATTGTACCATGTGACAGTCATCATCCAATTACTGAGTCATATATGCATACACACACGAGCAGTGGGTGCTAGTTTCTCAGAATGTGTGATTATAAAAAGATTGAGCAAAGAATGATAATGGAAGTAAATTAGAAAGTGGTTTAAAATTGTATTTTCTTTCTGAATCATGAAAGCTTAATTTTGACTTTAGTGTCCTGTAAAATACAAACTCATAAGATAGGTGAATCAATTTTACAGGTATTGTAAGTGAATTGGGAAAATAGAGAATATTAAAATGTACAACGAAAAGCAGTGAAGATTTTATGAGATGCATTACTCCGTCCTGATTAATCTATATTTAATGTATTTATTAAAGGGACAGGAAACCCAAACATTTTCATTCATGATTTGGATAGAACACATAATTTTAATTAGCTTTCCATTTTACTTCTATTATTAAATTTGCTTCATTTTGTTGTTATTCTGTTGTTATCCTTTGATGGAGGAACACCATTGCATTACTGGCAGCTAGCTAAACACATTTAGTTAGCCAATATCAAGAGACAAATTTGTACAGGCACCAACCAGAAGCTAGCTCCTACTGGTGTATGATATGTGCATATTATTTTTCAACAAAGGATACCAATAGAACAAAGCTCATTTGAAAATAGAAGTGAATTTAAAAGTGTCTGAAAATAACATGCTCTATCTGAATCATGCAAGTTTAATTTTTACTTGCCTATTCCTTTAAGTATGTGAACATCAAATAATGACACGGAGTGTGTATAAATGCTAGAGCTCTTTGAAGTAGTTTCTCAAGCACTTCCTATCTAGAAATAGCTTGAAAATGGGCTCTTTGTATTAACAAAACTATTTGTCATTGACAGAGCATACCATTTTGAACATCTTTCCAATGTACTTCTATTGTCTAATTTGCTTCCTTCTCTTGGTATCCTTTGTTGAAAAGCATACATAGGTAAGCTCAGGAGTAGCAATGCACTACTGGAAGCAAGGTAAAGTCATCAGGTGCATAAGTGACAACAACGGTCATATTTGTGAATCCACTAATCAGCAGCTAGCTCCCAGTAGTGCATTGCTCACCTAAGCCTACCTAGGTATGCTTTTCAACAAAGGATGCCAAGAGAATGAAGCTAATTAGATAATATAAGTAAAGTGGAAATTTGTTACAAAAATTTGCATGTGCTATATGAATTATTATTTATAATGTAAATTAGCAACAATGTGGTATTTAATTATCTAGTGAGACTTTGTTATACTTTACTGAACTAAATTAAATTTACTTAAATGGATGTAAAACCCAAATGTTTGTTTTCATGAATCAGATAGAGAATGCAACTTTAAACAACTTTCTAATTTACTTTTATTATCAACTTTTCTTTGTACTCTTGGTATCCTTTGTTGAAAAGCAGGGACATGTGTTTAGGGGCCGGCCCTTTTCTGGAGCACTATATGACAGCAGTTTTGCTAAAATGTTATTCATTTGCAAGAGCACTAGATGGCAGCAGTGCAGCACTATTTCCTGCCATGTAGTACTTAAGATGCCTACCTAGGTATCGCTTCAACAAAGAATATCATGAGAACAAAGCAAATTTGATAATAGAAGTAAATTGGAAACTTTTTTTAAATTGCATGATTTGTCTAAATCACAAAAGAAAATGTTTGGGTTTCCTATCCTTTTAACATCATAGTTCCTTTTATAACAGCATCTCCTTATAAAGTATATTCTTTAGTATATTTGCTGAACTATGGAAATGTAAACAACTTTACTTGCTCTGCAATCCCAAGCATAAGTCATTTCAATTATTTCTGTAACTAGAGTTTAAAGTGGCATGAAACACAAAAAAAAAATGATATCACATTTCAGATAAAGAATACGATTTTAACCAACTTTCCAAATTACTTTTATTAACATATTTGCTTCATTCTCTTGGGATTGTTTGTTGAAGGAGCAGCAATGCACTACTGTGAGCTAGCGGAATACACTGGGTGAGCCATAAATCAGCAGCTGGCTCCCAGTAGTGCATTGCTGCTCCTAAGCTTAGCTTATTATGCTTTAACAAGTGGAATGTTTCGTGCCCTATTTGAATCATGAACTTTTTAAAGGGACAGTCTACACCAGAATTTTTATTGTTTTAAAAGATAGATAATCCCTTTATTACCCATTTCCCAGTTTTGCATAACCAACACAGTTATAATAATATACTTTTAACCTCTGTGATTATCTTGTATCTAAGCCTCTGCAAACTGCCCCTTTTTTCAGTTCTTTTGACAGACTTGCAGTCTAGCCAATCGGTGCCTGCTCCCAGATAACTTCTCGTGCACGAGCACAGTGTTATCTATATGAATACGTGAACTAACACCCTCTAGTGGTGAAAAACTGTTAAAATGCAATCTGAAAGAGGTGGGCTTCAAGGTCTAAGAAATTAGCATATGAACCTCCTAGGTTAAGCTTTCAACTAAGAATACCAAGAGAACAAAGCAAAATTGGTGATAAAAGTAAACTGGAAAATTGTTTAAAATTACATGCTCTATCTGAATCATGAAAGTTTATTTTGGCCTAGACTGTCCCTTTAAGTTTGACTTTACTATTCCTTTGTGAGAACAAATACCCAATCTTGTTTAAAGGGACACTCAATCAAAATTAAACATTCATGATTCAGATAGAGCATGCCATTTTAAACAACTTTCCAATTTACTTCCATTAACAAAATGTGCACATTTTTTTATATTTAAACTTTTTGAGTCACCAGCTCCTACTGAGCATGTGCAAGAATAAGTGTGTATGTATTTGTGATTGGCTTATGCTGTCACATGGTACGTGTATGCATTTGTGAATGGCTGATGGCTGTCACATGGTACAGGGGGAGTGGAAATAGACATAACTTTTAAAATTGTCAGAAAAAAAAATCTACTACTCATTTGAAGTTCAGACTGAGTGCTATTGCATTATCTTGTTATCTTGCATTTGTTGATTATGCAAATCTACTGTGTTGACTGGTCCTTTAATTCCAAGCTATGATGTTTTAATACATTTAAAATGTATGTTTAATAATGCAGATGCAGATATAAATATAAATATAAATATAGACATTGTATAAGGCTCTTGGAATTTGTTATTCTGCAATTATCGGCTGCTTACAAATATCTGAAAACATGACAGAACATAAACACAGTTTTTTTTTCTAATATTTTTTTATATTATTTTTTTTAATTCCACATTATCAATTATTTTATATTTGTTTTGTTTTTTGTTTTGTTTTGTTTTTGCCAATAGCAAACACTACTGCCTAGATAAAAAACGGTGTTGGTAGTAAAATAGAGTTTTTTTTACTGAATGTTGCAAAATATATATTAATAATTTGTTTTTGTTTTTTGTCTCAACAGAGCTTTGCTGCTCAGATGACTGGAGGTTTTGATGAGAAAGCTGGTGGTGCTCAAATGGGTGTTATGCAAGGACCAATGGTAATAATCCTTGTCTTTATTAAGATAACCTTAAAAGGACAGTGCTGCCACCTACTGGTTTGGAGTACTGCATTGTTTCAGTTAACTATCCTGCAACACAAAATAATTATGTAACTTAATTTGTGCAAATAAGACTTATTTGCTTCCATTTATTATTATTTTTTCTGTTTACAAAACTCTAATATACTATTACACAGTTAAACACAATGAATGAATTGTTTGAAGCCTGGAGCTTTTTTTTTACTGGAGTTTAAGCATCCATATAACAGTTACTGTTTTGCAAAATCCCTAAAGAATTCCATTAGGAAATGTCTGTATTCCAGCCTTTATTGGCATGCGCTGAATGAAACATAGAGCTGGCTGCCCTCCAGTTTAAAGCTTTTCAGAAGCTACAGTAAATAAAGAAGGAAGAGTCCAATGCAATGAAACATGAATAAAGTTTTAGAGAACTTAACTGATAACAAATAATTTCTTTATTTGTATTTTAATTACATTTTATATCTATTATAGGGCCCTATGGGACCAAGAGGACCTCCTGGCCCCTCAGGATCTCCTGTAAGTATTTGCCTAATTTTAAGTTAAAAATCTTATTTATGTTATATTTTTCCATTTTTTAATTAACTCTAAACATCTTTATTTGGATTTTTAGGGGCCTCAAGGATTCCAAGGAAATCCCGGTGAACCTGGTGAACCTGGTGCTTCTGTGAGTGTTTTCATATGTTGTTTTTAGCTATATAATTATTTATTTTAGATCACAAAGGCAACATAAAGTCCTACATGTTGTTCTAAACCTTTTAAAATCATCAAATTCAATCAATTTAATAGATAAAATTAAAAAAAAATATATGCAAATGAATTAATGCTAAACATTTAAAATATATTTGCATTAAGAGGTTGAATTAAAGCTGTTTATATTAAAACTAACAGTAAGAACATGATTGTTCACAAATAAATCAACACTGGGACATCTTTTTTTTTAGTATATAATACATTTTAAAGTGGCCTCTTTAGACTCAATAATGAAAAATGTGTTTACTTTTTTTTTTAAATATATATTTAAAAATAGCTTTATTCCATGGATATTAGTGTTTAGGAAGTTAGATGAAATGCTCACATCACATTTACTTTATACTTTGTTTTGTAAATGTCTGAGCATTTAGCTGAAATATAATACAGATACTATGGTACATTTACTATGTGTAAAGTCACTATCACTGACTTAACTTCCTTTCTTTAAAATACTTTTATGTATCTTTGTTGAATTTCCTCCATGTAATATAAACAAATGATTGGCTGGAACACTGTCAAGTACAGTTCAACAATAAGTAAAGTGTTTAAAGGGACACTGAACCCAATGTTTTTTTCTTTCATGATTCAGATAGAGCATGCAATTTTAAGCAGCTTTCTAATTTACTCCTATTATACATTTGTCTTCATTCTCTTGGTATCTTTATTTGAAATGCAAGAATGTAAGTTTAGATGCCAGCCAATTTTTGGTGAACAACCTGGGTTGTTCTTGCTTATTGGTGGATAAATTCATCCACCAATAAAAAAGTGCTGTCCAGAGTCCTGAAACAAAAAAAGCTTAGAAAAGAAAAGCTTTTCAAATAAAGATAGCAATAGAACGAAGAAAGATTGATAATAGGAGTAAATTACAAAGTTGCTTAAATTTGCATGCTCTATTTGAATCACAAAAGAAAAATAAATGGGTTCAGTGTCCCTTTAAGTCCATCAAACTTATTTGTCTATACATCCCATGTGATACAGATATTGTTGACTGTGTATTTAGTTGTCTGAGTTGCAGGCAAATTACATTTCTTTTACAAACACTATAATTATATTCTTACATATATCTTGCTAAAATGATTGAAAGTAAACCACATGCATGGTTTAATCAATATGCAAAAGATGCTAACATAATCAACTATTACAAGTATTGTAACATTAGGATTAACAAACACACAATTACATATATTTAAAAAAGTCAGTCTTTCATGTTGACTTTTTGTTCTTAAAATAAAATGTAGTCTGAAAAACTTGCATGAAGTTGGCTTTAGGCTGGAGCTTCATATCATCCAAAAAGTTACACTAACCACAAAAAGACACAAATAAAAAAAGCTGACTTTTTATCGGAACAGACTTAAACTGAGAAGTTAACGTGATTTTGATTGGCTGTAATACATCTGCTCAACTTCACCCATCTTGTAACAGATCAAGATGGTTTCATTAACTTTTAAAAAATACTTTACAACCCATTCAAATTTAATAATTTTACTAAATCCTCTTTCCCTGTAAAAATAAATATCTTAAAAACTGGCACATGCGTTTTGTCACTGTGACACAAGTAGAGCTTGTGGTGTTTATTAACCTGATGACTAAATTAAGACCATGCAACATCACCAATATGAGGCATAGAGTTGCCTGGATTTCCCAAGTTGGTTTGTAGTCAGTGTTTTCTGGGTAGCTAGCTTGCTCTTGTGTTAGAAAGTCGGCCATTTTTTTGCCAAATCTACTTGAACTGACGCGGGTAGTGTGCTGCCTTTATGAATAAGCAGTTTATAGTTTTGCAAAATATGTCTTTGTCAGCAGAGATACAGTATTGCTGAAAATAAACTTTTGACAGTAACTAATATTTTCTTTATGTTTTATCTTTTATAGGGTGCTATGGGTCCTCGTGGCCCTCCTGGTCCTTCTGGAAAGCCCGGTGATGATGTAAGTTTCATTTTCAACTATCAAATTAAAGTATAATTTAACCTACCTAGCAATGATGTTTTAAAGGACAGTATTTAAATGATTTTAAACTTTGGTTGACCAAGGGGTCTCAAATAACAAATTATGTAGCACAAACTATCATATCACTGTACAAATGAAAGTAATGTTTTCTTATTTGTTTTAGGGTGAAGCTGGCAAACCTGGCAAATCTGGTGAACGTGGCCCTCCAGGACCTCAGGTAAAGAAAAGCTGATTTTAACCAATAACTACTCCTTATATAAGTATCACATTGGCATATCCATTGAGTAGAATGAAAACACAACAAAATGTATGTTAGCAATGTGTAGTAATTCAGTTTCCAATTTAAAGGACCGCTAAACACAGCAGAATAGCAGAATCAATAAATGCATGGAAAGACAACGCAGAAGCACTTAGTTTGAATTGAGAAGTAAATATTTTTTCGGACAAATTTTAGTTAGTTCCATTTTACTTCCTACTGCACCATGTGACAGCCATCAGCCAATCACAAAATGCATAAACATATATTTGGTGAATTCTTACACATGCTCAGTGGGAGCTGGATGCCTCAAAGTCTGCATAACAAAATATTATGCACATTTAGATAATGAAAGTAAATTGTAAAGTTGTTTACAATTGTGTGCTCTATCTGAATCATGAAAGTTTAATTCGGATTTTAGTGTTCCTTTAAATTATATCAGATCTTAGACAGCTCAAACAATTAGATAATGTTCCAGATATAAGTAATTAGATAATGTTCATACATATATATATATGTATGATGCTAAATAATAATATAGAAATAAAATAACATTAGCCCACAAATATCTTATTGTGCTATTGCCTGCCTTCTTATATAAATATAATAATAATAAAAGTGCAGTAACAAAAATAAGTGATCATTGGTCTGTACAAAACGAAAACTATAGGAGATTACATAATTATTTTATCATAGAAAGAATAGTAAGTTGATCATTGTAACACGGTAACTGCAGTTTCATTTCCACTTGACATACAGTTCCGCTAATGAGGTCTCTTTTTTCCCAGGGTGCAAGAGGATTCCCCGGAACTCCTGGACTTCCCGGAGTGAAAGGACACAGGGTTTGTTCAAATATTTTATCAATCAGAAGAACATTTTCTTTATTCCCTGTCATTTTACAAATTATAATTAGCACCAAGCTAGTTACAGATTGAAAAATACTTTTGTTCCTTTCATTGTTGGTTTTATTGGGGGAGGAGCAATAGTTTGCTTAATCACAGTATAATCCTGGTATCTTATATTTTAATACAGTCCTTGTTAATTAACTGGAGTTCTATTAATTTATATCAATTCCCCTCTCTCTTTTTTTTAGTTTATATTTAGAATTAGAATTGAATTGTTTATAGAATGTTCGTATTTAGTTATTTACATCTAACTAATATATTTGTTCCTTCTCATGCAGGGTTACCCAGGTTTAGATGGTTCCAAGGGTGAAGGGGGTGCTGCAGGTGCCAAGGTAAACTATGTTCTTCTCTTTAGGCCTTTAAAAGTTCAAAGAAAAGTAACATAATGCAATACTATGGCTGTAAAAGAAGCAGAAAGATAAATCTATTTTACTTCTGCTGTTCAGGACTGTAACTCAGTCTACATATGTTAATATTAATGCAATAGTAGTCTAAAATCATTGTGCCAAGACTGATAATGCATTTCTATAAAATATCCTTATATTTTCATTTGTCTCGTCTAATGTTATAGGGTGAAAGCGGAGCTGCTGGTGAAGCAGGTTCTCCTGGTCCAATGGTAAGTAGAAACGTGTTGTTATAATACATGGTGAAAGAGGAGATAAAGTAATATATATTAATGCATACGAAAGAGTAGAAAATGTGTTCAAAATATGTTTCCTGCTTGATAGAAAGCTACATTAAAGCAGTTTGAATTGACAGTGAAGCTAACTGTTCCTTAAAGGGACATTAAACACTTTGAGATGGTAATATAAAATGATAAAGTGTGTATAGATTGTAAGTTCTCACAGGAACTTAATTCCTCCTGTATGTGTTTGTAAAATGTAGTCTTCTCTCCTACAAGTTTTATATCATTGTTTTATTTAAATGAATTGTACCCATGGACAGCGCTGTGGAATATGCTGGTGCTTTATAAATAAAGTATAATAATAATAATAATAATAAGATATATAAAAACTCTGCAATATAGTTTAATTATTTATTTTGTCCCCTTTCCCAGTAATTCCATTCTGAAATGTTGAGCTTTTCAGTCCCTGATAGAAATGGAAGTGAAAAACAGTTATATTCCACACAGCCATTGGCTGCACACTTTAGTGACCTATTTATAACTATCCCTAATTGGCCACAGCAGAGAAAGTAACTTAAGTTACAAGATGGCAGCGCCCATTGTTTTTATAGACACTAGAACTTTACACTTATTTTGTCAATATTTAAACAGCTAATGCAACTTTAAAAATACATCTACATGTGATTCTCAGACTAATCTTTTCTTTGAATGATATGGGCAAAGTTTATGCTTAGCAATTATTCTGTGATTATAAATGACTTGTCTTTAGATAGACTATATGAACGATGCTTACTGATTTGTTTAACATTATATTTAGGGTCCACGTGGTCTTCCCGGTGAGAGAGGACGTCCCGGTGCTTCTGGTGCTGCTGTAAGTATTACAAATGTCCTAAACTACACAAGACACCTTATCAATGTTTTATACATGTAAAATATGACATTGTATTGGTCATTGCGCCTTATATAACCTAACCCACACAACAAACTGCTCCTAAATTTACACCGTATTTTGTAAACTCTCATCTATAAATATACATGAATATCACTCAGGAAAAATGAATGAAAACAGTATGAGCAATCACTTTGTTTATGACCAATTATGTTAGAATGCAGTAATTAGTCCGAACAATGAGATTTATCCTTACTGTAGGTACAAACTACAAGTGGATTACAATGCATCTAACTAATATGCATCCAAAGCTGTAAGCAATAGAGGAGTGTATTAGACCAATACAAAATGCAAGGAAATATAAGAAATGCTATGTAGGTGTTATTTATTTCCCTTGGGCACCTAAGATACCAGCATCCTGTAAACTCTCCAATCCTTACACACTGGTTCAGTTTGCTTTGCAAACTAATGCTTAGATTTCGTTCAAAATGCATAAAAATTGCCTAAACTAGCTATTATACCAGATGATTACTTAGAGCAGTATAAGCAGTGACTCTTGAGATATATGCTCAGTATCATTGCAGAGCAAAATAATACAAAATAAAATTAAATTTTTTTTCTTTCATTATTTAGAAAGAACATGTAATTTTAAACAACTTTCAATTTTACTTCTATTATCTAACTTGATATCCTTTGTTGAAAGGCATATCTAAATTGGCTTAGTAGCTGCTGATTGGTGGCTGCGCATAGATGCCTTGTGTGATTGGCTCATCCATGTGCATTGCTATTTCTTCAACAAATGATATCTAAAGAATGAAGCAAAATAGATAATAAAAGTAAATTGAAATGTTGTTTAAAATTGCATTCTCTATCTGAATCATTAAATTATTTTTTGGGGTTTCATGTACCTTTAATGTGTTAGAATAATTTATTATTGCATAAAGGCTTGATTATGTGTTTAACTCCAGCAATGAGGTAAAATAGATTAATCTCCCTCTGCTGACACAATCATGTACAGAACATTTCTGCATATATTTATTTTCGAGCAGTATTTTACTTTCTACTTGTGGAGATTAAACACATAGGGGTCGATTAAAATTCTGCAGAAAACTTTAAAGGGACATTAAACCCCAAAACAATATTTCATGATTCAGGTAGAGAATACAATTTTAAACAACATTCCTATTTACATCTATTATCTAATTTGCTTCATTATTTAGATATCTTTTGTTAAATAAATAGCAATACACATTGGTGAGCCAATCACATGAGGCCTCTATGGGCAGCCACCAATCAGAAGCTACTGAGCCTATCTAGATATGCTTTTCAGGAAAGAATATCAAGAGAATGAAGCAAATTAGATAATAGAAGTAAATTAGAAAGTTGTTTAAAATGGTATTCTCCATCTGAATCATGAAAGAAAAAAATTGGGTTTAATGTCCCTTTAATTAATGATTTTTCCTACAAAATTCACCATCAAATTCTAAGAAGATTTTTTGTAGATAAATCATTTGAAAATATTTTCTAAAGGCTGACTGATGCCATTGTTATTCACAAACATTTCTGCATTTATTAAAGGGACATATTACTCAAAAAATTCCAAGATGTATATGAAAGAACAGCTGTTAAAATATCCCTTGTATGAAAAAGTAAAGACCATATAGATTTAAGGTTGAACTAACAGGAAGTGCAGAATTGTGTGCATTTGGGTTATTCTCATTGGCAGATAGGGACAACTCCCAGGCATAACAGTTGGTTTATTCAACACATGAACAAACATTTTTTCAAAACAGAAAGTACTGTAATACATTTTGAAACATTCTCTTTTTTGATGGAACAGAGAAATATGTGAGTTTCATGTTCCTTTAAAAAGCTGTAACGCATTAGAGCATTTCATTATTTCTTGTTTTATGTATCAAAATTGTCACTTATTAGTTTATTAAAGGGGCAGTAAACACCTTGATATTTTTGTATAACATATTTAGTTCTGCATAATGAAACAACTATACTTTCATTATTTATTTACCCCCCTTTTCATGTAGTTCCCAGAATTTAAACTGCTCACTGCTGACTTCCTAAGGCTAGCTATGTTACATTTCTGTCCCTAATTGGCTTTTTGAGATAACAACTGCTAAACAATGCACTTTTTACCAACATAATAGCCAGGGCCTAGCCCTTTAATCTGCTGACAAAAGCCCAGATTGGCTCCTACAAATAAGGTAAATGGTGGGCGGAGTTTGGCTAAATAATTGCAGTAAAAAGGATGTTATCTAACAGGGTTTCCACACAGCCTTGTTTGCACAAAAGCAATTTTATTGCCTAATTTATATCTGTCTATAATTCTCAGCAGAAGACAGTGAAAAATAGAAAACTAGTTCAAACATGGGAGCCCCTATTTCTTTATAGAAACTACAGTTTTACACTTATATCTACTCTACTAATATAATATTTTCTTTGAATTCATCATTATCGCCAGTATGTTTTTGCTGTTTAATATCCCTTTAAATACCTTGTGGTGTTTCCTTAAAACAAATTAGAATGCATTGTATCCTTTGAAAATCCCATTTTGGTCCTAGAATCAGGAACAGAAGTGGGTTGTTATTTTAGCTGTTCTTTTCTTGGCAGACACCAGAAAGATCTTTTTTTTTACATGTGAATTTGTCTTTGAAGCAAGTTACATCTGTGGGGGAAATCTGACATGACTTAAGTTAAGGGTGTGAAATAAGGATTATGGTGCTCTTTAATTCACAAATGCTTTGTGCATGTGCAGACTAGTACCATCATACGGGCATCAGTGCCTGAGAAAGACAGGGACTTTAAATTAGTTTAACTTCTGCTTGATTTTTACCCAAGTACAACCACTCTTTTTTATTACTACAAGTCAATATAATTCCTTAAGCAAATATAATACAAAACCACATAGTTATTTTAATAGATTTGAGTAAAATAAACTATTGTGTAAGCTATTATTTTAGTAAACAGATCAAAACCACCTTAATCCCCTGCAGCTTCCAGGTAAGCGCAGCATATTTTACTCTGTACAGTGAATGGAAGAATCATTTCTGTTTAGGCTTGTCTCCAACATTCCATCATAGCTCACCTTGGCTCACAGCTGCCATGTTATATCTTGGTAATAGTAAAATAAACCACAAATCTACTATTTATTTTCCACCAATGTCAAGATTTTTTTTTTCCCAGCAGGCCCATTTCTAGATGTTGAGCATAGTAGAAATTATTTGCTATTTCAGCTAAGAGAGACTGTAGTTTTAATAATAAAATGGTCTTAAAGTTATTTGTGGTTATAATTTGAAGTGGGAAATCCCAATTCTCTCAGTGAAGTAATATCACTGAATATCTGTTAAATAACCACTAAACACGGTAGAATTGCATAATCAGTTAATGCATAGTAAAAAAGACAATACAAAAGCACTTTGAATTTTAAATGAGCAGTAGATTTCATTCTAATAAATGTTAGTTCGTTCAATTTCCTCTTCCACTACATCATATGACAGCCATCAGCCAATCACAAAATGCATATATATATATACATTCTGTGAATCTTGCTCATGCTCAGTAGGAGTTGGTGCCTCAAAAAGTGTGCATATAAATATATAGTGCACATTTAGATGATTGAAGTGAATTGGGAAGTTGTTTAAAATTGTATGCTCTATCTGAACCTTGAAAGTTTAAATTTTGACTGGAGTGTCCCTTTAAAGAGGCAGTAAACACATTTTAGTTACAATACACTTCTGTTGTCTTGCTATGGAATAAAATGGCAGCCAAGTCTAAACATTTTTAAAACAATTTAGCATCTTGTATACTAGAATTGATTTTCAACAACCAAACTTCCCTTATTTGGAGGTATCAGTATCAGGTTGCATTAAGTTAGTATAAAGCAAATTGTTTGCAGTTGTCAAAGCCAATAAGGTAAAGATATGTAGCAGGGTTAGCCGTGATAAATTTGCAGTGGTAATTTCCAACTTTAAGAATTGCATGAAAAGTGGGCAAAAGAAATGATCAAAGTATATTGCAAAGTTGTTTTGTTATACATAACTAAACATTTTATATTACAATCTCAGGGTCCAGGGAATTAACAAGAAGTCCATATTTGTGTCTCATTATATCTCCCACTATTGGAGGTATAAAAGGACATTGTACAACAACATTATCCATGTGAAAGAGAGAAGCCCATCTCTGTAAGCCTGGCAAGTAAATGCTGCTTTATTCAGAACATGGTCATTAACAAAATATCATACATTTCAATGAGCCAATTTTACCAATTCCCATTTTACACTCATGGTAGTCAACATTTAAAGGGACAGTAAAATCCAAAATAAAGACAGAGCATGCCGTTTTAAGCAACTTTCCATTTTACTTCTTTTATCTAACTTGCTTAATTCTTTTGGTATCATTTGTTGCAAAGCATACTAAGATAGGCTGAGGAGCAGCAGTGCACTACTGGGAGCTAGCTGCTGATTGGTGGCTGCACATATATGCCTCTTGTCATTGGCTCACTTGATATTTTCAGCTAGCTCCAAGTTGTGCATTGCTGCTTCTTTAACAAAAGAATACCAAGAGAATGAAGCAAATTTGATAATAGAAATAAACTGGAAAGTTTTTTTTGTTTTTTTTAAATGTATGCTCTAGCTGAATCATGAAAGAAAAATGTTGTGTTTCATGTCCCTTTAAGGTGGACTAGACCAGGTAAATGTTACAATATTAACTTATACCGGCTCATGTGCGCTAAACACAGAAGGAATATCCAGTCGCTCTAGCACTGTCAGGTTACATTATCGTTCTCAGTTGGCATTGCAGGACTGTACAATAGGATCCTTATTAGTCTGAGAGTTATTTCTAAGCTTAAATGTTTGACAAACCACTTACAGGTCAGATGTTCTCATCTCCTGTGCACATTCCACACTTCCAAGATGTGGTGCGAAAAGCAAACCCTTAAGCAATTCACATTCAGTTACTGATTTAACCAATGTATAATTTAGAAAGAGGTGACAGAATTCAGCCGGCTATAAATACTATTGATATTATTCTGTTCTTAATTTTAATCAGGAAAATATTTATCCTTTTTTCCTACCCATAGACATTTTACTGCACTAAATACAAATTGTATACAATACATACTAAAGGCCTTCCCAGAAATCCAGTTGTATATGAAAGTGAGCTGCTAAATGCCAGTAATATGTAAAACAATTGTTATAATGTATAAAACACATATAAGACAATGTGATGTATCTTTATTATTTAGTTTTAAAATATCATCTGCATTGTTATGAGTTTTATAAAGATGGCAATTCTAAAAAAAGAACCGATTAAAGCAAATTAAAGGGACATTGCATTCATCATAAAGGGGTTAATTACAATCTGTTAGAAAAACTTATCAAATTACTTATCTACAAAAATACCCATAGACATAAATGGTGATTTTTTTGTTGAAAATAATTTGATGATTGTGATTGACCTAAAATGTTTAACTATGCAGAATCAAACACTTTCTAGTGTATTTTGATTGTTATCAAATTCTCTTAATTTTCTTGTTATCCTTTGTTGAAACACAATGATATAAGCTCAGGAGTGTGCATGTGTCTGCAGCACTATATAGCAGTATTTTTTCAACAATGTTATACATAAGCAAGACCACTAGATGGCAGCACTATTTCCTGTAGTGCTTCAGGCATGTGCACACTACCTACTTAGGTATCTCTTCAGCAAAGAATATCATGAGAAGGAAGCAAATTTGATAATAGAAGTAAATTGGACACTTTTTTAAAATTGTATTCTCTATCTGAATAATGAAAGAAATATTTTGGGTTTAATGTCCCTTTAATATTTAAAAAAATACTCTAATATCCCTTTAATGTCAGAAATATTGAATTTGATTATAAATTCAATAAATAAATAAAAAAATATATGAATAATTATATATATATATATATTAAATAGTGACAAAACTATCATTAAAATCATAATTTTAACAGAGTTTACAATTTATTGCTACAATCAGATTTGCTTTGTTAGGTTGTGTGCATATGTCTGGGGCACTATTTGGCAAACACTGCTGCCATCTAGTGCCCTTGCAAATTGATAACACTGTTAAAAGTATTCTTGCAAAACTGTTCCAGACATGTGCACATTACTGAGCCTACTTACATGCTTTTCTACAAAGGATACCAAGAGAACAAATTAGTGTTGATAACATATGTAAATTGGAAACATTTTTAAAATAGTATGATATATCTGAATCATGAAATAAAAAGTTTGAGTTTTATGTCCCTTTAAAGCCTCTTAACATAATTTGTTGCTCCAAGTAAACATTTATTATGTGTATAGAAAATATTAGTTGAGGTCAAATACATTCAGGTGAAGAACAAAGAATTTAAAAGGATATTTTGGAGCTTGTGATTGTAATTTAATAGGGCACTGAGCACAAATGCTATCAAGCTGATGAAAAAAGCTGTGATCATACATTGTAAATACATTTCATGAACAAAGTAAAATCTGCTTAAATTTATATAAAAGGTCTCAGGACATTTGTGTTGAAGAGCTATTTATATAGTATTCAGACAAGTTTCCACAAACCTGACAAAGAAAAGTAGATCTATTCAGCACAGGGTCATTAAATATAAAAAAAAAAACACTTTAAATGCGAGTTGCTCCTATTCAGTGTTAAAGGAAAACATGAAAGTTTATCTAATTAGAATTACTGAACACCTGTTAGTCAATAAGTTCATGTTATAATACAAAGGCAGATGATTACTTTCCACCTTATGACTTTATCAGTTATATAGTTTTAGCTAGCAAGTTCCTATTTTTTGCAACCTAATGCATATGCAGATTCCAGGTTGTGTAATATAACATATTCTCCACTAGAGGGCATTGTAGAAACTACTTGCCTGTCTTTCTGGCTCTGCATGCATGCACAGTTGCACACACACACACATAGGGGTCTGTTCATTAAGAGGTGAAGGGCTGGTGAATTTAAACATTTCAATTCCCCCATTAAATATGCATTATGAAGGGCCAAACCCAGCGAGTATCTCCTGCAAAAACAGCTGAGTTAACTCTGTACATTGCAAAGTTAATGTTGTGTGCAATTCACCTAATATAGGAGAATTGCAAGTGAATTGTATGCAGCATTAGCTATGCATTGTGCAAAGCTAACTCAGCTCTTCTTGTGGGAGATTCTCACTGGGGTTGGCCATTGATAATGCATAGTAAATTAAAGATATTAAATCACCCACAATTCACCTGCAATGTATCTCTTTGTGAATAGAGCCCATAGTAACGATAAAGTTCCCTAAAGACCATAAATCAATAGGGTTAATCTTCCTGCCTTTAGAGTTATATTCCAAAATATAATCAGTTACAACTGCAGCAATACATCTAGTTCTAGACCTTGAAAAACTGGGGGGATTATTACCAAATATCCCAGAGATACATATCATTGGTAGTGCTTGGAGGTCATTATATTATACTTCTTATTCTTTCTTTCTTTATTTACATCCTGTATTCACCATAGCAAAGTATATTATTTTATTTTTACATTACAATATCCCTTTAAGAAGATCCATTTATTTAAGTAAAGGATTTATTTTACACATGTGGATTTCTTATCTGGTACATATCAGTATACAAAAATGTATTCATATTTTTACCTGAGCAACATGCGCTATTTACAAATAAACAATATCATTTTATTATTACAGGGTGCTCGTGGTAATGATGGTCTTCCTGGTCCTGCCGGTCCCCCAGTAAGTAATCTTCATTATTCCATCTGTACCTTTCATATGCAATGCAACAAAATAAAAGGACACTATAATTAAAAAGATTGTACAATTATTTATACAAAATCAGTATATTACATTTTGTCTAATTGATATTACCTTACCATATGTTTTTAAAATGTCTAATCCATTCACGAAAGCAGAACTATTCTCCCATGATTAAGTTGTCTTATTTTTTCACTTTTACAGGGTCCAGTTGGTCCTGCTGGTTCTCCTGGTTTCCCTGGTGCCCCTGGTTCTAAGGTAAGTGAATTTAAGAAATAATTTTAGGCAATCTATATATCATGCTAGTCTGGTTTCTTTAAAATAAGACACATTTATAATACAACCCTAAATGTGATGTAATGCATTGAAATCAAACTTTTGGCTCAAGTTGCATGACTTGCTTGACTTACAAAAGAAATGTGGTCATCTAATCTTATCTTAGTAATCAGCTTTTACTTCAAAAGTGCAGCATGTCCATTTCTTATTGTACTAATAATGTAACTTGAGAACAGAAGTAGTTCTATTTAGTGATGTTACAACATAGTTCTTTAGTAAATTAACTCATATAAATAACTCACATAAAAAAGAGCTGAGCAACTCAACATGAAATTTATGCTAACTTTGCTGACTTAAAGGTAATGCAGTATATTCTCCACTAGGGGGCCTTAATTAAGCTACATATACCATAGAGTAGTATTAGTACGAAATGGAACAAATATTTATCTACTAATGCTTTAGAATTAAAAGATAAGACGTTGGAAAGGTATATTCCAAATCCTGATTATTGAGCGGCAGTTCAGACAATTCCATATACGCACAATATATTGGAGGACTATACAGTAAAAAACTCTGCTCATAGAATGGGCTTGTCCAACATTTATCCTGGATATCTAGAATTAACCAGAATTAACCATTAATGTGGTCAGTTATTGGCTCAGTGTTTACATTTCCATATGAACAAGGATAATCCAAAAATGTGGTCTGTCTCAGGCCCTCAAGGATACATTTTGGGGAACCCAGTCCTAGGGGAATGGTTGAATTAACAGCATTTTGCATAGAACCTAATAAACTGACTGGTTACTCTAACACTGCCACATAAACTGCATCCTTTGTATAATAAACATTTTCATTGGATTTTACATTGTGCATATTTTACACAAAACACTTTTTATAGGAAAAAACATGCTCATTTTACAGTTCAGTAAAGACAAATGTGGGTTCTACAGAGAACATGCTTTAGTTTTATTGCGAAAACTTTGATTCGTAATAATGAAATCACACTTTAATCCTGTTTAATAAAAATAAAGTAGAACCAGAAATGATTTACTTCTGTCCCCTTATGTTAAAGACATCACTATTTACTATATTAGGAATTAATCATGTATGTATTACGCATAATTTGTTATTAATTCAGAAGCACATAAAGTCCTAATACTTAGCCTGTTGTTACTAGTGGACAAATGTTTACTAAGCACTTAAAAGGATTAGGCAAAAACAGTTGGAAACAAAAAAAAGTTCAGGCAAAGGCCACAGCAGAGCAAGTGTAATATGTATGAAGCAGCTTTGAGAGTTCCACAGAGGTTTCAGAATGGAGATGAATAGGAAGCTGTGTTGTTTTTGCTCTTGGTTTTTATTCCCATGAGTGTAGTTTAAGCAGTCACTATGGTAACCAGACACCTCAGGGTTCCGGCTTGGAATTTAGATAAACAAGACCCATTGTGAAAATAAGACAGGAAAGTCTATCAGTGTTTTCACTTGTTAAAAAAATGCAATATACAAACCAAAATAAGTAGTTTTGAGGAACATAAATAAAAAAACAATAATATGACTTCAGTTTTAACAATATATAAGCCACAAGTTTTACTACACTTAGCAAACAAACTGAAATAAGCATGGATACAAATAAAAAAGTAAGATGTAAAAAACTTTTTATGATATATATTTTATTCTAGCATAAAACATCTTATTTCACTTTTTTTGCACTAATATTTTTTAATTCACACTAAAACATTAAAAATGAGAAATGTTTTTGTTGCAGAAACCATGTAACTGCCACAGAAGTTAGTGCACACATTAACACTGCATTTTACTATTTTTACCAAAACATTTATGAAAAAATAAATGTAATGGCAAGAGAAATCAGAACTATTATTATTATTATTATTGATGATGATGATTGTTGTTGTTATTATTATTACATACAGCAAATATATTACAACAAATGGAGGTAGTGAACATTTTAAATGCTAGGCAAAATGTTAAAAATCTTAAACATAAAAAGTAACAGCTGTAGTTTGCATCTTGGTGAATTTTAAATGAAGCACGTTTTGAAAAAAAAGTGCAAGGCCCATAGCTTTCCACTAGATGGTGCTAGAGAGAAAATCAATCTATTTTTTTTGAAAATAGTAAAATCAACACTCAAGGACAGAAGATAAACCCCAATGTGGATACCTGGATATAGAATTATAATAAAATGAACTTAACTTTTTTTTTTCTAATTATTAATTATAATACTAGTGCTAGCTGTTTGTAGCACTTAATAGAAATGGACTATTACCATGGGTAAAAATAATATTGTTGAATTTTAAACACTTAGGGATTTTAGACTACTTTAGTACATTAATACATCAATACATTAACATATACTGTGGGCTGTTACCTTGTTTAGAAATGATGCAGCTTTTCATAATATGGCTGCATTTCACTAATGTTATTAATATTTGTTCTTTTTTATTATTGTTGGTCATACAAGAGAAGAAACAATGACAATAATAAACAAAACATTCTTAAATACATTCTCATAAACTTGACGCTTATAAATGGACAATAATTCATTCCAATTGTGTCAAAACAATTGTGGAGTGAGCCCAAGATAAATTATATAAACAATATATTAAAAAAATAATAATAACAGAGTTCACTACTCTATCTTCACTTTGAGACCTTATTTTCAACAAGGAAATCATAGATGACATAAAATCAAAACAAACCTTACCAAAGCAAGATGCAAAACACAAACAAATATAAAAAAGAAAAAAAAAGAAAGGGAAATTAATTGCCTTTAATGCTGCTAGTATACAATTTGTTTCCAATATGTAGGATAGGATTCTGTTAGCATCAGCTGCAAGAAGAGAGGAGAGGAGCAAAAGGGATATAGGGATCTGCTTTTGGGTAGGAAGAGCAAGTGATGCTATCAACCTTGTCCCATTTATTGAGGAAGGCTCTATTAATATTTGTTCTTGTTGCAACATGAACACTACGTACAAAATGATATTGAATGAGTCCTCTATCTATCTATTTTGCTATCTATCTATCTATCTATCTATCTATCTATCTATCTATCATCTATCTATCTATCTATTTATCTAATCTATCTATAATATATTTTTCTTTCCACTAGGGTGAAGCTGGTCCAACTGGTGCACGTGGTCCTGAAGGTGCTCAAGGTTCTAGAGGAGAGTCTGGTACACCTGGATCTCCAGGACCTTCTGGAGCTTCTGTAAGTGTTATAAGATATTTAAGGAAGAAAAGCTACCACTAGCATAAATGTATATATGGACCCCAGTTTTGAAACATTAGTGAAATAACTAGATATCAATAAATGATCATTTCAATTTGCTGATATATACTGGAAGAAATTCCACTAACATATTATCTTTTATCACATGAAGGGCTGCATTGCTATTTTGTTTTGTTTCTTCTTTCTTTTCTTCAATGGCAGTGAGAACATGATATAAATATTACTAAAGTAGACAAATGTGTGTAGTATACTTGTGTACTGAATACTATAGTATGTGTATTGAATAGCCTTTAGTTAGCATCTCCATTAATATATATTAATTACTTGAAAGGAATATTAAGGAAGCATTTATTTATTATTAGCCTTGTGTTTCGGATGAGCCATATACAAATATTGAATGTATTGTATTAACCACATGTTTACTTTTTCCCTCTTTAGGGAAACCCTGGTACTGATGGTATTCCTGGAGCTAAAGGTTCAACTGTAAGTAATATACTTGTTATTATTAGCATTTTATTTAATTGATAGGCAATATAGGAATTTAATTATATGACTTTATTGTTAAAAAAAAACATTGATATGTTTTGGAAACTATTTATTGTCTGTTTTTTAAACTTAGGCAATCATGATTCCTAATTCATCTAATTTTTAGGGTGCTCCTGGTATTGCTGGCGCTCCTGGTTTCCCCGGCCCACGTGGTCCACCAGGACCTCAAGGTGCTACTGGTCCTCTGGGTCCCAAAGGTCAGACGGTAAGTTGTGGATAAGGGGTTAGTTCAGAACACTCTCCACTTGCTATCAAATCTAGAATGAAAGGCTCTAGCTAAATATTTGTGCTTCATTTTATATACATAGCAAGTGTATCAAACATACTTAGCCTTCTATATATACAATAATTTAGTGGTAAAATCTAATTTAGTGACCTGTCCAACAACCATGTTAGCTACAACTACATCAGCAATCACCTTAAAGTTTAATGGAGATTTTGATTTCTAATACCAGTTTTTAAATATTAAAATATGCTCCAAACAATAGTCGACAGCAGTTTCATGTCTAATAACCCAGTTTATGTAACCTTTAACAGTATAGCCTCAGGCTGTAACATTCCATCACATTGTTAAACCTGATCATTATTGTGTTGTTTTAGGGTGACCCTGGTATTGCAGGATTTAAGGGTGAACAAGGTCCAAAAGGTGAAATTGTAAGTATGCCAACATTTTCTTTAAATATAATATTGAAAGATTACTAAAATACTTACTCACTGCACATAGACATACACATTGATATAATAATTGTTTCCTGATTAAGTCAATGCAAGAGAAATAAAACAATTTAAATGAGATATTGTACTACCATTATATTAGCATATGCATATATGCTTCCTGACATTAGCATGTTTCTTCACACACAGATATTAAAGTCTAAAATGTATTTAACATTAAGTAATTATCAATATTATATTTGGTTCTGTATATTACCAAAGGATCATATTAACATCCTAATCAAAAGTCTCTTTAAAATTCATTTAGTTGCCAAGGACAAATTATAGCCATTGGGTTGCCAGTGTATTATATGGTTTAGGATTATCCTTTTGTATGTCAAAATATGGTGATAAGATTTGTTTTGTATGTGACACTTGTATCATTGCTGTTTAGGGACCATCAGGTCCTCAGGGAGCTCCTGGCCCAGCTGGTGAAGAAGGTAAAAGAGGTGCCCGTGGTGAACCTGGTGCTGCTGGCCCACTTGGTCCTCCTGGTGAAAGAGTAAGTAATAATAGTTACAGACACATAGTTGGACTCACAAACTAATATAAAATGTCATATTATAGGGGCAGTTAGCAACTAATGCTCTGATGCAGAATTTACTCTGAATAAGCGACCCTCTTTAATTGGTTGATCTGTTTATTCACGATTCAAGAATATCTTCTTTACCACATTAGTATAAACCCAGTATCTTTGTTTAGGGGTTCTGATTATAATATCCACTTCTGGATATTCAAAATTTATTTATAAACCTGTAGAAATATATAATGTGACCTTCCCATAAACTATTTTGTGCTGGTTCTGATTTAAATTAAAGGAACAGAAAATCAATGTAATAAATTAGTTAATATAACCCAGCATAATGTTTGTAACAACTTGTCCATACAGTATTATTATTAGAAATTGTAGTACTAAGAGTATGTATATTATTATCTAAGATTAGTGTATCCTAGCGAAATCCTCAGTCTATACATATACGTATCATCTGTTGATCTTGGTGCATATAAAGAAGATGATTAAAAGGACAGTCTACTAGAACAGTTGTATTGTTTAAAAAGATTGATAAAATAATCTCTTTGTTACCCATTCCTTAGTGTTGCATTACCAACACTGTTATATTAATATACTTTGTATCTCTGTGATTACCTTGCATCTAAGCCTCTGCAGACTGCCCCCTTATCTCAGTTTTTTTGACAGTCTTGCATTTTAGACAATCAGTGCTGACTCATAAATAACTCCACAGGAGTGAGCACAGTGTTACCTATATGGAACACATGAACTAGCAGTGTCTAACTGTAAAAAACATTCAAATGCAACTGTCAATAAAGGATGCACCTACACTGTGTGTACACACCAGCTAGTTTCTATATATGCTCTAAAATTGGTGCCAGGGGCATGCAGAAGTTTCCAATCTTAGATTAGAATATATGCACACAGATGTGATATTAACAGTTTGTAGCAAATTCTTGTTACATATACTGTGCTGCAGCAATATAATCTTATTTATGAAGTGGGTGTTATGTTAAGGTTTAAAAAAGAATTAGCATTGATTGAATAGGAGTGACCACCTTACCAAGAGTTTAGAGGCTCATATGAATATACATTTATTGTATATAACATTTTGCATGTGTCATAGTAACTATAGAATTGTTAGTTGAAAGTATTACCTCTTGGATAAGTTTTTTTTCAAGTAGTGGAAAGTTATTACATGCTCTCACCCTAAATTTACTTATAAGACTTACTGAAAGCAAAATAAGCCATAAGATGATTATTATGGACTTCATAGCATATTAGCATTTATGTCACAGCTAATATAAATTATATAATAGCAGTGACATAAAGCATTAAGGTAACACATGCATTAGACTTTAATGCATCTCTCCAATAGTATTACTTTATATTTATATCCTTATAACAACCTATGTAATATTTCTTCTTATGTTGTCTAGGGTGCTCCTGGTAACCGTGGTTTCCCTGGTCAAGATGGTCTTGCTGGTCCTAAGGTGAGTAAAAGGCACAAATCATATTAATCATTGATACCTACCTTGAGTACTAAGGGAGATGTTAGAGTCTATTATGATATAAATGACCTATGGATATGACAATATGGTTTCCTTCTATCTCCTCATAGGGTGCTCCTGGAGAACGTGGTGTTCCAGGTCTTGGTGGTCCAAAAGGCTCTAATGGTGATCCAGGCCGTCCTGGTGAGCCTGGTCTTCCTGGTGCTAGAGTAAGTAAAACCAAATACACAAACTTTTCTTTTTTATCTGTAATAATGAGCAAGAGGAACATGACCTAATACTTTTCTATCTATTAAAAAAAAAAAGAAAAAGATGATTTCAGCAACTAGAAATGTTTCATATTGAAGTATGTACAATAATGAAAAAATGTATAATTTAAATCAGTGATGGGCCACTTCCTAACAAATGGGGGTCACTGATCAGTATTATAGAAGCTTTAGGGGCCACAGAGCAATATTTTAGAAGCCTCAAGAGCCGCAAATAAATTAATGGCTACACAGTAATAATAATAATATATTTCCTAAAAATATTCTGTGGCACAAGCCCTGATTTAGGTAAGGTTGCAGGGTAAATTCTCCCCTTTAGAGGAAGTGGCCACTTTGTCCATCACCAGAATTCCCCAAAGCACAAATTTGTAGTTTTGTTTTTTACTTGAGACCATGAAACTATGGTACAGACTCTTAATTTTGCTTTCCCCTTAGATGCTACATAAACTAGTTCATGAGGGATGTGGCCTAGGCCCACCAATTGGCCATTCCTAATTATAACAGTATTTAAACACAATTATTTATAAAACATGAGCATTGTTTAAGTTCCCTGCCATATCATATAGATAAATGTAACATGACAAACATTCCATAAAATGTAGCAGCCAATTACATAAACAGAACCAACATTTATTTCTGTCAAAGAACTCTGTTTTATCAGTTATACTTTTTCAGAATATAGCATTGCAAGCATTGGAGATTAATTTATGTAACACAAAGGGACTATTTCCTATGTTTTATGCTTTAGAACGCATAAAATCCAGTTGAAGTTTAAAGATGCTTTGTGACAACATGAAGTCAACATTTTTGTAACTCCTCCCCCTTCTATTTTCTATAGGGTCTTACTGGTCGCCCTGGTGATGCTGGTCCTCAAGGAAAAGTTGGTCCAAGTGTAAGTTTACATTTTTACTATCCTTTTATTCTCCATATGATTTACTTAAAGGAAAATTGTACTGTAAAATGTTCTCCCCTTTAATGTGTTCCCAATGGTCAATTTTACCTGCTGGAGTGTATTTAATTGTTTGCAAACAGATAATTTATCTTTATTTGATATAGCTACTTTTGCTTGTTGTTTCCCCACCTATACTGAAAATATGAGTAACAAACATTTTCTATATAGAAAAGCTACGCACTCAGGAGAAAATAGCACTAATTAATCTCCCTGTATGGGTTAGGAGGGAGAGGAAATGTTGTATCTGAAACAGCTCCCTGTGCTCATTCAACTCCCAGCCATAATTATAATTTAGATACCTAACATAGATAACATTAGAAGTCTGCTTTACTTGCAGGCTCAGCCTATTGTTATGGTCACCTTTACATACATTTAATACACATTATACATTATAGGGGGGGGGGGTTATAGTAGTGCTCCTTAATTGTTTGATAGGTTGTGAAAATAGCAACTGAACCATGTCAAGATATGATGTTTTTACACAGGGCTTTTATTTCAGATAATATTTTATTTTTAAATATGTTAGTGTATCAGTATGCAGACAAATATCAATAAGCCAACCATGTTTAAAACACTTGCTATTTTACTTGATATAATTAATTTAAAAACATGTAATTTGCAGGAAAATTTAAATGCATGTTTCTTATGATATGATGTAATTGATGGCTCTGTCTCCCTGACTACAGGGTGCTGCTGGTGAAGATGGCCGCCCTGGACCTCCTGGCCCACAGGGTGCCCGTGGTCAGCCTGGTGTTATGGGATTCCCAGGACCTAAGGGTGCTAATGTAAGAAATCTTGTAATCTACCCAACACTCCATATTTACATAGACACAACCTCAACACCATATCAATTTATTGCATCAATACATTTATGTTGTATATAGCTATATATAGTAAAAAGTAAAAAGTATAAATCTGGGGTATCCAAGGTTTTCATATCAAGTGCCACACACACAAAAATATTCACTGACATGATTGATGTATACATTATGTAAATGTTATTAATGAAAACTAAATTTACATACCTACATTTTTTAAGTAAACAGTCTTGTAATAAGCATCTCTTTAGCAAGATAACCACAATAACCACAAGTTCAAAAACATTTACATTTGATCTACACAAAAAAGGAAAAACAAACCTTAGATATGGAAGCTGAATGGGCAGCAAATAGACAAAAGGTTACACCTGACATAATCATATATATATATATATATATATATATATATATATTCATTTTTATTTATTTTCATTAAAAAAACCACAGCATGAAAATAAAAAAATCATGCACTATCTCATTGAAATATTCATGTTCTTGTTTTTAATTTAACTTTTTAATAGGGTGAAGCTGGCAAGCCTGGTGAGAAAGGATTGGTTGGTGCTCCTGGTCTGAGAGTAAGTATATATATATTTTTTATTATTATCATCAGATTGTTTTACATTTTCTGGAAGAGTGTATCTGCTGGTTCACCATCAAATCCCTTAAATAAATTAATATACCTGATGAAAAAATAAATTTATGTCATTAAAAAATACAATGGATAATGGGTTTCTAATTTATCTCGGATATATATTATAAAACTATGAAAATAACAAAATATATTATTGCACTTTTAGTTTTTATCTTTATATAAATATCTTTCATTTGTATAATATAGATTTTTTTTGTTCTCTCCTTTAGGGTCTCCCTGGTAAAGATGGTGAAACTGGTTCTCAAGGTCCAAATGGTCCTGCTGTAAGTTATCAATTATCTTCAGTGTTTATAAGCTTCATATTAAAAAGAGATGACCAATATTTCTAGTGATTTTATGTAAAACTAATGATCATGACTTCTCTATAGGGACCTGCAGGAGAGAGAGGAGAACAAGGTCCTCCTGGTCCGTCTGGATTCCAGGTTTGTAATTGACACCACTACACATCACAATGAATATCAGCCATGTGTATTTGTAACACTAATGTTGTGGGTATCATTGCTACTTAAGCAGTGATTGGAAGACTAAGTTGGTTTAGCTACCATCTCTCTTCACTTTCCTAAGAGCACAGCTAACCAGTCTTAAACTGACACTGAAGCCGGACAGATAGCTCAGCATGCTAAGGCACTGTGGCTGAGCTCCGTAGCAATCCAAGGGTTGCAAGTTCGATCCCTGGCGAGGTCCACTCAGCCTTTCATCCTTCCAAGGTCGATAAAATGAGCAGCGCCTTGAGACCCTTGCGGGTGATTAGCTGTGCTTTACAAGTATCCAATGCATGCATACACTAAATGTGCCACATGGATCGTGACCCCTTTTAAGCACTGTCACTACCTATTTTACTACACTATATCACTTCTCTGTCAACTTGCTGCATGCACAACTTTGTGTTAATTGTGCCAACTCATGGTGTTTAAAAAATCCCTCCTATATACCAAGAGCATTTGCATTGTTAATAATGAATATGTTAGATTAGCAAAGACGGGGTGTTCTATAAAACTTCTTAATATGCTGTAATCAATGAAAACATCAAGTCCATACGGCATATTTAGCTATTTAGTCATTTAGCTTTCAGTTATTATGTCATATATGTCTGATAGTCAGTCTCAGACATTCTACAAAAATGTACTTATGGATTCTAATATGGTTTTTATATTATATTATTTACTCTCTCGACAAATTTACACATTTAGTTTTACTATATTAAAAAACAATTCCTGTTGTTTACTATTTGAATCTGGATCTTAGTTCATTTTTACTAGTCTGCAAGACCTTATCATAATCATACATCATGGTTTTTGTCCTATTTCAGGGTCTTCCTGGTCCCCCTGGTCCTCCAGGTGAAGGTGGCAAACCAGGTGATCAGGTGGGTTAAGTTTGTATTTTTAAATAATTTATAATGCATTTTTTTTAAATTGAGTGCAATGTCTAAATAACAAATACATTAAAAACAGGGAAAAATAATAAAGAAAAGCAATTGGACCATTATCAGGGTTTAGTCTTTATAATAATATGTAGATATATTTATTGTAATTAACATATATATTTAACATTTAAGATGCTGAATGTTTATTAATAGTGTATATAAAAATAATTTGGAGTATGCTTTTATTATTTCAGGGTGTTCCCGGAGAAGCTGGTGCAGCAGGTCTTGTTGGTCCAAGAGTAAGTTTTATGTTTTTGAATAAATAATTTTATATTTAATCAACTCATTCTTATTTCTTATATTGAATGGCTACAGTGCTATTAACCTATCTCAATAATCTGCAAAAAAATAAAAACACTTTGATAATAAAAATGTATACTAAATAATAAGATTGCATTTGTACTACTGGTTCCCAAAATCCCAAGTTTAATGGACTTTCTCTGACATTTAAAACCACATATGCCCAGTGGTATCACCACCAATGTTCATTCTCCATATTGCCAGTTAACAAAACAAAATAAAAAAGTCAAATAGCTATAACTTTACTGTTTATAAATAGAACTACTAGGCTACTGAGCTTGCAGAACACTGAATGAAAGATGATAAAACTTAACCAACCAGGAAGGCGCCCTTCTAGTAATAATAAAAATTATTATTTTTTTACTTATAAAGCACCAACATATTACACAGTGATGTAACATTAGGTATAGTAAAAATAATAATTTGATGTGGATATTCCATTTTTACTGGTAGTAGAATAACCAATGGTATCATTACTTTGTAGGGTGAACGTGGTTTCCCAGGTGAGCGCGGTTCTTCTGGCCCTCAAGGTCTCCAAGGTCCACGTGGTCTTCCTGGTACTCCTGGTACTGATGGTCCCAAGGTAAGATTATTACATAATATAAATAAAAAACATAAAAAAAATAAAAAATAAAGCAGCTTTTAAAATCTAAATGGCTAAAACGGAAACTGGTTAATTACACATCATTGTTCTTATCTTTAGGGAGCAACTGGTCCATCTGGTCCCAATGGTGCTCAAGGTCCTCCTGGTCTTCAAGGTATGCCTGGTGAGAGAGGTACTAGCGGAATCCCCGGAGCAAAGGGTGACAGAGTAAGTAAATTAATTGCATATTTCGCAAATATGTTATTCTCAGGACTTGGTTGGTTATACTATTAGGATAAAAGTAATATAGAATGTGATAATTGATAAGAATTATACAATTCTAAAAAATCAAACTGGTGTTTTATAATTAGATAATCACTTAAAGGGATAGTGAACTCAAATTTTTTCTTTTGTGATTCAGATAGAACATTACATTTTAAGCAACTTTCTAATTTACTCCTATTATCAAATTGTCTTCATTCTCTTGATATCTTTATTTGAAATGCAAGAGTGTAAGTTTAGATGCCGGCCCATTTTTGGTGAACAATCTGGGTTGTTCTTGCTGATTGGTGGATACATGCATCCACCAATAAAAAAGTGCTCTCCAGAGTTCTGAATAAAAAAAAGCTTAGATGCCTTCTTTTTCAAATAAAGATAGCAAGAGAACGAAGGAAAATTGATAAGAGGAGTAAATTAGAAAGTTGCTTAAAATTGCATGCTCTATCTGAATCACGAAAGAATTTTTTTGGGTTCAGTGTCCCTTTAATGGGACAGTCTACTCCAGAATTTTTAATCCTTTTATTATCCATTCCCCAGTTTTGCATAACCAATACTGTTATATTAATATACTTTTTACTTCTGTGATTACCTTGTATCTAAGCCCCCTTATTTCAGTTCTTTTGACAGACATATATTTTAGCCAATCAGTGCTTACTCCTAGGTAACTCTACGAGAGTGAGCACAATGTTATCTATAAGTCACACCTGAACTAGCGCTATCTATCTATCTATCTATAAAAAAACCTGTCAAAATACACTGAGATAAAAGGCGGCCTTTAAGGGCTTAGAAATTAGCATATGAGCCTACATAGGTTTAGCTTTTAACAAAGAATACCAAGAGAACAAAGCAAATTTGATGATAAAAGTAAATTGGAAAGTCGTTTAAAATTGCATGCCCTATCTGAATCATGTAAGATTAAGTTTGACTAGATGGTCTCTTTATAGATTGGTTGATATGAGCCAAATAGAGTTACTTCCTAAAGTTCTGCATAATGACAATATTTCTCATAAGGAGTGACCAATAAGTTAGCAAATGATTCAGGTGCTAAAATGGGCAGTTGAAATATGTGCATATCCTATAAGGGCTAATTAATTAAAAATAGTTTTCCATAAAAAAAAAATGTTTAAAAATTGCTGGCAAGTATTTTAGAATAATTTTCAAAAAATAAGCAAAATGAATTACATAGCTAAGCTGCCTGGAGAAGCCAACCCCCCCCCCCCCCCCCATTATCAGTATTTAGACACAGGCATTGTATGTCAACTGGGTTCACAGCTTCTAGGCATGCTCCAGCAGATAATCCCTGTGCACTTTTACATTCTACCAAAATAACAATAGATATAGATACAGCCATAGAAGGAAATGTGTGTGGGGAGTTAGAGCATTACAATTCAGAAACTAAAAAGAAAGGGTTAATGGCGAGGCACTGCAGTATACATTTGCAAGTAAAGTAATTAAAGTATATTTTGTCTCTATCCCAACTTGTTTTATATCCCTTTAAGTAGCTGTTTTTTATATGTTTAAAAAGGAATGTTATTAATTGGTAGGCCTCTAGGGGCTTGTTAGAGTATCATTATTTGTCTTATTTTTACATACTTATATTAAATTACTCTTTTTTATTTGCTTCTGTCATTTTTACACAGGGTGACACTGGTGAGAAAGGTCCTGAGGGTGCTCCTGGCAAAGATGGCGCAAGAGTAAGTTTGATTATGCCACCTACATAAAATAATAACACCTGCGCATCTATCCATGTGATTTTCATGTTATCTAAACAAAATATTAGATCTAGATTTAATTTTTTTTATATGTTTATTTTTCCTTTTAGGGCTTGACTGGTCCAATTGGTCCACATGGTCCTGCTGGTCCTAATGGTGAGAAGGTTGGTATCAATTTATTTACTTCACAATATCAACACAATGCATACAATGTTTCTACTAATAACTGGTAATCATGATGTGTTTTATTACTAATATTAAGGTGCACCACTTTTATTTAATCAAATATTTAATAAGTAGGTTTTGATAACATACAATTACATTTTTTAATGCATTATTTGGCAGCACTGACAACTTAATACATGATTAAACTCTAAAAATAAAATCTAAATATTATGAAGATGAAAAAAAAACACTTTTTAAAAATGTTATAAATATATTTTGCATGAAAAAAAGGTAAAGAGACATTGTACTTTTTTTAATGTGTTCCCACTAGTCCATTTTGCCTGCTGGAGTGTATTTTATTGTTTGCATGCATCACCATTACCTTTATTCTGATATTTGAAATATCTGCTTTTGCCTGTAGAAACTGCCATCTATACTGAAAATATGAAAAAAAATCTTGTTTTCTGTCTAAAAGTTATGTAAACAGAAGACCATGTCAATAATTAATCTCTCACTGAGGAGCAGGGGAGAGAGAGAGAGGGATTTTGTATATGAAATAGCTAGTTTTGATCATTGAACCCCTAGCCATAACTAACATTTGAATACCTAACTTTTAGGCTGTGTGTTTAAACATAGATAACATTAACCTGCTACATTTTTTATGGGCATGTCCTTGAGAACAGCAGGTGATTGCTTTAATGAGCAGAACCAGCTATTTCAAATACAAAAAATAAATAAACACGAGGAAAGAATTTCCCATACATTTAATACTCTGCAGTAGGTATAACAAGTAATTTGGACAATATTATGGGGAAAACATTTACAGTACAGTGCCCCTTTAAATTAAAGCTGTTAGCAAAAAAGGAAATGCATGTAGTTGCTCAGTTGCTGATTAGCAGATCTCCCACTGTTTTATAGATAGACAGTGACAAGCCTCACAGACATGAAAACCACAAAAGATTGACTGCAAGAACATCAATTTTACAATGCTGTCTTTTGTGTTTTTTAAAACATATACAATTGTAATGGATGTTCTAGAGTTGAATAAAAAAAACACATTTGTTTCCTTTGTGTGGAGGCTTGTTCACCAATGCATCTATGGGAGTTGTACCTATTGAGCATACAGAATTAGTTGTGGTACACAGTTTTACATTTACTGCTAGTTTAAGTAAAATTTGAACTAGCATTATTAAATAAAACAAATTTAGCATGTTTGATTGCTACACATGCATCCTAAAAATAATTTAATTTGTTACCACTTTAAGGAATAATTCCTATTGTATACCATTTGATGTCTTGTTCTCATCTTTATCCAAGTTTACAGCTTAAAACTCACTAGATCCAAATAAAAACCTCTAGGTGTAAATATTTAGGTTGGCAAACCTTAGAAGCGTTGATGACATGATTATTATCATACTGCATATATATAACTTCATTTCTTTCTATTTTACCTTTTTAGGGAGAATCTGGTCCTCCTGGTCAAGCTGGCATTGTTGGTGCCCGTGGTGCTCCTGTAAGTTAATACTGACTTATAAATGGACATGTTACCCACATTTTAAATCTTGATTTTGACGCAGCATATTTGCAAAATGCTGGCTAGAAAATATCACATGAACATCTCTGCAAGAAAAGAAGCCACATTCAATTATAAAGTAACTTTTAAATGGACATTAAACACTTTGAGATGGTACTATACCATGATAAATTGTAAATATAAGAAAAACGCTACAATATACTTTAATTATTTATTTTGTCTCCTTTTCCTGTAATTCCTTTCTGAACTTGTGAGCTTTTCGGTTCCTGTTAGAAATTGAAGTGCAGAACTCTGATATATTCCACACAGCCATTGGCTGCACACTCTAGTGACCTATTTATAACTGCCCCTAATTGGCCATAGCAGAGAAGGTAATCTAAGTTACAAAATGGCATCTCCCATTATTTTATAGACACTAAAACTTTGCACATATTTTGTCAATATTTAAACAGCTAATGAAACTTTAAAAATACATATACATGTGATTCTCAGACTAATCTTTTCTTTGAAATGATCATTCTATCTAATATTTATCTAGTGTTTAATGTCCCTTTAATACCAAATCCAGATGTTTGTTCCAGGAATTTCAAGGGAGTTTGCATCTATTATATGCAGGCACAGTCCCTTTACTAGGAAATGTCATGTTATCATTGCGAAATCTCAAAAGATTATGGTGGAATTCCATGAGATCACAGTAAATCAAGGCATGCACTGATGATGCTGATTGGCTGTTTTTTTCACTATGCAGATGAAAGTAAAAAAATGCAGAATGGTAATTGCTCACATAGTGGTTACTCTGGTCAATTGATCTTAGTTTTAAATACAGAACAACCCTGATACACAACTAAATAAATGTTTGTTTAGAACTTTGCATTGGCATTATTCCTTAATTATATTTCATCTACTTCTCATTCATTAATTTAGTGTGCAACTATTTTTTTCCATTTATTTAAAGTAAAAAATGAGCCAAAAACATAAGGATAACTATGCTAGTGGAGGAACATACAATTCCATATTTTTACCATAATACTAAACTCATAATTCTTCCATTTTTAGGGTGACCGTGGTGAAACTGGCCCTCCTGGTCCCGCTGGTTTTGCTGGACCTCCTGTAAGTTTAAACATTATTCTTTTATTACTATTGTGTTTTATTCTGAATCATAATTACTTTTGTATAGTTACTTTGTATTAAGTCAATTTTTGTTTGGTCAGTTAAGTAGGTGTCTAGTTTTTTATATGTATAGTATTAAATTATTCAGCATGTTATTCATTTCAGTATGTCATCAGCATCAATGCATTAAATAGATTTTGTTTTATTTAAATTCCTATAGTAGAGGATTTCTAATATATACAGTATACACATAAGTACAATGTTAATATTCTATACAGTATATATATATATATATATATATATAGTATGTTCTCTGTGTGTCTTTTATTTGCAAGTTCTATAATAGCACCTTGTTTGTTTTATAGGGCGCTGATGGTCAACCTGGTATTAAGGGTGAGCATGGCGAGGCTGGTCAGAAGGGTGATGCTGGTGCTCCAGGTCCACAAGGTCCATCTGGCGCTCCTGGTCCACAGGTTGGTTAGATATAATATAAATATAAATAGTTCATTTACAGTTGATCAGCTAGATACAAAAAATGCGTATTGTTGTGTAAATATGGTTGTTCTTTAACAGAAAAAAGAGAACCAATTAAATGAACAAATCACACAATATATGTTGATTATGTAGTTCACATACACTTATGAAACAGACACAGCTTTTCAATAAGGTTCCCCAGTAATACAAATTGTCCCCAATATCAAACATTGGGGTTGATCAGAATCCTTTAAAAATGTTTAGCAAATGATTCATCTACAACAAATCTCTATAGACTGTAATGGGGAATTTTGTAGATAAACGAGATTGACCCTATTATCTGTAGATATAGTATTAGATGAAGGCTTTGTATGTTAGCACTTGACACATATACTGTACCATAATGAGCAAGGGACACATTTTCATGCATTTATTTTCCTTTTTTTCAGGGTCCAACTGGTGTTACAGGTCCTAAAGGAACACGTGGTGCTCAGGGTCCTCCTGTAAGTATGAAATGGCCTTTATTTTGTCAACTAAACTTTGTTACAATAAAGTTGTAGAACAAATAATGGGCGAGTTTTGTTTCTTTATAAACAATAAACGTTGCCCTCTTGGAACTTATAGACTTAAATTGACACAGATTTATTATATTGGTTGAAATACTTAACTGTTATAATCTAATATTTATTTGTGCAATATTATTAAGTCATAAACAGAGCAGATATATTTGTTGGGTCTTATTAGATCTGAGATCTACACTCTTATACTGCAAAATATTTCTGTGACTCAGGATCTTAATATCCTTTTCCACAACAGTTATGTAATGCAATACAGATACTCTGGAGCTTGATCCTGTTCGCAAAGCACCTCCTGCCTCTGACTCGTTTATTAACAAGCACCCAATAATTTTATAGCCACATCACACAATGATGAAAAAAAGACCTTAAAACGAATATATTGTAGTCTGAGGCAAATCTGATTGAAAGCAAATTATTAACACATTTGAAAAAATGTAAAGACTTTAATTTCTATTAACACACAATTGTGAAAAGGAACAAAAACAGTGCCAGATGCTGAATTTGTAATTCATTCTCATTGGCTGCTTAATTTAAAGAGACTGTAAACACCTTGATTATTTTTTTATAAATTGTTTATACATAATGGAAGAACTTTGCAATATGTTTTCATTATTTATTTTACCCACTTTTCACGTAATTTAGCTTTGAAAATTTAGCAACTTCTAATTTACTGACCTTTCAATGCACCCTGCTGACTCCCCAAAGGCTAACCCTACTACACATCTCACCCTAATTGGCTTTATCATATAACAACTGCAAAACAATTAACTTTATACTAACTTTATGACTGTGGCTAGTCTGCAGACTAAAGCAATATACTTTGATTATTTATTTTGCCCCCTTATCATGTAATTTAGCTCTGAAAACTGTGGATTTTGTATTATCAAAGTTAGAAATTCACACTGCAGACTTCTTGTGGCTAAACATGCTACATATTTTTACCTTATTGACTTTAACAACTGCAAAACAGTTTACTTTATAGTAACTTAATGATCATAACTAGTCTTGCTGTCTGGCTAATCTTGGAGTTTGGCTATTGAAAAATAATTACAGTAAAAAGTATGTTAATTTATTTTAAAAGAATTAACAGAACAGAAATGTCTTGTAATTACTGTCCTTTTAATATTGTGAAAAAAACAAGAACCTTCTCGGCTTATAGCTGAATCATACATCCACTGCCTGCTTCAATATTTTTTGCAAGAAAATATCTGAAAGGGAAATTAAATAGAAATAATGTATCTTAAATGTAAACATTTTTTTTATTTTTAGGGTGCTACTGGATTCCCTGGTGCTGCTGGTAGAGTTGGTACTCCTGGTCCCAATGTAAGTAATATTCTTAGTATAATTTATAATATTATGGAACCAATGTCCATTTTAGTCTTATAATATTTTCTTATCATTCTATATAATAATATAGATATCAATGAGAAATTGGAATACTGTGTTCAAAATATGGAAACATTTTAATGTGTAAAGTAACTTTAATGTGAGTAGATAGGTAACAAAGGATAGTAGCATGGGTTATTTATCTTGCTTTTTTTCTAATTATCTTATCATATTAAAGAAATTCACCTCAAAGAGGAAACAAGATTTCTTAGTCATATTATGTTAACTTTTATCACAAAAATATATAAGTAGTTTGTATAAATTGGCAAAAGTTACAAATGGGGGGTTGAATTATATGTCAACTTTTTTAGGGTAACCCTGGACCTCCTGGGCCTCCTGGTTCTGCTGGTAAAGATGGACCTAAAGGTGCTCGCGGTGATGGTGGTCCCCCTGGCCGTGCTGGTGATCCTGGTCTCCAAGGACCTGCTGGTACTCCTGGTGAGAAGGGAGAGCCTGGTGAAGATGGCCCAAATGTAAGTTCCCATATCTCAAGTAACTTTATACTAGTTGTTGAAGATCCTTTTCTGCCTTACTTGCTATTTATAATAATGCTGGGTAAGGCCAGGGCAGATTAGCACCTATTAAATATTTTATGAATAAATATGGGAAGAAATTGTAAGAGAATGCTTGATAGTTTCCAGTATTCAAATGAACATCATATGATTCCAGTCTTCAAGGTGACCCTATAAATCCTTAACATGACTCATGGAGTCCATGTATTCTACAAAATATCTTTGCCTTTTTCAGTGCAGGATTTGGTAGTTGTGTTGGAAATATATGTACCACCCTGAATACTGTGGAGTTATATTTGTTAGAAGTCAGTGAATGCTTTATATAGGAATATAGTACAGTTTATATAGAAGAATCCAAAAGTTTACAATCTATACATAGAATGTTAGCATACATGGCCACTTGGCTTCCAGGATTTGTCAAGGCCTGTTCTAAAGGGAGATACCTATTTAAGAACCGTAATAGGGTATTGTTAATCTATGTGAGCTGTGTATGTAATATTGATACCTGGTGTTTTTTATAATATATCTGTGCTGAGGAGCCATTTAATTTTAATCATCTTCCTCATCTTTAGGGTCCTGATGGTCCCCCTGGCCCTCAAGGTTTGGCAGGTCAGCGTGGTATTGTTGGTCTACCTGGTCAGCGTGGTGAGAGAGGTTTCCCTGGTCTGCCTGGTCCATCTGTAAGTAAAGCTCTCCAAGAAATACAATATTTTTATATTATTTTTATATTATTATACATCATAGTATGTTCTAATGACTGGATAATGTAAGAAGTATTAAAAAAAAAATTCTTGCATGCCAAAAAACACCATTATTGATACTGAATTGCATGCATCCAAATTCAATGTAATAATTCAGGATTTTCTTTTTTCCCCCAAACAACATACTTGAAAATATCTACAATATTTAATTGTATTTGTGTGATATATTTTAGGGTGAGCCTGGAAAGCAAGGAAGCACTGGCTCTTCTGGTGACCGTGGACCCCCTGGCCCTGTTGGCCCACCTGGTTTAACTGGACCTGCTGGAGAGCCTGGCCGTGAAGTAAGTGCATATTCATATAATCAGTGGCTTCTTAACACTTAGCGTACAGTTAAAATATTTACAAATTTGAGATCAATGGGCTTTGATTACGTTAACACATTTTATTGCCTTCTAAGATATAACCTTTATTTATAGTTCACTGTACAGAATTCCATATATAGATAAGAAACCAATGATTCCCCTATTATACTCTTTAATAGACTGAACCAATATCTTAGCTTCTGGAGCATCCTATGTTTTTTATAACAAATATTTAGCTCAAGCTTAGTGGAATATTTTACCAATTGTACAGTTACCAAAGTAAATTAGTCTGCATTGTATACCTTCAAATAATGTATTATGATAGTCTATGTCTTCTTGTCAGACTTTATAGTAAACAGTTTTGGAAACTATCTGTTTTAGGGTAACCCTGGTTCTGATGGTCCTCCTGGTCGTGATGGTTCCACAGGTGTTAAGGTAAGAATGTCCAATATTATAGTTTGTTTTACATTTTTTCTTGGTACTTACCTTCTGGAGAAAACACTTGTTTTACTGGTTATGCTTTTTGTATTTATTACACTTGATATTAAAAATTGCCCATCTCAGCTACTCAGAGTAACATAAGATTTATTTGTGTTTTAAAGGAAAATTGGGAATACATGCTTCACAAATCCAATCTTAATTATTAATTTGTCCATTATGTATCATGATTTCTCTAATACTACAAATAGACAGGCTTAGAGTACCTTTGCTGTTACAGTTTTCCATATAGAGGCAGTAGCTGCAAATAGTGGTGCTAATTGGAAAAAAATATATGTCTATATGTCGTATATAAATGACACTAGCTGGCTTAAAATAATTAATTAACACATTTATATTTCTATATATCATCATTTTATTTTTTATTTTTGAAATATACACTGGCCACTTTGATCAACTTGAGATTTTATGACGCATGCCTATACATGTTGCAACATCCGTACATGGTCAAATTGTAAAATTTGCTAATCATGTGCATCCACTGACAATTGTGAGAATGCACTTATTGTAAAGCTACTTTCAATATTTGAAAGTTACATTCAGTACAGCAAAACATAAACCCAAAAAAACAATAAAATGCTATATTTATTCTGTAGAAACATTTCAACAATTGAATGAATGTCAAGGGGAACATTTGTTCTACCTTTCAAATGTTAAAATGTAGGCATTGATACATCCCTATTTTTTAAATATTGGTAAAATGTAGTTATCCAGTTTTAATTAAATTTATATAGAACGGTAAAAAACACAATATTCTTCTTTTTATACCCATTAGTATGGGTATAAGAATATTATGGAATTACATCACCTTTACTGCAGGAAGGTACTGCAGCAATTCTTATTTTGAACCAGGAACAAACTCAAACATATTTAACCATTTTTATTGATATTATAGGGTGATCGTGGTGAGACAGGCCCTCTTGGTGCTCCTGGCGCTCCTGGTTCCCCTGGTGCTCCTGGTCCAGTTGGGCCTACTGGAAAACAGGGAGACAGAGGTGAAGCTGTAAGTATCACTCTCCCCTTTTGCAAATTCTAGTAAATACCATAATTCTAATGAAGCTCTTCAGCATTTAATTTTTGAATTCAAAGCCCCAATTAAATTCTGAATTTTGTAAAATGGTAAAACATGTTAAGATATTTGTTATATGGGTGAGAAAACAAACAATAATAACAGACCGTGGGGTATATTCTAATATTTAAAAACCTTTTCAAATGCTTTATCTACGAAAATTTCTAGACCATTATGTTGAATTTTGTAGAAAAAAAATCTTCATAAACTATTCTAATGGATTGAATTATAACTCAGTGTTATTTATAGACAATAAAACAGAATTACAAAACTTGAAAATATATGTTGGGATTAAATACTCAGAGTAATGAAAAAATATGCTTTAGGTTTTAGAAACTTTATTTTTGTGTGAAAAGTCCTGCTTAAATAAAGCAATCAAATAAATATATATTTCTTTTGTTTAGGGTCCACAAGGTCCTCTGGGTCCATCTGGTCCTGCTGGTGCTCGTGGTCTGAATGTGAGTATATTTTATTTTCATACATTTTCTCATATATTATTCTAAAGGAAATTGTAACCATGACAAATACATATACATGACATACTACATTTTATTGTGTGGAGTTTAGACTCTTCAAGATATATTCATAACTAAGCTTCCAATGGAATACTCAGTCAACCAGCTATATGATGAAGATATCTGAGTTTTTAACTGCCATGTATACTCCCTGATAACTTCTGCTCACCTCAGAGGACAAGTAATATAATTACATATCATAACCGGCACCAGGAATTGTTATCAGGCAATTTACACGTTATCTTGTTTTATGGATTAAAATAGGCAGTACAGCGTGGTATAGGGAGAATTAAACCACTTAAATTAACCACTCAATTGCAAAATATTGCATTTTGTTACTATGCTTAATTAAAAATTAAATGAGAGATTTCATTTTTACTTTAATGTCCCCTTAATTATATGGGCTGAATAATAGAACTAACATTTTTTTTCCCCATTTAATTTGCTCTGCCCAATGGGCACCTTATGACATCAAAAAGGAGGTGATATAAGGAAGCAATATAGCATCTTGCATTCTTCTAGGAAAACATCAGAAATGCAAGAGAACACTTCTATATTTATAAAAGTACCAAAAACTTACATTATTTATCAAATAACACAATTTTTTAAGAAGGATTTTCTTAGTTAACAACAGAATTAACATATTTATGGTGTGAAATATAAATAATAGGTAATAATCTTACAGTCTTTATATTTTTATTTACTTGGAAAGTGCACTGTTTTTTTTATTTTAGGGTCCTCAAGGTCCCCGTGGTGATAAGGGTGAGGCTGGTGAAGCTGGTGAGAGAGGACAGAAGGGTCATAGAGGATTCACTGGTCTTCAGGGTCTTCCTGGGCCTCCTGTAAGTAAACCATTACAGAAATGTATAATACTATTGGTAGCTAACATCTAAGGCAATGCCAAGGAAACATACTTTGTAGTGACACCTTACCAAGAAAGGGATTGTTCCCATTACTTTTGATACTCATTAGAATAGGTATAAAGTTTTTCTAATTTTAAATGTATATTTTACTTAACAACTAATATTAAATAGAATTTAATTCAGACATAAACTAAAGTAAAAATGCCATGTGCCATGATATTTTGAAACATATATGTTGTTTTCTACAGGGTACTGCTGGTGATCAAGGTGCTACTGGTCCTGCCGGTCCTTCTGGTCCTAGAGTAAGTTTTCAAAATGTATTTTAAGTAAGAAGTGTAATTATCTTCAGTTTAATTTAATAACCACTTAATATGTCACTTTATTACTTAATAGGGTCCCCCTGGTCCTGTTGGTCCCTCTGGCAAAGATGGCTCTAATGGTATTCCTGGTCCAATTGGTCCACCTGGTCCACGTGGTCGTGGTGGTGAAACTGGTCCTGCTGTAAGTATAGATGGCATAGATATCTTATAGTATAGATAATGTTTTAATTTGTAAAATGTTATTATGGAATACACAATGATAATACAAAGCCAATTAGACTTAAATTCATTGCAACATTATCTAATTATAACATATAATTTTTTTCTCTTCAATAAATGAAAATATTTTATATACTACAATACTGGAGTATTTATCCTTTGTCTAATAGGGTCCACCTGGTAATCCTGGTCCACCTGGTCCTCCTGGTCCTCCCGGCCCTGGAATTGACATGTCTGCTTTTGCTGGCCTTTCCCAACCTGAGAAAGGACCTGATCCTATGCGTTACATGCGTGCTGACCAAGCCTCCAGTAATCTCAGACAACATGATGTTGAGGTTGATGCCACTCTGAAATCCCTGAACAACCAGATTGAGAGCATTCGTAGCCCAGATGGAAGCAAGAAGAACCCTGCCCGCACTTGCCGCGACTTGAAATTGTGCCACCCAGACTGGAAGAGCGGTACGTTTAACATATTTGAGACCTAAATTTAATACAATATTTTTATAGAATAATTTGGATACAATGGTATTATTTATATTTAAAATGCATAAATATTGAATTGTTATTGTTATGCTCATTAGATGCAATTGCAGTATTTTTTATGGTGTGTTGATGAACACCATAGATCACCATACCATAGATCAACTTTAAAGAGACCATGAACACTAAATATATTATACATCAGCACTTGAATCTAGTTGAAGACAGAGTTTAACATGGTAGTACCCATGACTAGAGAAAGGTGGGGAATAACCTCAATAATATGTTTATAAAATGTATTTAATGTCCCTTTAATTAGTGGAAAGTTTTTAGGATTAAAAATTCTTAGGATTCAGGATACAATATAATTGAAAACATGTGGTATTATAGTATACAATACTCATTTTATAAATAATGTAAAAAAATAATACCTATACCCTTAATTATGTTTTTCATATAGGAGACTACTGGATCGATCCTAACCAAGGCTGCACTGTGGATGCTATTAAGGTCTTCTGTAACATGGAAACTGGAGAGACCTGTGTCTATCCAAACCCAACCAAGATTCCCAAGAAGAACTGGTGGACAAGCAAGATCAAGGAAAAGAAACACATATGGTTTGGAGAGACAATCAATGGAGGCTTCCAAGTAAGTTTTACTTAGATATTTCAAGCAATATTTCAAGCAATCTATGAAATCTTTCTTAAAAATGTAATTTAAATAATTATTTTTCATATATTGTATATTTATATGTTTATATGTGTATATTTATATGTGTGTAAATATGTATTTACATGTGTATATATGTATTTACAGGCATATATACACATATAAACACATAAATACATATGTATATATATATATAAGTGCATTGGAGCCCTTTGAAGTTAAGTACATGAAAACACATTAAAGCATATTTATTCAATATTAATTAATAATAAAGATTTTAACGATGTATTCAGTGTAAATATTTGACATTCCAATGTTCTGCACATAGCAGAATATGTTCTTTGTATTTCTAAATAGATATTCATATATATCTGTATATATCTAATAATTTATATATATATGTATAGATATATATTTTACCAAAAAAAAACATCAGCTATATGTAGAATTATGTATTTATGAATAAATAGAACATATTTTGTTATTTGAAGAACATTTGAATGTGAAATACTCATATTTTGATGTCGAGTTAGTGCAAATGAGAATATTCAATCGCGTTTGCACAAGAGTTGGGTGTTAGATTTTTTTTCTCCTTTACTTTTTTTTCTCCTTGACTTCTATACTTCTATGGGGGAATATGTGAACTCACATGCGATATTCTAACGTAGGCTTTTTGCACTTGTCGGGTTAGCAAAACCAGTTTACTTTCGACTCTTAATATGGGCTCAACCCGACAAGCGCAAAAACCTTACTTCTAGCATAATTAATGCTAGAGGGGAAGCGTTAATTTGAGGTTCTCACGGAATCTGGCCCGTAGTCTTTATATTATAAGCTTGAATTCTTCTATATGGTTTATATACATTTAAATATTGCCAATCATGGAACTACAAAATACTGTAGCAGCAATTTTGGGTGTTCTGTTAAATATGAAAATTTTTAAGAAAAAGCACCTTGAAAAAGCTAGCAAGTTGTAGTGGGAAAGAGGAAACAGCAGCTAACGGAAAAAAGGAAACTATAATGAGGAGAAGAGTGAGAAAATATATAAATAGATAAAGATAACAGAATGCATATATCACTTGAACCTACAAGTCTTTGTCTTTGGTTTTCAGTTCAGCTATGGTGATGACAGCTCAGCACCTAACACTGCAAGTATTCAGATGACCTTCCTCCGCCTGCTGTCTACTGATGCATCTCAGAACATCACCTACCACTGCAAGAACAGCGTTGCCTTTATGGATGAAGCTACAGGCAACTTGAAAAAGGCTCTCTTACTTCAGGGATCCAATGATGTTGAAATCAGAGCCGAAGGCAACAGCCGATTTACATACAATGCCTTGGAAGATGGTTGCAAGGTAAATAACTGTAATGAAACCTATAACCTCCAAATAGAGAAAGTTTAGAATGTAATTTACTATGTAAAAGTCCACTTTTTATTTACAATGACCAAGAAGAATTGTTGTTTAACCAATTTTTTTTTTAATTGTAGAAACATACAGGCAAATGGGGCAAGACAGTTATTGAATACAGGACACAGAAAACATCTCGCCTGCCCATCGTAGACATTGCACCTATGGATATTGGGGGAGCTGATCAGGAATTTGGCGTTGACATTGGCCCAGTTTGCTTCTTGTAAAAACAAAAATAATAAAATAATTAAAACCTTAAGGACCTGAGTACTTTCCAATCACTTTTAGGACTTCTGCACTGAATGGCTGAACCGACCCCAAATTTGAATTCATCCACGCGCTTACATTTTGGACTTATTCATTTTGTATTTCAATGCCAGAACTGGGCAGACTGCGAAATAAAATCATGGTATTATTTATTTATTGTCTTCCTGTAAGACCTATGGGTCAGGTGTGAAACTATCTGGCATGTTTGAAGGCCCCATTACCGAAGTACGAAGTGCAGTTAATAACAGCCCCTCCCCCCTCGCAGTGTATATCAGCAGGAGTACTGTGTTTAACTGAATGAAATGGTGCTATTGTTGTAAAACAAATTTGTATTTTATAACATCAACTGATATAAAAACTTTTTTTGGAAAGTACAAGTTGATCTGGCTTTTGTGTTTCTAATTTTTATTTTTAATTATACTGTAGATAGACGAAAGATTGAAAAGTTCCAGGATTACAGATTACCTGCCCTTGGCTTTTTTTCCAATATGAGATAAAGGAAGTTTAGGGCAAATTCTTAAACTTCCCAGGTTTAAGCTACCTCACACTAATAAAGAAGTATAAAGACGAGTCAAATCTTGAAGCTGTACTAAACACGCAGCAAGTCACAGAAAGATTAAAGAAAACAATCATGGGTACTATTAAAGTACAGATGCTTATAGCTTCAGAGTTATGAATTTTATAGCGAGATAACAGAAAAGAAAGAGGAATAAAGTGGAAAGTAAAATGGCATCTTAAATGTTGCTGTTTTGTGGTATAACAACTTGGAGAATGCCAAAGTTTAGCAGCTAGAGTCTCAAAAAATCAGTATTGTAGTAGGCAAGTGGATGATGTATACAATTATGGTCTTAGCCATTCAATATATATATTTTTTTAATTTTCCCAAATTATATTTGTGAATAATCTATCTCAAAACTCCTTTTTAAACATTTAATATCCAAAGTTTTGGGGGACACCAGGTAGATATTTTGGCCAGAGGGGGGAGGTGGGGCAGAATAAAATAAAAGAACAGTTAAAAAAAACTAAGAATATGTACTATTTTGTATATGTAAAATAGATTTTTTTTTTATTTTGCAAACTGATTTTTCAGCATGGTAGGCTAGTAAACATGTCCAACACCAACACTAATCTTTCTTGTGAAATAATTGCCTTACTGTGTCTTTTTTTTCTCATTTTCCATTCTCTTTTACTTTTCTTCAATAAAGATAGAAAGCTTTTTCTATAAAAAATAAAACAAGTTTGATTTTTTTATTTGTATTAAATTTCCATCCTATGATGTAATCTTTGTTGAATGATGTTAATCTTAAATGGGATATTTCCTGACAAAAATGAAACAACACAAATAAAAATTTTAATTAAAAAAAACACAAGGCTTTTTATTTTCATGAATCCCCTTTGGTGATCGAAATCTTTAAGTCATAAAATATTCCATGCTAAATATTTGTTAGCTTGTATTATTTTTGTCCTTTTATATTTCACATCTACAGTGACAATAGCTTCCTTGAGCTTTATGTATAGATAGATGTTAGAATCAAGGATAGCGAGAGCTTTCTGGTTTTATAGACACATTGATACCATTTTGTGCAACATATCATACTCTCCTAAACTGTCATTGATTTGTAACAAAAAAGACCCCAAACAAAGGGATCTAGTTATCAGTCCTCTGCGATCACTTGATATGCAATTGCCCTCTATTGTTACCTATCCAATCTGTATGTGGGTTTAATCATTATATTATGGTTTACTATAAAAAGAATACAAATTCTATATAAATACAAAGGGGCATATTTTTTAAGCTCTGTACGTAGCTTGATGCCCCGTGTTTCTGGCAAGCCTGAAGAAGTTATGAAGCAGCGGTTTAAAGACCGCTGCTCCATAACCTGTCTACCTGCTCTGAGGCGGTAGAGAGAAATCGACAGAAATCAACCCAATCAGGTTGATTGACACCCCCTGCTAGCGGCAGGGGGCGGCATTGCACCAGCAGTTCACAAGAACTGCTGGTGCAATTATAAATGCCAACAGAATATCCTGTCAGCATTTATCGATGTGCAGCGGACATGATCCGCTATATCGGATCATGTCCACTCGCACCATAATAATTAGGCCCCATAATATTTAATGCCTCTATACTCTCTCTGTATGTGAGAACACTAGATGTATTCCAGAATTTGCTATGAAATGTTAATGCATATTTATCATCTGTTATTTCTAAATAAACACAATGTGCCAGATTACAAGTGGAACAATATTTAACGCTCCTGCTCGTGCACTAACTCTGCTAGAAGTAAGCTCCTTGGGCGCGTCAGGTAGGGCTTATATTACAAGTTGAAAGTAAACTGTTTTCGCACAAGGAGTACCCCGATGCACGCAAAAAGCCAAACTTAGGATGTAGCGCGTGCTTTAACGTAATTTCTCCATAGAAGTCACCCAATCCCATATTCTCAAGTGCACTAACCAAACATGGCAGAATATGTTCTATTTATTGATAAATACATATTTCTTCATATATCTGATGATATTTTAGTAAAATATATAGATATATATATATATATATATATATATGATAATATATAGGTCTAGATATATACAGATATATATATATATATATATATATATATATATAAATTTAATATATATATATATATATATATATATGAATATCTATAAATACTTAGAACATATTCTGCGATGTGCAGAACATTGGAATGTGAAATAATGACTGTACATACACAGTAAAACACTTTATTAAATATGAATATTGCATAAATATGCTTTTCATGTTTTCTGCTTAAAGTGAATGTAAATTTTGATGCTAAAGTGCCCGGTTTTTAAAAATTTGATTAAAAACAGGGGCACATTAATTCATCAAAATTTACATTTCACTCCTGTTGAGAAAAAAAAACTTACCTTTTAATCTTGACAGCAGCTCCAGCTTCCTCCACCTGTTGCAAAGCCTCTTCCTGGGTCTAAAATGAGGAATCCGGCTTCCTCCAATCACGGCGTTGAATCAGACACTGATTCCCCCCAGGGGGAAGCCATCAGAAATGGCTTGCAATGACCGGAGGAAGCTGGAGCTGCTGTCAAGTTTAAAAGGTAAGTTTTTTTCACAACAGGAGTGAAATGTAAATTTTGATGAATTAAAGTGCCCCTGTTTTGAATCAAATTTTTAAAAACCGGGCACTTTAGCATCAAAATTTACATTCACTTTAACTGCAAAGGGCTCCAATGCACTTCTATGTATGTTTATATATGTATACATATGTATTTATGTGTTTACATGTAAATATATGACTGTAAATATATATATACACACATTTGTATGTATGTATCTCTATGCTGAAGCCCTTTGGCTGCCTTCTTTTTTTCTAACACCTAAGACCTCATAGCTTTGAGCCTTTAAAACTTGTTTTTGTGCATTTTTTTTTTAAGCATTTTTTCAGATAGTGTTCTTATGAGTGTAACAGTACTTTTTAATGTATTTTTTATGTTTTTTTGTGAACCAGAGCCCTGAGGATGCGCTATCCCAACATGCGCTAACTTAAATTGAGCTCAGATAGTGTTTACTTTCATTGTGTAATACGAGCGCTGAAACACGATGAGCGCAAACACCAGTGATAAACCCCTTTTCGCTTGCGCATAACTGTTATTGCTCCACTCATAATCTGGCCCAATATGAGCTAAGAAGCCTGTATAATAAAAATCTAAATTGACCCTACAACAATAATGTTTGCTATGCTATGTTGATAAGGAAACCCACAGGACATGAAACCAGTATGTCCCCTGTTATCTTCTACCTAGGAGGGAAACATGGTATTTAGTGATTGTATTTCAAAATGCTGTAATAATGTGTGTAATGTAACCATTGTGCTAGGTGCCATTATCTTCTTCCAACAGCAAGATTAATCTGTCTTACAAATGGTGCAGGTAAGCACCATGTACCTCCCAACTAGACAACATTCTACAGAGTGTACCAACTTCCTGAGGCATTGTTTTTTAGGGGAGTCAGGTAATTTTAGTATAGCAGAGAATAATACCGGGAGCAAGAAAAGATGAGTGAAAGAATGAAATATGGGAAAGATGTAGAAGCAGGAGAAAAAGATGAAAAGGAATACAGTAAGAATGGAAAAGGGAGAGGGAACTCATGTAGGGGAAAAGGCTTGTGATGTATAGAGGAGGGAAACTATGTAAAAAAATGCAGTGATTGAGATTGAGGGGAGAAGATCAGTGCAGAAATTAAGGAAGTCAAAAAATATTTTAAGAAGTGAGCATGAAAAACTGTTATGGTTGAATGGAAAGATAAAGACAATCAGGGGAACGGAAGAGCACCTGTTGATGCAATTAGATACACTGGGCTGTATCCATTGATGCTTGTTAGGCAGCTGAGGGTCTTCGTTGCTGAGGCAACATAATGTTCTAAATTCATTGAAGTTTATTACTTCACATATCTTTTCCAACCTTTTGTTAGTGGGCATTCCTTCCATTAAAATCTATTGCTCATATTTTGTACATAACATATCAACTGATAGCAACTTGGAAAAATAATAATTACAACTGCAGCACTTTGTGAAATATTCATGTCTGCTTATTTAGGGTAAAGCAGTCTCCATGGATAGAACAAGAGGTACCTTATACATTTTCAGAGGTTTATAATGGGCTGGCTGTGTGTGTTCTGTTGTTTTTTTCTAGAGGTGTGGTTAGGGTTTTTCACCTAAGACTTGTTTAAACATCATGAATTCATACAGACTCTATTGCCCTTGTAAAGTATCTTGTCTTGTGGTCAAGTCTCACTATTTCTATGCTAGCAAGGTTGTCTTTTTAATTTTATTTTGTTAAGCAGTGGTCCTTCAATAAAAAAAAAATATGTTGAACCAAAGTAAACATAAAAAGATTGTGTAAAACAAAAAGCAAACAACTTATTTGTTTTCTTGCAAAATGAACTCTTAGAAATTCTCAGTGTAGCCTCAGAGAAATGAGAGAGATTACATGTTGGTTGCATTCTCCCTCTTCTGAGCATGGGCAGATCTGACTCCCTGTTTATCTAGTATTACTTTAATAGTAAACCAGTTCATGTTAGTCTAGACAATTTATGATATCACTCTAGACATGTCTTCATGTAGAGACCCCAGCCTCCTTGTAGGGCTGTGAAAGGAAATAACAGGCACTGCACAAAATAAGTTTAAAAAACAAAGTAAAAGGTAAAATCCATTTAAATTAATGACTGAACCCAATTTTTTTCTTTCATGATTCAGATAGAGCATGCAATTTTAAACAACTTTCCAGTTTACTGTTATCATCAATTTTGCTTTGTTCTCTTGGTATTCTTAATTGAAACCTAAACCTAGGTAGGCTCATATGCTAATTTCTTAGCCCTTGAAGGTCGGCTCTTATTTGAATGCATTTTGACATTTTTTCACAACTATAGGGTGTTAGTTCATGTGTGTCATATAGATAAAATTGTGCTCATGCCCGGGCAGTTACCTAGGAGTCAGCACTGATTGGCTAAAATGCAAGTCTATCAAAAGAACTTAAATAAGGGGGCAGTCTTCGGAGGTGTATCTACAAGGTAATCACAGAGGTAAAAAGTGTATTAATATAACTGTGGTTATGCAAAACTGGGGATTGGGTAATAAAGGGATTATCTACCTTTTAAAAAAATACAAATTCTGGTGTAGTTTGTCCCTTTAAGCAACTTTCTAATTTACTCCTATTATCAATTTTTCTTCTTTCTCTTGCTATCTTTATTTTAAAAAGCAGGAATGTAAAGCTTAGAAGCCAGCCCATTTTAGGTTCAGCACCCTGGATAGCAGTTGCTTATTGGTGGTTACATTTAGCCACCAATAAGGAAGCATAACCCAGGTTCTGAACCAAAAATGGGCCGGTTCCTAAGCTTTGCATAAAGATATAATGAGAACGAAGAAAAATTAATAATAGGAGTAAATAAGAAAGTTGCTTAAAATTGCATGCTGTATCTGAATCATGAAAGTGCTTAGTGCTTTTTATTACAACAATGAAACAGACTTTCCTACCCCTTTAACTGTTTTCAATTTTTCTTTTTTTGCTAATGTTAGAGTGGACTGTTTTAAAGGGGCAGTAAACTTACAAACTAATGTTATATAATTCTGCACATAGTGGAGAATTATATAACATTAGCTTAGTGGCATATGTATACATTAAAGGATTGCAAAGTATTTTTATTAAGAAGTTCATTTTTCAGAACGCCGCTCCTTTCTCTACTGAGCGGGTCTGGTTTTTCCTAAGCGCATGGCAGCAAAACACTGTCTAGTCACATCGTGCCCGGTCGCACCATTAAACAAAATGTAGCTCGCTCCTGCTACTAGACCAGAACGGGAGCGAACTACATTCGCTGTGACTAGACAGTGTTGCCGCGATGCGCTGAGGAAAAACCAGACCCGCTCAATAGATCAAGGAGCGGCATTCTGGAAAAATGAACTTTTAAATAAAAATCCTCTGCAATCCTTAAATGTATAATTATAAAAAAATCATCCAGGATATAATAAAGCAATACAATGTATTCTATAGGTATCCTATGTATATAATAAGAAATTACTATTATAAATGCAATTAATAAAGTTTACACATAAAAATTATATAAAAACCACAGGTGGTCTAAAAACTCATTAAAACAAAAATAGCAGCATTTGTGCAACCATATACTGTATAATTGCAGTATAGGAATATTCCAGATATTGACAATGTCCACAAAAACAGCTAATACCGGATATTTTGCATTGGAAAAGTCACTGCACTTAGTTCTTTGATGGTCTGTGTATGAACCTCTGTAATAGATATTATGTCCCCCTTAATTAGGGTAAGTGTGGATTCATTAATTCCCCCGGTTCAAACAACTGTATCGGACTGTGTATTTTACTTGCCTTGTCTCCCGGCTTACACTTGTCTGAGTTAATGTCTTTTAGGGGCTATTAAGAATTCTTACCACACTATGTTTTCCTTGGTCTTGGTTAGGTGAGGTAACTTCGGACTTCTGTGGGTTCAGCTGCTGGCGTTTGCTCGCTGTTCCATCTCTGTTGTGCCACTTCTGTGTTGTTTGTCACGTGTGTGGATTCGACCAACTGGAACACTTGTTATGCCGTCAAGTGAAATTCCAGCAGCTTGCTGTGTATTTCCTCCCATACAATTCACAGAGTGCTCTGTGTTCAAACTGTAAGGGTATCCAGGTGTGTCTACGCATTTCAGCCAATCACAGGCCTTTATCAAGATGACCTTGTCTTTCAATATCCTTTATTTTATAGTGATTCTCACTTTTATTGTGGGAGTATGCTTATACAGTGCGACTTTCCAATTGGTTCTGGTTTATGTCCATCATTGTCTTAATACCTTGTTTTACAAGGTGAGCTGCCATTTAAATTGCATCAATACTTAACAGATGACATAATAAATTAAATAAAATGTCAGAATAAATCAAGAATGTAAATTAAAATCAAAAAGTAAAACATAAATAAAATCTATATCAAATCTATATAAGAAGCTATAGAGGGTGTATAAAGGAATATTAGTATCTATTGTAAATAGAAAACATTACTATATTCTATCTACAGGTAAAGAGATTCCCTTTAAAACTAAAGGGAATTTAAAAAGAAAGTATATATATTTTTTATGTAAGATATCTTCCCTTTATTCCTAAAAAGACTATAATTATAGATAAACTAATGCTTATGTCTGTAGATGCGAATATGCAAACTATTTGGATATATATATGTATAAATTTATATGCACGCACATGTGTCAGTTTGGCTATGGTATGTGCTATTAAACTAAAACCTAGTATGAATATGCATGGAATAAGTGTACTTTAAATGATACCTATAATATATCCAATATTAATTCCGTCTGTATCGTATCTAATAGAAAGGGATTTAGACTCTGCATTAAGACCCTCAGGTGTGAGACTACTAAATTCAATTATCAGGTGGGCTTCTTGATACAGTAATTTCTTTTCATAGTCTCCACCTCTCCAGTCTTTCTCTACTTTTTTGATGCCCTAAAATTGAAATCCTGCCACATCGCTGTTGTGTTTGTCTTTAAAGTGTTTCGAGAGGAAATGTCCCTCAAAACCCCTTTTTATGTTCTCTGATCCTTTCTTGTAATATTCGTTGGGTTTGTCCTAAATATTGTTTATTACAAGGACACTGAATTAAATATATGATTCCTTTATTTCTGCATCTAATGGTGTTAACAATGGTGTATTTGAACTCCCTGGTTGATGTTACCTATTTTTTCTTTGTACTTTGTTTACATGAAATGCAAGCGTAGCATGGAAAAAAACCTTTTACCATATTTCCTTGTAAATCTTGATATTTAGTTATTTTCTTATTTTTATTGAATTCACTAGTGGCCAGCCAGTTTTTTAAATTATCAGCTTTATTAAAGATAATATCTGGGTGTTCCTTTACTTTATCTCCCAATAAGTGATCTTTTTTAATTAAGTGCCAATGTTTATTTAAAATTGTTCTCATACATTTGTGTTGTTCACTATATTTCGTGATAAATGGTATGAATAGTTTTTCTTCTTCTTCTCTATCTTTCTTCGGTTTAGGAGACATAGGGGCCCATTTATCAAGCTCCGGATGGAGCTTGAGGGCCCATGTTTCTGGAGAGCCTGCAGGCTCACCAGAAACACCAGTTATGAAGCAGCGGTCTAAAGATCGCTGCTCCATAACCTGTCCGCCTGCTCTGAGCAGGCGGACAGACATCGCCGCAATTTAACCTGATCGAGTACGATTGGGTTGATTGACACCCCCTGGTGGCCAATTGGCTGTGAATCTCCAGGGGGCAGTGTTGTGCCAGCAGCTCACAAGAGCTGCTGGTGCAATGCTGAATACGGAGAGCATATTGCTCTCCGCATTCAGCAAGGTCTGACGGACCTGATCCGCACTGTCGGTTCCTTAATTTCATTTTCTATGTCTAAAAAATTAATCTTGTTTCTGCTTACATCACTAGTAAAATGTAAGCCGAGATTATTACAATTAATAGGTGGGTGATAGAGTGGCGCACAAGGCTAAGTTCCCAGAACAAATAAATAAAAAAGATAAATACCAATATCCTTATAAGAATGTATATATATATATATATATAAAAATGCTAGTTAGGCACTAAATAGACATTGAATCAATAAGATTATTTATTAATCGAATCGCAAACTCAATACCATAGATTAGATAAAACAGATTAAATAAAATAAGTTAAACAGACAAACATATGATAATGAATAAATAATAAATGAATATATTCTGGCAGTTGAAAAAGAAACAGCTACTAAAATTTCATATATTCTGATAAGATGTGGCCACATCGTCTAAAATCAGCTAATTAAATACTAAAACCAAACATTTAATCATAGATATAAAATGTAGAGAATGATAAGATGCGTGTTCTAAAGAGGCTAATACTCTAATATATAACCGCTAAATACAAAAGGAGAACTCTCACAGAAGTTATAAGTGATATATAATTGTACTTCTGCTAACATCAAAACATTGAAAAATGGCAATCCGATTTATTGGCTTTAGAAGTTCAAATTTCCCTTTTTGTGCACAAAAAGGAAAGTGCCAAGTGCAAAAGTCACCAAGAGCAAATGTAATAATATATAGCTCATAGGTTATAGTGAATCTCAAAGTAGTGAGTCTCTCCAAGTACTTGTAGGGTATTAGTGTAGATTACTGACCGGTCAGATAAATGTTAGCTCCAAAAGTAATAACGGTATAGTTGAAAGTATATAAGGAAACTAACACTTAAACGGTACTTTTTAAAAAAATCCTATAGAGCGCACATCCAACAGTATGAATATGAGTCAGAAACAAACACAGGATTATTATAATCACACAGATCTTAAAAATAAGTCCTCATTTTATCCCACCCAAGAAAAGGGTAAATACTTAGAGCTGTTTGAGAAATCAGTAAAAGAAGATATAAGTAAAATTAATATTAAAAGTAAACAAAGACAGAAATTTAATTTAACTAAAAAAGAAAATGAAATATTAAAAGATCTTAAAAATAACCCAGAGATCATCATTAAAGCAGCGGATAAGGGGGGGGCTTAGTACTACTTGATACGGAAGATTACTTAATAGAAGCATATTGTTTACTAAATGACACTGATACATATACTAAATTAAAGACTAACCCAGTGAAGAAATTCAGTCTAGAACTTGATAAACTATTGTTCTATGCTAAAAAAGAGAAGATTTTAAATGAGAAAGAACTAAGTTTTTTAAAAATTGAACATCCAATAACCCCCATTTTTTATTACCTGCCTAAAACACACAAATCCTTAACCAAACCCCCAGGGAGGCCAATTTTCTCTGGGATCAATTCCCTCACTGCTAATTTATCGCAATATGTAGACAAATTTCTGCAACCTTATGTAACCACTTTACCCTCTTATCTTAAAGACTCCACTGCATTACTTCATGAGCTAGAAAATATAACATGGCAGAAGAACTTTCTTCTAGTCACATGCGACGTCAATGCACTTTATACTAACATTACACATAGCATAGGATTAGATGCAACGAGATTTTATTTATATGAGGACAAAGATATGCACCTCAATCAGGCTGATTTTATCTTACAATGTATTCATTTTATACTCACTAATAATTATTTTAATTTTAATGGAGATTTTTTTCTACAAAAGAAAGGCACTGTGATGGGTACGAGGTTTGCGCCCAGTTATGCTAATCTTTTTATGGGCAGATTTGAACATGTTAATATTTTAACCAGCCCTTGGAGCGCAAACCTCGTACTCATCAAACGCTATATAGATGATTTGTTTTTTATTTGGAAAGGGGGGGAAGATTTACTTAAATTATTTATGGAAGATATTAATAATAATGAGTGGGGAATCTCTTTTACTCATGATTTTAATACCAGATCCATTGATTTTTTAGACCTCACTATTGAAATTTTAGATAATAAAGTTCAGACAAAAACATTTTTTTAAAAAGTGGATACTAACAATTATATACATTTTAATAGTTGTCATCTTGACCAATGGAAGTTAAACATTCCGAAGGGCCAGTTTTTAAGGTTACGGAAAAATTGCTCCACTTTAGAGGACTTTAAGGACCAGTCGAATATATTAAAAGAAAGATTTACGGAAAAAGGATATAATGAGGAACTAATTGAACAGTCCATACAGAGTGTAGAGAAAATAGAAAGAACTTCACTTCTAAACAAGAAAGAGAAAAAACAAACGAACCCCAAAGAATTTGAAACTACATTTATTACGCAATACAGTGCAGATTTTAAATTAATAAAGAGAATTATACATAAGCACTGGCATATAGCCCAGAAAGACCCTATTTTATATGATATTACTGATAATAAACCCAGGATTATTTATAGGAAAGCTAAAACACTAAAATCCATTTTAGCCCCCAGTGAGTTTAGAAAAAAGAAAAATCAAGATTTAGATATTCAAGGCAATAAATTGGAAGGCTTTTTTTCCATGCCATCAGTGTAAAGCCTGTAGTTTTAGTAATAAGTGCAAACAGATAGAGGCCAGTAACTCAGACTATAAAATTAAAATTAGAGACACTATTAGATGCTGTGATAAAAATGTGGTTTATATGATACAGTGTCCGTGCAAAAAACAATATTTTGGACAAACAAGCAGACCTGTAAGAGATAGAATAAGACAACACCTCCTTAATATAAAGTGGGGATATGAGGACCACCTACTTTCAAAGCATTTTAAAGAATGTCATGGCCAGAAGACTGATGGCCTATTGTATTGGGGTGTTAAAAAGGTAAAACCACATAGAGGAGGAAATATATTAAAACAACTTTTAATGACAGAAGCTGAGCTTATTTTTAATTTTGCCACCCTGACCCCTGGGGGATTGAACGCTGAACTTGATCTAAATCCTTTTAATTGAATATTTGCTTATATATTTTTAATCCTCTGTACTGTTTTTATGGCCAAATCTATATAGTAGTTTTATCCAGCTTTTTACCATTTTATAGTAAATTGGACTTTTGTACGACTTTAAGAGAAATAATACGTTATTTATTCATTTATTTTGCAAGTAGTAATCAGATTCATCAAATGATACCAATCATTTTAATATTTTTATACATCAACTATGAATTATTTTATAATTATAACTAATTTATACTTTTTAATTTAATATTGCAGTTATTATATTTATTTGTGTGAGCATTTTGGCTTTTAAAAAATGGGAGATTCTCATGATTATAGATATTCAGGCTAAAACGAACAATGTCTATTGAATAAAGTTTATTGACACAGCCCTCAAACAGTTAAAACAAAAAATGGCATCCAGATTAACCCTATAAAAATAGGTATCAGGTACCCTGTAAGTCATCTTGATAAAGGCACAACGTGCCGAAACGCGTAGAAGAGACTTACTAACTTTTGGATCCCACATTGGACACCTTTTACTTTCTACATTTGAAAGTGACATTTGAATCCGGACCGCTTTTGGAGAGTCCCCATTGGATGCTAACTGTCAGGTGACAAAGCACGTACGCAGATAGTGAAGACGCTGGAGTCACGCTTGGGAGCAGGAAAACAAGCTCAGCGTGTAGTGCTCATAGCCGCCCACTCTGCCGTGAGCGCGGGTACAATATCGTAGCCACTCTTAGCCGTAAATCTGTCAGGTACGTAGGATTATACTTTCAACTATACCGTTATTACTTTTGGAGCTAACATTTATCTGACTGGTCAGTAATCTACACTAATACCCTACAAGTACTTGGAGAGACTCACTACTTTGAGATTCACTATAACCTATGAGCTATATATTATTACATTTGCTCTTGGTGACTTTTGCACTTGGCACTTTCCTTTTTGTGCACAAAAAGGGAAATTTGAACTTCTAAAGCCAATAAATCGGATTGCCATTTTTCAATGTTTTGATGTTAGCAGAAGTACAATTATATATCACTTATAACTTCTGTGAGAGTTCTCCTTTTGTATTTAGCAGTTATATATTAGAGTATTAGCCTCTTTAGAACACGCATCTTATCATTCTCTACATTTTATATCTATGATTAAATGTTTGGTTTTAGTATTTAATTAGCTGATTTTAGACGATGTGGCCACATCTTATCAGAATATATTAAATTTTATTAGCTATTTCTTTTTCAACTGCCAGAATATATTCATTTATTATTTATTCATTATTATATGTTTGTCTGTTTAACTTATTTTATTTAATCTGTTTTATCTAATCTATGGTATTGAGTTTGTGATTCGATTAATAAATAATCTTATTGATTCAACGTCTATTTAGTGCCTAACTAGCATTTTTATATATATATATATACATTCTTATAAGGATATTGGTATTTATCTTTTTTATTTATTTGTTCTGGGAACTTAGCCTTGTGCGCCACTCTATCACCCACCTATTTTCTGTTTGACCTTTTACTGGACTGTGTTTGAGAGATCACAGTTCTTTTAGAGTTGGCCTGAGTTCTTTTTTAGTACCTGTCCAGACTTATTCCCCACTGTTCTTTAGAGATTATTACAATAAATATCTTCTAGAAACAAGTGTAATAATTCACTGTTACCTTTCCAAATAATAAAAATATTGTCAATGAATCTTTTGAACAGTACCAAGTTCGCGCTCCAGGGGCCCTCTTCGATATTAGTTTTCTTGAAGAAACTCATGAAGAGATTGGCGTAACTGGGCGCGAACTTGGTACCCATAGCTGTCCCTTTCTGTTGTACAAAGTATTTTCCGTCAAAATTATAAGAATTATTTTTTAAGATAAGGTCTATATATTGGATGATATATTCTGCTTGTTCTTTTAGCATTTCAGGGTCTTTATTTAGAAAATGTTTTACTGAAAATTGTCCTAATTGGTTGTCAATACAGGTATAGAAAGATGCAACAACACTTGTAACCATGATATAATTTTCCTCCCATTTGATTTTGTCTATCTCTTTTAGGAAATGGGTCTAGTCCCTTAAGTAAAATGGAAGATGTTTAACATATTTTTGGAGGAACTGGTCTATATATTTAGACAGGTTCGCTGTAAGTGAATCTATGCCCAATATAATTGGTCTGCCCGGTGGATCTTTGGGCAGAAAATAAAATATAGGTGTTCTTGGAAATTCTATGGTCAGAAATGCTTTTCCTTTCTCATTAATAAGGCTTTTTTCAAAACCATTTTGTATAAGGATATTTAATTCTTTCTTTTGTTTTTCTATGGGGTTGGATAAGAGTTTTTTTTTATAGGTTTCTCCATCTCCTAGGATTCTCCAAGCTTCCTTTAGATAATTGTCTGTGTTAATGATGACGATCCCCCCTCCCTTGTCAGCCTGTTTAATCATTACGTCTTTGTTCTCCCTAAGATCTTTTAGTGTATTATACTCTTCTTTTGTCAAATAAAATTTGATATCTTTATTTTTATACTTTTCTAAATCTTTCTTTACTCTATTTTCAAACAATTTAATATTATCTCCCTTATCACTTGTGGGATAAAAGGTTGATTTATTTTTATGTGTGGTGTGTACATACTTTTGATTTTCATTAATGCTGGTTTCACATGAATTTTTTATGAAGTACCTTTTTAAAAGTAACTTACTTATATATTGATTTATGTTAATGAGTGTTTCAAATTTATTGATTTTTTTCGAAGGGGCAAAAGATAGAGCTTTTTTGAGTACCTGATCTTGTTTTTCATTTAATTCAAGATTACTAAAATTAAAAATGCCATTATTTTTAGGATCACTATTTATCTTGATCTTTTCTGGTTCTCTTATTTTTCGTCTCCCTCCTCTATTTCCTCTCTGTTTCTTTTTCCTTTTTGTTTCACATATGGTCTTCTGTCCTGCTCTAAAAAGTCTTTTGAAGTTCCAGCTCTTTCTGGACTATTTTCATCTTCCCTTTCTGGTTTATCTTTGATGGGGTCAAATCTATTTTGGAGTGGTATTCCCACTTTTTTATGTTGGTAAGTTTGTTGTCTGGGATACCAATTTCTATTCCTGGTAAAGCTTTTATACTCCCCTCTATAATCTTTGTCTTCGCTATAGTTTCTATCTCGCTTTCTATATGAATGTGGATTTGAATAGTGATTCTGGTGCTCTCTATCTGTGTAGTACGTGTGAGTGTGTTCTCTATCTATATAGTGGATGTAGGAGTCATCAAATTGATTATTTCTCCAATTGTTATTTCTCCTAGAATTATAGTCGTGTTTATTATTATAATTAAAAGGTCCAAGGTGTAGAAATTGAAAGGATCAAAAAGTGTTTTATTATGATTAGAATATGGATGTCAAAAGATATGTGATTTAGGGACATTCACTAATCTGCAAAGATATAAATAAAAAGTGACCAAAGCGACAGGCATTCGTTTTTTTGGCTGGCCTTAAATTGATGGTAAACTCTTCTCTTTATAAAAACAGATCCGGAATGTTAGCGATCAGTTGTAATGTGCGCTATAACACTTTTTAATATAGAAATAAAATTCAAATACCCCGCTATCCACTGCCCACGTTTCTCCAATCAGCGATCTCCCCTTAAGGCACTTTTGTTGTAGCTAGAGCACTGGACAACAATCTCTTAAATTGGATACTATGGGGCCGAATTATCAATGAGCGGACGGACATGATCCACTGTAGCGATCATGTCCACCGCACATTGATAAATGTCGGTATTTATAACTGCACAAGCATTTCACAAGAAATGCTTGTGCAATGCCGCCCTCTGCAGATTTGCGGCCAATCGTCCGCTAGCAGGGGGTGTCAATCAACCCGATCGTATGTGATCGGGCGGATTGCTGTCCACCGCCTCAGAGGTGGTGGACGAGTTAAGGTTTAAACTTGTTGTTATATCATTTGTGAGGAATTGTCTATATTCATATAATCATGTCATTATCAGAAGGATTTATTACAACCACTTATAAGAAAATAAATTTATACAGGAACTTATCTATGTCTGTGATTCCAATAATTCATTTACAAGGAAGTTTACCCCTGATTGAAACTGCATCCATAACCTTTTACCATTTGTTCACATCCATTGAAGCAACAAGCCTCTGAACTTTGTTTAAAGGGACAGTATACTTTAAAATGGTTTTTCCCTTAATGTCTTTCCAATCACTTTTTTTTCAAACTGCTGAGTATAAAATGTATGAGAGTTTGCTTTTTAAGGTTTATTTGTGTATATAAAAAGCTGAATTTGTGTTTTTAAGACACAACCTAATAAAATGGGTTGAGCTTGTAGGTATAATCAGATCTCATTACATTATCAGATTGTTTACATATACCTGCTTCTTTATCTTATATCTGACCATAAAGCAAAGACCATAACTTGCAGAGAACAATGGAAAATTACCATTTTATTACCTTATCTCTTCTATACCCCACTGGGAATGTTTTTTCTTCTGCTGGCTGTGTTTATCCAGTGCCAGATTGGCCTGCCAGGAAACCGGGAGATTTCCTGGTGGGCAGTAGCAGCTGGGCAGGCTGGCCATGTCAACAATTTAGGGAACAGTCCCTACTGTGCACTAGTGTGGCTGTGTGTGTGGTCGGCTGCTACATGTGGATGGTGCTTGTTTTACCTGCTCCATCACTTGCACTTTAGCTTCACACTGTGTGGCAGACTGGACTGGGGCCCCCGGGCTATCATTCCTGTTGAAATCAGGGCCGTCACAGGCATAGATGGCTTAGTTGTTGCTAAAAGAAGCCCCTGCAGGGGGCACAGTGCCATACGTTTTGGATCTCCAGGCTTTATTCTGGTGCAGCAGTTAGTGTATGTCATACAGGTCCTGACCTTAACACTGTGCATGCTTACTGAGAAGTGCATATTGCTAAAATATCCCCTTACAGCTTACCGTTCATACAGCCTACCCTAGTATACAGTGCTGCTGACTGCCAGAGCAAGAAGCAAGAAGAAGAGGTCCAGATGTTCCTGCTGTTACATTCCACTCTTTTCAGGTATGTGCTGTTGACGGTTGTAGAAGTTGTAGTAGCAGGGTAAACTAATACAACTTGCATTATGGTCCCTCTTCCTCCTGCTTATTTGGGAGTATAAAGTTCACAAACCAAAGCTTGAACATTACTTACTGATTTGTCCAGCTTCTTTCCATACACTTTTTTAACTACTTTTTCTGCAACAGTCAAGCGACAAATTTGAATAAATAAAAATCAAATAATTACTTCCTATCAGTTAAACAAAAAATATAAAAAATGTAATTGCTATATTGAGCACATTGAAACTCCAAACAAAATCTGAAAAATTAGGAAAGATCAAAAGCTGAGAAAATACTTAAAAAAAAAAAAACCCAGAAAAAATAAAAGAAATTTGTATAATATATATATATATATATATATATATACAAGAAAGGGGGTTTCAGTGCTTAAGATAAACAGAATACAACATGCGAAATGCAATAGTCACTAATGGTACTATATACTGTAGATAATAAAAACATTCCTGGTAGGTAATCCACTTACTAGAGAATACCTCAATCACTTTGAGGTTGGTTGCCACATCTGTGAGGGAGAGACCTCCGGTAGCTCTCTATGGCTAATATTCACACAGTCTGAACTGGTATATGCTTTGTGCTGGTAAATGCTTTAAGGGAAGGTATTGAGATTTTACACAGAGTTCCCAAAGTGTCACACCTAAGGTACTATCACTCATATATATATTTGTACTTATATTTTTACTTTTGGGAACTCTGTGTACAATCCCAATACATTCCCTTTAAGCATTTGCCAGCTCAAAGCATATACCAGCTAAGACTGTGTGAATATTAGCCTTAGAGAGCTATAACCACCCACTGTTTTATACCTCATGACAATTGAGGTTTTTTAAAGGGATTGTATGAGCATTATGAGTACTGTGTTTATTTAATAAAACAATCCAGGTACACAAATAACTCACCCGGGGAGCACATAAAACAACAACTTTATTTCAAATAATTCAAATACCATCACAAGGGATACAATGTGTCAGTGTAGCACACACTGGTGCTTTTAGATCACTAAGGGTAACAGGTACAAACATAAAGGAAACTATGCGTGTGGTAGTCCATTGTTACAGACCGCATGAAGCTCCACACCGTATCTGTAGTCTTTCTGTACTGGACAAGTACCCCTCCTTGTGTCCAATTTGAACAATGCTTAAAATGACTCCAACAATCTTTTCACCAACTGCTGTAAGCTTTTTCAAGGAGAATGTTCCAGTCCTAACCTCCTGTTTCTCAACCTCCTACCCTTCTAGATTGTAAGTTCTCACGGGAATAGGGCCCTCGATTCCTCCTGTATGTGTTTGTAAATTTTGTCCTGTCTCTTTGAAGTTTTATATTATTGTTTTATTTAAATTAACTGTATCCATGGACAGCTCTTCGGATTATGATGGCGCTTCATAATTAAAGTATAATAATAATAATATCCAGGTCACAATATTTAAATCCAATCGGCATTCAGGTTTCTCAGGTTTTGATAGTTAAAAAACTGTTTTGTTAGTTAAAAACAAACATCTCCAATATAAATTCAAATTACCAGCATTTTGTGAATGTATCCTTATAAACACAATTAAAAATAAATATTTAACGAAAAATACAGTTTAATACAAATTAAAATACAAATAACAGTTTGAAATACAAGTGGCAGTTTGTAATTCAGGTATTTGTTCTGTCTTTTGCTTGGATTCAAAGCCTTGTCTCTGGGTCTCAAGGTTAAAAATTAAACCTCTAGCCTATAAAGGCTTTAAGAAAGTTACTATCTATTATAACAGACTAGTCCTAAAGCCCATTTACACGGGCCATGTATTGCAGTACAGTGGTCCCATCCCTTGCTCTCTCTCTCCCCCTCTCTTTTGTGCTCTCTCCCCCTCTCTTTTGCACTCTCTCTCGCTCTACCTCTCTTTTGCTCTCTCTCTCCCCCCTCTCTTATGCGCTCGCTCTCGCTCCACCTCTTTTGCTCACTCTCTCCCCCTCTCTTTTGCTTTCTCTCCCCCCTCTCTTTTGCTTTTCTCTCCCCCCTCTCTTTTACGCTCTCTCTCCCCTCTCTTTTGCATTCTCTCTCTCTTTTGTGCTCTCTCTCCCCCTCTTTTTGCGCTCTCTCCCCTCTCTTTTGCGCTCTCTCTCTCCCCTCTCTTTTGCGCTCTCTCTCTCCCCTCTCTTTTGCACTATCTCTCTCCCCCCTCTCTTTTGCTCTGTCTCTCTCCCCTTTTTTTGCTCTCTCTCTCCATCCTTCTCTTTTGATCTTTCTCTCCATCTCTCTCTTTTGCTCTGTCTCTCTCCCCTCTCTTTTACTCTCTCTCTCCATCCCTCTCTTTTGCTCTCTCTCTCCCCCTCTCTATTGCTCTCTCTCCCCCTATCTTTTTCTCTCTCTCCCTCTCTCTATTGCTCTCTCTCTCCCCCTCTCTATTGCTCTCTCTCTCCCCCTCTCTATTGCTCTCTCTCTCCCCCTCTCTATTGCTCTCTCTCCCCCTCTTTTTTTCTCTCTTTCCCCTCTCTTTTGCTCTCTCTCCTCCCTCTCTTTTGCTCTCTCTCCTCCCTCTCTTTTGCTCTCTCTCCCCCCTCTCTTTTGCTCTTTCCCCTCTCTTTTGCTCTCTCTCATCCCTCTCTTTTGCTCTCTCTATTCCCCTCTCTATTGCTCTCTCTCCCCCCTCTCTTTTGCTCTCTCTCTCTCCCCCTCTCTCCCCCATCTTCTTTTGCTCTCTCTCCCCCTCTCTTTTACTCTCTCTATTTCCCCCTCTTATTTTCTCTCTCCCCCTCTGTTTTGCTCTCTCTCTCCCCCTCTCTTTTGCTCTCTCTCTCTCCCCCCCCCCCTTTCTTTTTCTCTCTCTTTTCTCTATTTTGCTCTTTCCCCTCTATTTTGCCCTTTCCTATCTCTTTTTTGTCTCTCCCCCTCTCTTTCTATGTCTCTCCCTTCTCTCTTGTGCCGACCGCTCCCGGCCATGCCCCCGCCACGCCCGGCCACGCCCCTGATCATACCTGGTCATGCCCACGCTCCCGTCCGGCCACGCCCACTTTCACCCCACTGCCGCAAACAGAAACAGCATGTCAGGTAAGGCCAGGTGTGTTTGTACTTGTGCTGTCTCTACTGCGCATGACAGCTTTGGACAAACACACTTGGCCTTTTATAGTATAGGATTAATGATGGAGAAAATCAGTGTTAATAGTATTTCAACCATACACACTTTACATCATAATCCTCTCATGTCAACTTATGTCAGTAAACAACAAATACATATTCAAACATAACTGAATTGCATATCGACATCACTTAAGTGATCCTTTAATGGGATTCAAACTCATGTCTCTGAGTCCCCATTCACAAACAAAACCCTGTATCTATAGAAGTATACAGTAAATACCCTACCAATTATACTAAAGAAATATTTAACAATGATATGATATTACTTGGATACATTTTTTAACAATTCACATTAGAGGATCAAAGGAATAGTATAACAAATAGCATCATAAAAGTAAAAATGAATTCAAATGAAATAAAAATAAACATCAATAACACTTGCTGTGACTTAAACTCATAACCTCTGATGTTGGAATCCTTTTTCCTTACCACAATGCCAACATAATTACACTGTCACTTTCTCCCACAAACATATCCATTACATTCTATTATGCTTTATTAGCTTGTTTCAACTTCTCATTAATACTGGTTATGTAATGCTACATACAAACATCCTATTAATCTTCCATAGGAATTACAAATAACCTTTTATTACAAATGACTTTCACAACTTCCAATGCTCATATAAAACTTTCTCAAGATAATCTTTTTGGTCCTAACTATTTATTCTCATTAAGCTATTAAGCTAGTCACTGTCCATACCTTAACTAATACTTACTATTTGCCTTTGTACTTTAGATTGTCACAGTTTTCATTGCCAGAAATTGATCAGGGAAAAAATAAGATTCTTTAGATGTTATATAGATGACCTACTGTTTGTTTGGACAGGGGAGGAAAAGTCTGCATATACATTCATCACCTGGCTGAATTATATTAGTATAGGGATCAGCTTCACTCATCAGTTTGAGAGAACAATGATTGAATATCTAGATGTCAAGTTGTCCATTAAGATAGGAGAAGGGGTGAAGACTACCATTTACAGAAAACCTATCTCAGGGAATAAATTGTTCCATGCAAAAAAGGGTGTTTAGGGCAGTAACAAAGGGACAGTTTGACCATTTGAAGGGACAGTTTGACCGTTTGAGAAGAAATTGCATCGAGGTAGGACAATATGATATACATGCAAGTGACTTGGAAAAAAGGTTGAGGTCTAGTGGTTACTGTGGTTCCATGGTACAAATTGTGAGACAACAGGTACATGACTTAAAAAAGAGAGAATCTGTTAAATGTACCAAAGGGGAAGTTGAAAGAAAAAAGTTTAATGGAGTTACTTTTGTAACAGACTATAGTGATCAGTATCACTCAATATGTAATATAATTCGTAATCATCTTCCTCTTATGATGGCGGATGATCTGCTACTGGATACCATAAGAGAAGTGTGTAGATTGTTATATCTAAAACTATGTGTAACCAGGTTGCTCCTACCAAATTGCCATCTATGAATAAGACAATCAGCTCATGGCTCTCTTGCAAAGGGGTGTATGTTTGCAGTAATCTGGCCTGTAAAGCATGTGAATATTTGACCCCAGGCAACCACTTTGTAAGTGAAGCCACGGGAAGGCAGTTTAAACATAGAGAATACCTAAATTTTAGATCAACTTACTGTATTTATTTGCCTACAAGTGTGGAGTGTCAGGTACAGTATGTAGGGTTAACTACCCGTGAAGTCAGAACAAGAATAAGGGAACATCTAATAAATATTAAAACAGGCACCCTATCTTCACATTTAATACAGAATTGTACAAGGAAGCGCCAAAAAAAAGTAGGATCTCTGAGATGGACTATTATTCAGAAGGTGACAGCATCAGAGAGAAGAGTAAACCTAGATTATATGCTTGCAAAGAGAAAATTATTTTGGATTTCTAAGCTACAAACTATAGTATACCAAAAGGGCTAAATTCAGAAAATTATATGATCATTTCAGGCAATAAAAAAGAAAAAAAGATTATCCTGAGAAATCTTTATATGAGCAATGGAAGTTGTAAAAGTCATTTGTAATAAAAGGTTATTTGTAATTCCTATAGAAGAGTAATAAGTGGTTTGTATGTAGCATTACGTAACCCATATTAATGAGAAGTTGAAACAAGGTAATAAAGCATAATAGAATGTAATGGATTTGGTTGTGGGAGAAAGTGACAGCGTAATTATGTTTTAAAACAATAGGAGTGAAGCTCTTGTTTTTAATAAAGGGCTAATATGATGCACAGATCATCCAGCTATGACTACGGCTATAGGCCGAAATGCGTCAGCTGATCTGTGATGTTGTCGAGCACTGGCGTGTGCTACACTGACACATTGTATCCCTTGTGATGGCATTTTAATTATTTGAAATAAGGTTGTTGTTTTATGTGTTGTTTTATGGATGAGTTATTATGTTGCCTGGAACCGGGTTGAGCAATTCTCTGAGAGCGGCATGAAGATCCAAGGAAGAGTGAGAATACCTGTACTGCTGAGTAGGGGAGGGGTGGTAGCTAATAAAGGAGAAGTCCGGATGAGCTGAGAAAGAAGACGCCATGGTAGTGAGTTGCCCTAGAATACCGTAATCCCTCCCTGTGGACCAGAGAATAAGGTACAGATTGTTACTTGTCTATAATAAGGTGCACAAAAGTGGATTATTAGGCTTGTCATATGACTGATATTACAATAGGTTGAAATCGCTGTTGTGCATGGTTCTTACTTGACTAAGAGGGACTGTTGTGTTCTGGTGTTTAATAAAATAATATCACACGGGGGGCGGAGTTAACTGCCAAGCTGAGCGGCTGCAAGTGAGAAGAGCTCCGCAAGTAAATTAGCAAAAGTGGAATTTAATCGCTTGTTAAGTGTCCAGCTTTATAGATATATCAACCTATCTGCCACTGATCATATAGAGGAAACTTCTGAGCGGGCTACTTTATAACTGAAAGTCATTGACCTCTCCTGCACAAGGGAATCAGACCGCTGCAGCCGACAGTTACTACTGCTCATATCCCAGGCAGACCTGAATCAAGCAAAAGGCACCGGAGGGTCAGGGCTCCGCTCCAGAGCCTATCTCGCTACAAGACCAGAAAAGGAGGAAGATCCCTGTGTACTCACAACGGCCGACACCGGCCCAAGCCACTCCACACGACTTGCGGGTTTGCCCCTACTGCATCGGACCTGCTGATCGGCTGCCTGATGCTTCCCCGGACTTGGCCATCGAATATTGGGAGGGCTCTACCGAGGTTACTCATGCCTGTTTGAGTCCCGAGGGTAACACAAGGGCAACATCAGTGCTTCCGGAGTGGCGCGAACGGTCGCCATCTTGGCCCAGCTCACTGCAGGGGTTATACACGGGCCGCAGTAAGACAGGACCCATTCAGAGTACAGCTAAGGCACTTATCTTCTCTTTACTAACGAGCACGTACGCCCAGGGTTGCTCAGGCCGGTCACCGCTGGCATCTTTTCACAAGCCATACCACTAGAGAGTGCATGTGGGGCCTGCAGTAGTTGAAAGAGCCATACCTTGTGCTTTCAAAAGAACTAGCTTACACTGTTTCCCCAGCCAGCTTGGGCCACCCTATCCTATCTCACTAGATTACAACAAGAGACTGTGAGGTTCTACCAAGAAGGCTTGCTGGGGTTTGCAGAGCTTAGGGGCCGCATATTAAATAACAAACAGTAACACCACTTAACACATATCCCTCTACTGTTCACTCCTGGTTTGAGGAAATACAGACTCATAAGGGACTCTAAAAGTATACGTCTCAAGGCTTCTCACTCACAAGGGGTCCTGACACTGATTCCAGGATAACTGCAGGTAGCATCTCCATACCAGGTCCCAACCCACTCTCCCCCATTTCCCACCTGCCATCGGGTGGGGTCATATCCCAGCTCCCTTTTCCAACATCGCTGATAGGAGGCAAGCCCCGCTAGCATACACAGGTACTGAAGTCATCTAACACTACCCCCGCATTACTATAAGCTCTGTATGACCAGAGATACGCAGCATTCATATACTACCACCAGCAACTAGAACATAAGCACTAAACTCCTAGCCTGCTCTTCCCCATTTCCCACCTGCCCATACAGGTGGGTCATATCCCTAGATCCCTACCCAGCTTTGTCGATAGGAGACACGCCCCTGGGAGAGTGGGTTTAGGAAGCTGGCCTTGAATCTGCACTATGTCAGCCTAACATAAGAAGGTTTGGATGGAGGGGCCTACATATTCTATGCTGTATTATCACACTGAGACCTAATCACATATTTCTGATGCACAGCTAACCTTCCTGCTGGCTGCTCTCACAGTCCACACAGGTGCAAAGGCCATCACAGTTGCAAAGGTCATCATGACCCCATAATCTAATAACTCCAAGATCCTAACACCTAGAACACTGACTATACAGAGTAGCTGCACCATGTCCCAGAACCAGAGGAGGAAATCCAAGGTACAGAACTCTCAAAAAAAGACTTTCTTAGATCACTTTCACCCAGCTGCTCCAGCACCACCGGAACCCTCGGACGAAGATATGTCTGACTCTAACATTCCATATGAGACCTGCACTAGGAAACAATCGTAATAATAATAACAGTGATTCCGTGTCTTTTTTTTTTAAAACAATTTTTTATTGAGGTTGTTAAATGATACAGCATTAAGGAGAGCACATAGTTTGTAAGTCAACAATTAAGGAAATATACAGTGACATCTCAGATAAAGATATTAATATCTACAGGCAACTGCATGTTTTGGTAGTAATAATACAACAATCTGGGGAATAGGAGAACTAAAAATCTAAATTGAGTAGCAATTCACTGATAAAGAATTTTTCATATATATTTCACAAACTTCATGGTTCTCCATTGCACAAACAACGGTAAGGCATAAATAATGACTACCTGTATGTGGAAGATAGGAAATTAGACATTCTTTACAACAATAGGAAACTGAGATAGGGATAACATTAACAAAAGGACTATACAAACGTAACTGGAACCTATTTTTCTTTTAGGGGGTATTGGGGAAGAGGGTCAGTGGGCAAGAGACACTCGTATAAGGGAGAAGAGGGGTAGATAAAGTAACATGGTTTCAAGTTGGGCTAGTGAGTATACTATGACATGGAGAGGGTATTGAGTATATTCATATAGAGGGAGTAGTATATGCCTAGAATATGTATATATATATATGTATTCTTGAACAGATCAGGGTACAGATGTGATAAAAGTTCAATTGTATACATAATTCATAATGCTGAAGTAGAACTGATAGTGGCTAAGGACCTAAGTAACAAGAATTAAGGCATAAAACTTGGGGTGACTGTGAGCTAGGTGCAGGTAAGGTACAGGCCCTAGTCCTCACATCCAATAAGGGAACCTTTAACCAAAGCTATAACAGATATCTGCCCCAAAGTGATATTGCTTCCTGTTTCTCTCATAGAGTACCTAGACTGTCTATCTAATAGGTGCATAAAAAAAGGAAAACATTATCCTAGATATCTAGCAGCAATATCCATTATGATTTATCTAACAATACAGCTTAATGGTCACCCTTTGAGTATAGCATGACATCACCATCCAACTGTAAGACAACATATACCCCCACTATATGCTAGACTGGAGACTCATCAATAAATCTTGTACATCAGTAGAAAAAAAAAAAGAAAAAGTGATTCCCTCAGTTGGGTTTGGATGTAAAACAATTAATGAGGCTATCCTAATACCATTCAAACTGCATCAAAACTGTGGCTGGGGAAATAATTGAGCTATATCAGAGGTTAAAAGCGTCAACATGAGTAATGAATGGAGCACAACATACTCAAGAGTGCTAAAACATATATATATAGGGATTTGCATCAACAAGTAGGGCTCAGAAACATATACATATAAAAGAGTGGGTTGTAACTTAGAGCAGCAATGTACAGTACTTCAGATGGGAAAGTAGGTCCTAATGATTAGCCCACTCCTCTCCTGAAGAGCTGGTCTGGATCGGGACAATTACGTCTGAAAAAATCAGCAACCCCGCTTGAAGGCCCAGGAATCGATAATCCTGCATAGATCAGGACTTCAGATGTGAGCTGCTTGTGAAAATAATCTCCACATAACCCATTCCGCTGGATCGCCGACCGCCACTCCGTTGCTTATTAACAGAAATAGACTTCTTCCCTGAGGTCCTATCTCCCCTCCGGAGGCTGGCCGCACCATCCAGAGAGATGATCAAGGGGAGTCTAGTGGCATTCTTCGACTGGTAGATATGAGTGCAGGAGGCGGCTCCAGCAGAATAGGAAACTCAATGTTGCTGAAAGCTCGGATGTTCTCTAGTTTCTCCATACTGTCCCCACTCTGAAAATCACAATTAGCTGTAGCTAGAGGGTGAGTACTGGATCCGTCCTGTAGCGGTGCATGTTCTCATGTAGAGAAGGCCCCCTGCGGGGCTACTAGCTCCTCCATTTCCAGACCAGGCAGAGGATCGCATGTGAGCTTCAGTAAGCGGTGTTGCCTATCTAGGTTAGACTTCTCCTGCTGCGTAGCGATTCCTATTACCTCTGCTGTTCCAGATGGCTCGTGATCTTCCTTACCCCTGGCTGTTTGCAAGGTACGATGTAAATCCTCAAAGTTGCGGAGCATCTGTAGTTCCAGCCCTTCAAGCATTATCCGCATCTGCACCTGAAAATCCCCCTCCATATCTAGGTATAAGGTGCTGAGGAAAAGTTAAGATATTCACTAGCATGAGACTATTTTACCTGGCTGCTAATAAACTGGGGGGGGGGGGATGGTTGGATGAAAAGTAAATATGAGGCCGCAGCCGTCGTTCTTTGAAACCTCAGATTGTTTTTTGCTGCCGATGTAAACAGGGCAATATGTGGTATCAGACAACTCCTTGGCTTTTTCTCTGTTAGGTTCGCAATTTATGTGTAATTATAGCTGGATAGAGAAGAAATAACTAACAAATTATGAAGTTATAGAGAGAGCTTCTCAATCTTGCGACTACTCACGGCTGCGGCTAGGACACGCCCCCAGTGATTCCGTGTCTTTAATTGATACCATGAAAAACCTGCTAGCGGGACATCATGATTCAATGGCAAAGAAATTTGATAGATCCCATGCAGACCTTAAGAGGGATATAGCCTCAATTGGAGAACGTATGGATACCCTGGAGAGGAAACAAGAGGACATAATAATAGACCATACCAATCTTCTCTCCTACTCTGAGAACTTGGCTACCCAAATCTCCTCTCTGGAGGCTAAACTTACAGATCTCAAGGATAGATCCAGAAGAAACAACTTAAGAATCAGGGGGATCTCTGAAACAATCCCTCCCCAGGATCTGGATGGCTATCTGAAAGAACTCTTTAAAGAACTAGTCCCAGAGGCGAAAGACTCAGATCTCCTGCTGGACAGGGCCCACAGAGTGGCCCGCCCACGCTCCCTTTCAACAGATAAACCTAGAGATGTGGTGACCAGGCTCCATTATTTCACGTTTAAAAATCAGATCATCAATGTTGACATGAGATCCAAAACCCTTCCAGAGAATTTTGAACAAATACAGATCTTCCCGGACTTGTCAGCACACACATTATATCTTATAAGAACTTATGCAGACTACACAAGAAAAAGAGCCAAGGGCATAAGACACCGGTAGGGTTTCCCGGTGAGACTCCTCATTACAAAAGACAGCCACCTGCACACAATCTCAACGCCAGATGAGGCACGACTTCTCCTGCAAAAGTGGGGTCTTCTCCCAGAGGACCGAGAGGACCAAGAAATACCCTCCTCACAGTTGCTCCCACTGAGAGCTGGAGTTCCTGAATGGCAACCCCTTCCACGCAGACCTTCCCCGACAGCTAGACGGCATCTTACCAGCCACAGCAACCCTCCATGAGGACGAACTTTCCATGTCCCAGCTTCCTCCTCTGAGCCAGGAGACCCAGTAAGATGTAAGCTGGGACAAGAAATGGGAGTCTTTGTGGCTCCAAAGTATCCTTTACAGCATGCTTCCTTAGTCCATGGAGAAGCCTCAGGACTTTGAGGTATACATGTTTTGTTATGCTATGTTTTTGTGCAGTTCTAAAGATTAGCAGTTCAGAGACTTTTCAGTTAGATTAGTTAATAGTGACTTAGCTGAGGATATCTGGCCAGCCATAAGAGACTTGTGTCCTTGTGTTCCTATCTATATGGTCAAGTTACTGTTGATGTTTGCACTGTTTATGTTTCCCTTTTCTCACAGGTTTGTACCCAGCAGGTCCTGGAGCCACTATCTCTCCTTAAGTTAGGAACCCCCTTAGCACTAAACCAATGCCACCTGCCTGTTTAAACCCCGGAGGTATGGCAAATAGAGTAGCTAACTATAAGCACCTTACCTATCCCCCTCTAATACCTTAACTAAACTGGCCTAACAGCCCACACCTTAGCTAATGGCTCACCTTCTCCCTACAGTAATCATTTCCCCTGAAGACTATGCAGGTTAGCTGATGCTGCTACGTAAGGTTTTGAAAACCCTCACACAGGTGTGGGTCTCTCCTGAATCCAAATCCCAAACCTCATTACCCTTCCCCCCCCCCAATTTATAAGCACTTAAATAAACGCTTATATAAGAGTAGTCCTAGGACCCTAAAGCTAGCTTCCTTAGAGCTACCCTGAGCAGTGCTATTACGAACTGATGATTCTTCAATTTGTGACAATTAATGTATGATGCAGATATGTTTCTTTTTCTCTTCTACTTCTTTTTCTCTGTTTCTCCTTCACCTCTCCTCTCTTTCCACCACCCCAACAGGTTAAACGAACAGATATACACCGAGACCACTTTGAGGTTGACCCATGACAGAGTTAACAATTACCACCCTAAACACAAAAGGACTTAATACCCCCATGAAACGAAGCCTTCTGGTAAGATATTTGGAAAAAAAAATCGTCAATAGCATACATACAAGAGACACATTGGACTGACCCATCCCCACATAAACTCAGTTCCACCCTATACACAATTTGTGAGACGGCCTCCTATACAAACAAAAAAAGAGGTGTCGCCATACTCATAAGACAAGGCATCAAGTATACCCCCATCACTATAGACAGGGATCCAGAGGGCAGATACTTGATACTCGTCTGCTACTTGGATGATAACCTATACACCCTAGTTAATATTTATGCCCCTAACACACATCAGATCCCATTTTTGAGACAATTACTGGAGAGGGTGGATCAGCTTAAGAGGGGCTCCGTGCTCCTAGGTGGAGATTTTAATGCGGCTTGGGACCCCTCACTAGACAGGCAGACTAGTAAAGACCCAGACCTTGATAGAGGGGTGTGCCTTCTATCTAAGAAATTTCGTAACCTCATAATGTGACATAACTACTTCGACATCTGGCGATGCTTACACACAATGGAGAGGGATTATACATTCTACTCTAGGGCGCACCACTCTTACTCCCGTATAGACTATATGTTTACAGACTCATGGACCCTAGACAAAGCTCGCTCTGCAAGAATAGTGGTGTGCCCGTGGTCTGATCATGACATGTTGACTGTCAGCATAAACCCATTCCCCTCTGATGGTAACTCGCATTCGTGGAGGCTAGCTGACTACCTCGTTAAAAACCCTTGGACGCAACAGAGAGCCTCTGACTTACGGGACTTTTTCACGCTGAATGACACCAAACAAATGACAGACACTAACTTATGGGCGACTTATGGGAAGACTTTCCTTAGAGGTACATTTCTAAAAAGAGCGGTGCAGTTGAGGCGAGATAGGAGTGCCACTCTGGCACAACTTTTCGGAGAGCTCAGGCCCCTAGAACTACAGAATAAACTACACCCTGACCCTACTCTGGCAAGCCGTATTGGACAGATTCGAGCTGAGATCACACTTAAGGAGACGACCCATATGCAGGAATCGTTACTCAAATTTAGAAAACTGTTTTATTATCAGGAAAATAGGACAGATAGATTATTGGCAACTAAACTTAGGGCTAGAACCAAAACTACACAAATCCAAAAGATTACCCACCTCTGCAAAACTCTCCATGCCCCTAGAGATATAAGGGAGGCTTTTATTGCCTACTATAGAGACCTGTACAATATAGATACCTGCCCACACATCCCTAGAGCGGACTTGCACTCCATCACAGCTTTTCTTTCATCCCTTAACCTCCCCAGCCTAGATACAGATACCCCCTTATTTTACAAGACATATGCCAATGCCCTCATACCATACCTAAAGCGCTTGTTCGCTAAAACCTCAAAAGCGGCTCCCTACCCCGAGAATTTCTGGAGCCTCCATATTGACCATACCAAAAGAAGGCAAAAGCCCGTTATTGTGCCAAAGTTACCAACCCATATCACTCATCAACCTAGACATAAAGATTTTTTCAAAGATATTGGCCACTAGACTAGGTCAGCTACTCCCGGACATAGTCCATAGAGATCAGGTAGGCTTTGTAATAAATCACCACGGCACCAGATAGCACACGCCGCATACTGAATATATTCACAGAGGAAAATGGCTCTGGAAGACCGTTTGATGCTGAGAAGGCTTTTGACAGGGTGAGGTGGGACTATCTCATGGAGGTCCTAAAAGTGGTGGGTCTACCTGAGGGCTACCGCAGAGCAGTAGGAGCTCTCTACTCAAGTCTGACTGCCAGAGTTAGAGGTCTGGGATTTTGCTCCCGATCTTTTGACCTCAAGAATGGCACCCGACAGGGTTGCCCCCTGTTGCCCCTCCTATTTGTGCTTGCTATTGAGCCGTTAGCTGCCTCCATTCGAGCAAACAAGGATATCAAGGGAACATATATACATGGGACATATCAGAAGCTCAGCCTATTTGCAGATGACTTGACTGTCTTCCTGACGGACCCAGACCAATCTCTCCCTCACCTCCTTGACCTGTCTTACTATAAACTTAATGTCATTAAGACAGAGGCCTACCCATTAAATATCCTCAGGACCCAACTAAGTACCTTACAGGGTCAATTCAAGTTTAAATAGAATTTAAAGGGAATCAGACACCTAGGTGTCTTCCTTTCACATGACTTCAAAGATGTAGTAATGACTAACTATGGTCATCTCCTGCAGAATCTCAAACAGATACTAATACTCCCTAGATACAAAGAGATCTCCTAGATAGAAAGGATTTTTGCATTCAAAATGATGCTTCTCCCGAAACTTACCTGTACAGATCCCTCCCCCTACAACTCCCTAACACATACTTAGATAGCTTCCAATCGATATTAAACAGATACGTTTGGTCGAAAATGTGCTCCCACATGTAGCAGGCAAAATATTACAGGCACCAATAGACAGAGGAGGTTTAGGCCTCCCCAACCTCCGAACATACTATGAGGCTGCCATGTTTACGCATATAGCGGGCTGGGGTTCCAACTGAGAACTTCCCCCGTGGTAAGACATGGAACAAGCTTCCTTGCCGCATGGTATTCTATTGTCAGACCTGATATGGATCCCACAACACTGTAGACTTCTTCCCTCTCCACCTAATCCGGTGATAAAACACTGTCTCTCCATGTGGTATAAGCTGCACCACTCCCCTCAGGTGGTCCCTCATCCATACCCTATACATGGTATACGGGGCCTCCATGCTCCTCTGGCTGGTCTGCTCTCTTCATCACGACCATACAAGACATACATATAGGTGGTGCCTGGGCCTCAGGCCCTGAGCTTATTGCACACTATAAGATCCCACGTAAACTACACTTCAAAGTCACCAGCTTTAGATCCATACTACACAGTTGGAATTTCCTCAAAACTGCACCACGTAATCCAACAATATGGGAATCTAGATGGAAGATGGGAATACAAGACCAGAGACCACTCACAACTCATTACCAATGTTTACTAAACTGTCATATCCTACAGAAGACACACAATATACTAGCTTGGGAAAAAGATTTGGATAAAATATTTGACCCCCAGACTTGGATGAAAGCAATAGCTGACACCAGACAGACAATACATAGCATAACGTTTTTTGAATTGTTTTACAAACTCTTAACGAGATGGCACTGGGTCTCCAACAGGCTACATAGATTTTCCCCTGGTGCCGCAGACAGGTGCTGCAGGAAGTGCGGTCACAAAGGAGACGATATCCACACTTGGAGGAGTTGTCCAGAAATACAACTGTTATGGTCAAAAGTCCTATACCTTATAAGACTCCTCCGTGAATTGGGGCCCTGAGACTTGCCTACTACATCTGAACATGTTTAAAATCCCTAAACCACAGAAACAGCTTCTTATCTACCGCTTGATGTCTACCATACTTGCTATAGCTAGGTGTTGGAAACAACTGAAAACCCATACCTTAGGAAAAGTCCTTGAGATTATGTCTCATGTTAAAATGATACAGAGGCGGTTAGTATGAACAGGGGAACTATAGACTTACATACCACCACATGGGCCCCATGGGAGGCGCTACCCCAAAGAGTGATGTCTGAAGTTTAAATCCATAAACTGTACCCCTACTCCCCTCCCCTTCCTTCCCCTACCTTTATCTCCTCTCTCTTCTTTCTCTACTTCTTTAATCCTGCTACCTTCTCTTTACTTTTTTATACCTACTTACATGATTACTTTTATTACTGTATTCTACCCCCTCAAGTACAACGAGGGGCGAAACATTATACTGTGCAGTGTATATTTTAAAATATTTGTTGATGTGACCCAATGTTATTTCAATGTTTTAATTATGCTATTCTTGTTCATGGAGCAGTGGTTTATAGCTCCTACAAGTTCTTTAATGGACAGTCCTCATCAATGAGACAGATACAGAGACTGATAACAAATTCTATGAGGGTCCAGAAACTTGTATATTTGTATTATTTGAAAAATGGTTGAGGTTTATGACAATTGGCTGAACTCCTGTAGGAGTTTGGAGACTACATACCAGTAAGATGTTTATTGCAATGTTTTCTGTTTACTTTGTATTATGAATAAAATCACCTAAATACGTCTTATTGCTGTAACACTGATTATGTTGTACCCTCAATAAAAACCATATGAAAGTAAAAAAAAAAAAAATATCACACTATTCTGCTCTTGCTACATTCTTTTCATGCATGTTTTATTTGCTGAACATGGGTCATCACAAGATACTTTGTATCAACTCTACCATACTCCAAGGGACAAGTAAGGCCCACCGGGACAAAGCCTACCATACTCCAAGGGACAAGACAGGTATAATTGGAACAGAGTCCACAAATCCACTACAACGGAGGTCTCTCCCTCACAGATGCAGAAACTTACCTCATAGTGATTGAGGTATTTTCTAGTAAGTGGGATTATTGTGTCTACTATTATCTATATATTACCATTAGTGATTATTGCATTTTGCATGTTGTATCCTTTTTATCTTGAGAGCTGAAACAGCCTTTCTTGTACATTTTGCTTTTTGGTATTGAGGGGTATCTTCATTGACTTAAAGGGACATTATACACCAATTTTTATTTAATTTAATTGCAGGTAATAGACACTACTATAAAAAAGAATATGCACAGATACTGATATAAAAATCCAGTATAAAACCTTTTAAAAACTTACTTAGAAGCTCCCAATTTAGCACTGTTGATGAAATTAGTCTGGAACATCAACTGAAAGGGGCTGAGAGCAGACCCCCCTCCCTTGCATATATATATATATATATATATATATATATATATATATATATATATATATATATATATATATATATATATATATATATATATACAGAAGCAATATGAAGTCTGTATACATTAGTATTCATCTAAAACTTTGGGGCTTGATTAGGAGTTTGAAAATCAGCACAGTGTTATTTAAAAATAAGCAAAACTATACACTTTTACAAAAACACACCCAGATGGGCTATATAAATGGTACAACACATTTATGCTAAGAAAAATATGTGCAATGTCCCTTTAAGCTTCAGAGATACACACACTTTCTTAGGATATTATTTCTGTTTAGCACAGGACTGGTGTTGTTTGCTCATAATTCCCTGTGGTCTCTTTCCATCTGTAATTAAGGCATTCTACTTCTATCCCACCCCACCCACAATACAGGTGGCCCTCGTTTTACAACGGTTCAATTTACACCGCTTCAGAATAACAACCTTTTTTTTCTAGTCATGTGACTGCTATTGAAAAGCATTGAGAAGCAGTGCATTTATTAAAATAGCCAGTAGGTGGAGCTGTCCGCTTCTGTTGCAGCAAAGCCAAGCAAGCTGAAATTAATCAGTTTAACCAGACCTAAGCTTTCAAGCAGATTCCAAAGGAACAAGATCTTCCTGTCTATAAATCAGTCCAGATTGGAATGCATAGAAAGAACTGTTTGCAGAAAAATGCAAGTGAAGTCTGTGTTGTGTGATTATTTTATTAGGTTTATAATGCTGTTTATCAAATGTTTTTGTTCATTTAACTTAGTTTAATTATATATTCTGTGTTGTGTGATTATTTTATTAAGTTTATAATGCTGTTTAGTATTTAAAGTCTTCATTTCAAAGCTTTAAAAATAATGTATTAGGTGTTACTTATGACAATTTTGAGAGGGGCCTGGAACCTAACTCCCTCACTTCCCATTGATTTACATTATAAACTGGGTTTCAATTTACAACGGTTTCGATTTACAACCATTCCTTCTGGAACCTAACCCCGGCGTAAACTGAGGGCTACCTGTATATATATTTTAGGAATGGTCTTTAATGTTTCTTTTTATTACCAGTCCAGCCCTGTTGGTATACTTTGGTGAAGAGCAAACCTAGGTAGGCACATATGAGCTTAGTAGTCTGCCCATGTATTTAGAACTGAACGTTGTAGCAATGTTATATATAGTTTCAAATACTGCTGCTATAGACTGAGAAAGATACATGAACACCCCTGAGGTCTTATGAGCCTACGTAGTGTTACTCTGCAACAAAGGATACCAAAAGAATTAATTGCATTTGATGACTGAAGTAAACTGGAAAGTAAAATAAATCTCTCTATTTAAACCATGAAAACTTAAAGGGAAATGAATGATTTTTTTCTTTCATTATTCAGATATCGAACTAGTTTTCAAACCTGTCCTCAGGCCTCCCTAACAGGCTACATTTTTGAGGATATCTGAACTGGAGCACAGGTGAAATAATCAGCTGATTAGTAAACATGGCTATTTTACCTGCTCTCATCCAAGGTAATCTTGAAAACCTGGCCTGCTGCAGAGCATGGATAGGCAAGGTGTCCGTACATGAACTCTGGTGTCTGTGACTAGCCCTTGCAGTGTCCGCCACAACCTTAGTATATCTTTTCTTTCTGATGAAATAATAGGAATAAAAAAAAATGTAGTGTGAATAAAGTTAGTGGCTTGTCAAGAGACTGCTATCGATATTGGGTGATAAGTTATGGAATAAATAAAGCCTGAGTGAAATACTGGATGTGTATCTGCATCTGTATGATAACACCCAGCTCTATACAAAGACACAGTAGTGACACTGGCACATGCGAATAGCCAGACAAGGGCTGGTTATAGGGTCAGTGGTATCTGCATCAGTATAATAACACCCAGCGCTATATAATGACACAGGAATGACACTGACTCATGGGTATAGCCAGAGGAGGGCTGGTTATAGAATCAGTGGTATCTGCATCAGTATAATAACACCCAGTACTATACAATGACACAATAGTGACACTGGCACATGGGTATAGAAAGAGGAGGGCTGGTTATAGGATCAGTGGTATCTGCATCTGTATAATAACACCCAGCTCTATACAAAGACACAGTAGTGACACTGACAAATGCATATAGCCAGACAAGGGCTGGTTATAGGGTCAGTGGTATCTGCATCAGTATAATAACATCCAGCACTATATAATGACACAGTAGTGAAACTGTCCCATGCATATAGCCTAGGGTTGCCACCTGTCCCTTAAAATACAGAACACTTATAAGTTACACATGCTGCAGAGTGTGCAAGGAGGACTATAAATAGTGCTGTCCAGAAACACAATACATGTTCCACCCTGCAGCATGTGTAACTCATAAGTATCCAAAAAAACATGGCTGAGGTGGCAACCCTAATATAGCCAGAGGAGGGCTGGTTATAGGATCAGTGGTATCTGCATCAGTATAACACCCAGCACTATATAATGACACAGTATAGCCAGACAAGGGCTTGTTAAAGGGTCAGTGGTGTCATTATAATAACACCCAGCACTATATAATGTCACAGTAGTGACACTGGCACATGCGTATAGCCAGAGGGGGGCTGGTTATAGGATCAGTGGTATCTGCATCAGTATATTAACTCCAAGCACTATATAATGACACAGTAGTGACACTGGCACATGGGTATAGCCAGACAAGGGCTGGTTATAGGGTCAGTGGTATCTGCATCAGTATAATAACACCCAGCACTATATAATGACACAGTAGTGAAACTGGCACATGCATATAGCCAGAGGAGGGCTGGTTATAGGATTAGTGGTATCTGCCTCAGTATAACACCCAGCACTATATAATGACACAGTAGTGACACTGGCACATGCGTATAGCCAGACAAGGGCTGGTTATAGGGTCAGTGGTATCTGCATCAGTATAATAACACTCAGCGCTATATAATGACTCAGCAGTGACACTGGCTCATGGGTATAGCCAGAAGAGAGCTGGTTATAGGATCAGTGGTATCTGCATCAGTATAATAACACCTAGCACTATATAATGACACAGTAGTGACACTGGCAAATGCGTATAGCCAGAGGAGGGCTGGTTATAGGGTCAGTGGTATCTGCATCAGTATAATAACACCTAGCACTATATAATGACACAGTAGTGACACTGGCAAATGCGTATAGCCAGAGGAGGGCTGGTTATAGGGTCAGTGGTATCTGCATCAGTATAATAACACCCAGCACTATACAAAGACACAATAGTGACACTGGCACATGGGTATAGCCAGAGGAGGGCTTGTTATAGGACCAGTGGTATCTGCATCAGTATAATAACACCCAGCACTATATAATGACACAGTAGTGACACTGGCATATGGGTATAGCCAGAGGAGGGCTGGTTATAGGGTCAGTGGTATCTGCATCAGTATAATAACACCCAGCACTATACAAAGACACAATAGTGACACTGGCACATGGGTATAGCCAGAGGAGGGCTTGTTATAGGACCAGTGGTATCTGTATCAGTATAATAACACCCAGCACTATATAATGACACAGTAGTGACACTGGCACATGCGTATAGCCATAGGAGGGCTGGTTATAGAATCAGTGGTATCTGCATCAGTATAATAACACCAAGCACTATGTAATGACACTGGTACATGGGTATAGCCAGAGGAGGGCTTGTTATAGGATCAGTGGTATCTGCATCAGTATAATAACACCCAGCACTATATAATGACACAGTAGTGACACTGGCACATGGGTATAGCCATAGGAGGGCTGGTTATAGAATCAGTGGTATCTGCATCAGTATAATAACACCCAGCACTATATAATGACACAGTAGTGACACTGGCACATGCGAATAGCCAGACAAGGGCTTGTTATAGGGTCAGTGGTATCTGCATCAGTATAATAACTCCCAGCACTAAACAATGACACAGTAGTGATACTGGCACATGGTATAGCCAGACAAGGGTTGGTTATAGGATCAGTGGTATCTGCATCAGTATAACACCCAGCTCTATACAAAGACACAGTAGTGACACTGGCAAATGCGTATAGCCAGAGGAGGGCTTGTGATAGGGTCAGTGTGGTATCTGCATCAGTGTAATAACACCCAGCTCTATACAATGACACAGTACTGACACTGGCACATGCGTATAGCCAGAGGAGGGCTGGTTATAGGATCAGTGGTATCTGCCTCAGTATAATACCCAGCGCTATATAATGACACAGTATTGACACTGGCACATGGGTATAGCCAGACAAGGGCTTGTAATAGGGTCAGTGGTATCTGCATCAGTATAGTAACACCCAGCAATATATAATGACACAGTAGTGACACTGACACATGCGTATAGCCATAGGAGGGCTGGTTATAGGGTCAGTGGTATCTGTATCAGTATAATAACACCCAGCACTATATAATGACACAGTAGTGATACTGGCACATGGTATAGCCAGACAAGGGCTGGTTATAGGGTCAGTGGTATCAGTATAATAACACCCAGCACTATATAATGACACAGTAGTGACACTGGCACATGCGTTTAGCCAAAGGAGGTCTGGTTATAGGATCAGTTGTATCTGCATCAGTATAATAACACCCAGCACTATATAATGACACAGTAGTGACACTGGCACATACGTATAGCCAGAGGGGGGCTGGTTATTGGATCAGTGGTATCTGCATCAGTATATTAACACCAAGCACTATATAATGACAGAGTAGTGAGACTGGCACATGGGTATAGCCAGAGGAGGGCTGGTTATAGGATCAGTGGTATCTGCATCCGTATAATAACACCCAGCACTATATAATGACACAGTAGTGACACTGGCTAATGGGTATAGCCTAAGGAGGTCTGGTTATAGGATCAGTGGTATCTGCATCAGTATAATAACACCAAGCACTATATAATGACACCGTAGTGACACTTGCACATGTGTATTGCCAGACAAGGGCTGGTTATAGGATCAGTGGTATCTGCATCAGTATACTAATACACAGCACTATATAATGACACAGTAGTGACACTGGCACATGGGTATCTGCATCAGTATACTAATACAAAACACTATATAATGACACAGTAGTGACACTGGTTCATGGGTATAGCCAAAGGAGGGCTGGTTATAGGATCAGTGGTATCTGCATCAGTATAATAACACCCAGCACTATATAATGACACAGTAGTGACAATGGCAAATGCGTATAGCCAGAGGAGGGCTGGTTATAGGATCAGTGGTATCTGCATCAGTATAATGACACCAAGCACTATATAATGACACAGTAGTGACACTGGCACATGCGTATAGCCATAGGAGGGCTGGTTATAGGATCAGTTGTATCTGTAACAGTATAATAACACCCAGCACTATATAATGACACAGTAGTGACACTGGCTCATGGGCATAGCCAGAGGAGGGCTGGTTATAGAATCAGTGGTATCTGCATCAGTATAATAACACCAAGCACTATATAATGACACAGTAGTGACACTGGCACATGCATATAGCCAGAGGAGGGCTGGTTATAGGATCAGTGATATCTGCATCAGTATAATAACACCAAGCACTATATAATGACACAGTAGTGACACTGGCACATGCGTATAGCAAGAGGAGGGCTGGTTATAGGGTCAGTGGTATCTGCATCAGTATAATAACACCCAGCACTATATAATGACACAGTAGTGACACTGGCACATGCGTATAGCCATAGGAGGGCTGGTTATAGAATCAGTGGTATCTGAATCAGTATAATAACACCAAGCACTATATAATGACACAGAAGTGACACTGGCACATGCGTTTAGCCAGAGGAGGGCTGGTTATAAGATCAGTGGTATCTGCATCAGTATAATAGCACCAAGCACTATATAATGACACAGTAGTGACACTGGCACATGCGTTTAGGCAGAGGAGGGCTGGTTATAAGATCAGTGGTATCTGCATCAGTATAATAACACCCAGCACTATGCAAGGACACAGTAGTGACACTGGCACATGGGTATAGCCAGAGGAGGGCTGGTTATAGGATCAGTAGTATCTGCATCAGTATAACACCCAGCACTATATAATGACACAGTAGTGACACTGGCACATGCGTATAGCCATAGGAGGGCTGGTTATAGAATCAGTGGTATCTGAATCAGTATAATAACACCAAGCACTATATAATGACACAGTAGTGACACTGGCACATGCGTATAGCAAGAGGACGGCTGGTTATAGGATCAGTGGTATCTGCATCAGTATAATAACACCCAGCGCAATATAATGACACAGTAGTGACACTGGCACATGCGTATAGCCATAGGAGGGCTGGTTATAGAATCAGTGGTATCTGCAACAGTATAATAACACCCAGCACTATACAAAGACACTGTAGTGACACTGGCACATGCGTTTACCAAGAGGAGGGCTGGTTATAGGATCAGTGGTATCTGCATCATTACAATAACTCCCAGCACTATATAATGACACAGTAGTGACACTGGCACATGGGTATAGCCAGAGGAGAGCTGGTTATAGGATCAGTGGTATCTGCATCAGTATAATAACTCCAAGCACTATATAATGACACAGTAGTGACACTGGCTCATGGGTATTGCCAGAGGAGAGCTGCTTATAGGGTCAGTGGTATCTGCATCAGTATAATAGCACCCAGCACTATATAATGACACAGTAGTGACACTGGTACATGGGCATAGCCTGAAGAGGGCTGGTTATAGGATCAGTGGTATCTGCATCAGTATAATAACACCCAGCACTATATAATGACACAGTAGTGACACTGGCTCATGCGTATAGCCATAGGAGGGCTGGTTATAGAATCAGTGGTATCTGCATCAGTATAATAACACCCAGCACTATATAATGACTCAGTAGTGACACTGGCACATGCGTATAGCCAGAGGGGGGCTGGTTATAGGATCAGTGGTATCTGCATCAGTATATTAACTCCAAGCACTATATAATGACACAGTAGTGACACTGGCACATGGGTATAGCCAGACAAGGGCTGGTTATAGGGTCAGTGGTATCTGCATCAGTATAATAACACCCAGCACTATATAATGACACAGTAGTGAAACTGGCACCTGCATATAGCCAGAGGAGGGCTGGTTATAGGATTAGTGGTATCTGCCTCAGTATAACACCCAGCACTATATAATGACACAGTAGTGACACTGGCACATGCGTATAGCCAGACAAGGGCTGGTTATAGGGTCAGTGGTATCTGCATCAGTATAATAACACTCAGCGCTATATAATTACTCAGCAGTGACACTGGCTCATGGGTATAGCCAGAAGAGAGCTGGTTATAGGATCAGTGGTATCTGCATCAGTATAATAACACCTAGCACTATATAATGACACAGTAGTGACACTGGCAAATGCGTATAGCCAGAGGAGGGCTGGTTATAGGGTCAGTGGTATCTGCATCAGTATAATAACACCCAGCACTATACAAAGACACAATAGTGACACTGGCACATGGGTATAGCCAGAGGAGGGCTTGTTATAGGACCAGTGGTATCTGCATCAGTATAATAACACCCAGCACTATATAATGACACAGTAGTGACACTGGCATATGGGTATAGCCAGAGGAGGGCTGGTTATAGGATCAGTGGTATCTGTATCAGTATAATAACACCCAGCACTATATAATGACACAGTAGTGACACTGGCACATGCGTATAGCCATAGGAGGGCTGGTTATAGAATCAGTGGTATCTGCATCAGTATAATAACACCAAGCACTATATAATGACACAGTAATGACACTGGTACATGGGTATAGCCAGAGGAGGGCTTGTTATAGGATCAGTGGTATCTGCATCAGTATAATAACACCCAGCACTATATAATGACACAGTAGTGACACTGGCACATGGGTATAGCCATAGGAGGGCTGGTTATAGAATCAGTGGTATCTGCATCAGTATAATAACACCCAGCACTATATAATGACACAGTAGTGACACTGGCACATGCGAATAGCCAGACAAGGGCTTGTTATAGGATCAGTGATATCTGCATCAGTATAATAACACCAAGCACTATATAATGACACAGTAGTGACACTGGCACATGCGTATAGCAAGAGGAGGGCTGGTTATAGGGTCAGTGGTATCTGCATCAGTATAATAACACCCAGCACTATATAATGACACAGTAGTGACACTGGCACATGCGTATAGCCATAGGAGGGCTGGTTATAGAATCAGTGGTATCTGAATCAGTATAATAACACCAAGCACTATATAATGACACAGAAGTGACACTGGCACATGCGTTTAGCCAGAGGAGGGCTGGTTATAAGATCAGTGGTATCTGCATCAGTATAATAGCACCAAGCACTATATAATGACACAGTAGTGACACTGGCACATGCGTTTAGGCAGAGGAGGGCTGGTTATAAGATCAGTGGTATCTGCATCAGTATAATAACACCCAGCACTATGCAAGGACACAGTAGTGACACTGGCACATGGGTATAGCCAGAGGAGGGCTGGTTATAGGATCAGTAGTATCTGCATCAGTATAACACCCAGCACTATATAATGACACAGTAGTGACACTGGCACATGCGTATAGCCATAGGAGGGCTGGTTATAGAATCAGTGGTATCTGAATCAGTATAATAACACCAAGCACTATATAATGACACAGTAGTGACACTGGCACATGCGTATAGCAAGAGGACGGCTGGTTATAGGATCAGTGGTATCTGCATCAGTATAATAACACCCAGCGCAATATAATGACACAGTAGTGACACTGGCACATGCGTATAGCCATAGGAGGGCTGGTTATAGAATCAGTGGTATCTGCAACAGTATAATAACACCCAGCACTATACAAAGACACAGTAGTGACACTGGCACATGCGTTTACCAAGAGGAGGGCTGGTTATAGGATCAGTGGTATCTGCATCATTACAATAACTCCCAGCACTATATAATGACACAGTAGTGACACTGGCACATGGGTATAGCCAGAGGAGAGCTGGTTATAGGATCAGTGGTATCTGCATCAGTATAATAACTCCAAGCACTATATAATGACACAGTAGTGACACTGGCTCATGGGTATTGCCAGAGGAGAGCTGCTTATAGGGTCAGTGGTATCTGCATCAGTATAATAGCACCCAGCACTATATAATGACACAGTAGTGACACTGGTACATGGGCATAGCCTGAAGAGGGCTGGTTATAGGATCAGTGGTATCTGCATCAGTATAATAACACCCAGCACTATATAATGACACAGTAGTGACACTGGCTCATGCGTATAGCCATAGGAGGGCTGGTTATAGAATCAGTGGTATCTGCATCAGTATAATAACACCCAGCACTATATAATGACTCAGTAGTGACACTGGCACATGCGTATAGCCAGAGGGGGGCTGGTTATAGGATCAGTGGTATCTGCATCAGTATATTAACTCCAAGCACTATATAATGACACAGTAGTGACACTGGCACATGGGTATAGCCAGACAAGGGCTGGTTATAGGGTCAGTGGTATCTGCATCAGTATAATAACACCCAGCACTATATAATGACACAGTAGTGAAACTGGCACCTGCATATAGCCAGAGGAGGGCTGGTTATAGGATTAGTGGTATCTGCCTCAGTATAACACCCAGCACTATATAATGACACAGTAGTGACACTGGCACATGCGTATAGCCAGACAAGGGCTGGTTATAGGGTCAGTGGTATCTGCATCAGTATAATAACACTCAGCGCTATATAATTACTCAGCAGTGACACTGGCTCATGGGTATAGCCAGAAGAGAGCTGGTTATAGGATCAGTGGTATCTGCATCAGTATAATAACACCTAGCACTATATAATGACACAGTAGTGACACTGGCAAATGCGTATAGCCAGAGGAGGGCTGGTTATAGGGTCAGTGGTATCTGCATCAGTATAATAACACCCAGCACTATACAAAGACACAATAGTGACACTGGCACATGGGTATAGCCAGAGGAGGGCTTGTTATAGGACCAGTGGTATCTGCATCAGTATAATAACACCCAGCACTATATAATGACACAGTAGTGACACTGGCATATGGGTATAGCCAGAGGAGGGCTGGTTATAGGATCAGTGGTATCTGTATCAGTATAATAACACCCAGCACTATATAATGACACAGTAGTGACACTGGCACATGCGTATAGCCATAGGAGGGCTGGTTATAGAATCAGTGGTATCTGCATCAGTATAATAACACCAAGCACTATATAATGACACAGTAATGACACTGGTACATGGGTATAGCCAGAGGAGGGCTTGTTATAGGATCAGTGGTATCTGCATCAGTATAATAACACCCAGCACTATATAATGACACAGTAGTGACACTGGCACATGGGTATAGCCATAGGAGGGCTGGTTATAGAATCAGTGGTATCTGCATCAGTATAATAACACCCAGCACTATATAATGACACAGTAGTGACACTGGCACATGCGAATAGCCAGACAAGGGCTTGTTATAGGGTCAGTGGTATCTGCATCAGTATAATAACTCCCAGCACTAAACAATGACACCGTAGTGATACTGGCACATGGTATAGCCAGACAAGGGTTGGTTATAGGATCAGTGGTATCTGCATCAGTATAACACCCAGCTCTATACAAAGACACAGTAGTGACACTGGCAAATGCGTATAGCCAGAGGAGGGCTTGTGATAGGGTCAGTGTGGTATCTGCATCAGTGTAATAACACCCAGCTCTATACAATGACACAGTACTGACACTGGCACATGCGTATAGCCAGAGGAGGGCTGGTTATAGGATCAGTGGTATCTGCCTCAGTATAATACCCAGCGCTATATAATGACACAGTATTGACACTGGCACATGGGTATAGCCAGACAAGGGCTTGTAATAGGGTCAGTGGTATCTGCATCAGTATAGTAACACCCAGCAATATATAATGACACAGTAGTGACACTGACACATGCGTATAGCCATAGGAGGGCTGGTTATAGGGTCAGTGGTATCTGTATCAGTATAATAACACCCAGCACTATATAATGACACAGTAGTGACACTGGCACATGGTATAGCCAGACAAGGGCTGGTTATAGGGTCAGTGGTATCAGTATAATAACACCCAGCACTATATAATGACACAGTAGTGACACTGGCACATGCGTTTAGCCAAAGGAGGTCTGGTTATAGGATCAGTTGTATCTGCATCAGTATAATAACACCCAGCACTATATAATGACACAGTAGTGACACTGGCACATACGTATAGCCAGAGGGGGGCTGGTTATTGGATCAGTGGTATCTGCATCAGTATATTAACACCAAGCACTATATAATGACAGAGTAGTGAGACTGGCACATGGGTATAGCCAGAGGAGGGCTGGTTATAGGATCAGTGGTATCTGCATCCGTATAATAACACCCAGCACTATATAATGACACAGTAGTGACACTGGCTAATGGGTATAGCCTAAGGAGGTCTGGTTATAGGATCAGTGGTATCTGCATCAGTATAATATCACCAAGCACTATATAATGACACCGTAGTGACACTGGCACATGTGTATTGCCAGACAAGGGCTGGTTATAGGATCAGTGGTATCTGCATCAGTATACTAATACACAGCACAATATAATGACACAGTAGTGACACTGGCACATGGGTATAGCCAAAGGAGGGCTGGTTATAGGATCAGTGGTATCTGCATCAGTATAATAACACCCTGCACTATATAATGACACAGTAGTGACAATGGCAAATGCGTATAGCCAGAGGAGGGCTGGTTATAGGATCAGTGGTATCTGCATCAGTATAATGACACCAAGCACTATATAATGACACAGTAGTGACACTGGCACATGCGTATAGCCATAGGAGGGCTGGTTATAGGATCAGTTGTATCTGTAACAGTATAATAACACCCAGCACTATATAATGACACATTAGTGACACTGGCTCATGGGCATAGCCAGAGGAGGGCTGGTTATAGGATCAGTGATATCTGCATCAGTATAATAACACCAAGCACTATATAATGACACAGTAGTGACACTGGCACATGCGTATAGCAAGAGGAGGGCTGGTTATAGGGTCAGTGGTATCTGCATCAGTATAATAACACCCAGCACTATATAATGACACAGTAGTGACACTGGCACATGCGTATAGCCATAGGAGGGCTGGTTATAGAATCAGTGGTATCTGAATCAGTATAATAACACCAAGCACTATATAATGACACAGTAGTGAAACTGGCACATGCGTTTAGCCAGAGGAGGGCTGGTTATAAGATCAGTGGTATCTGCATCAGTATAATAGCACCAAGCACTATATAATGACACAGTAGTGACACTGGCACATGCGTTTAGGCAGAGGAGGGCTGGTTATAAGATCAGTGGTATCTGCAATAAGTATAATAACACCCAGCACTATATAATGACACAGTAGTGACACTGGCTCATGCATATAGCCATAGGAGGGCTGGTTATAGAATCAGTGGTATCTGCATCAGTATAATAACACCCAGCACTATGCAAGGACACAGTAGTGACACTGGCACATGGGTATAGCCAGAGAAGGGCTGGTTATAGGATCAGTAGTATCTGCATCAGTATAACACCCAGCACTATATAATGACACAGTAGTGACACTGGCACATGCGTATAGCCATAGGAGGGCTGGTTATAGAATCAGTGGTATCTGAATCAGTATAATAACACCAAGCACTATATAATGACACAGTAGTGACACTGGCACATGCGTATAGCAAGAGGACAGCTGGTTATAGGATCAGTGGTATCTGCATCAGTATAATAACACCCAGCGCTATATAATGACACAGTAGTGACACTGGCTCATGCGTATAGCCATAGGAGGGCTGGTTATAGAATCAGTGGTATCTGCATCAGTATAATAACACCCAGCACTATATAATGACTCAGTAGTGACACTGGCACATGGGTATAGCCTGAGGAGGGCTGGTTATAGGATCAGTGGTATCTGCATCAGTATAATAACACCCAGCACTATATAATGACACAGTAGTGACACTGGCTCATGCGTATAGCCATAGGAGGGCTGGTTATAGAATCAGTGGTATCTGCATCAGTATAATAACACCCAGCACTATATAATGACTCAGTAGTGACACTGGCACATGGGTATAGCCAGAGGAGAGCTGGTTATATGATCAGTGGTATCTGCATCAGTATAATAACACCCAGCACTATATAATGACACAGTAGTGACACTGGCACATGGGTATAGCAAGAGGAGGGCTGGTAATAGGATCAGTGGTATCTGCATCAGTATAATAGCACCAAGCTCTATACAAAGACACAATAGTGACACTGGCACATGCATATAGCCAGAGGAGGGCTGGTTATAGGATCAGTAGTATCTGCATCAGTATAATAACACCCAGCACTATATAATGGCACAGTAGTGACACTGGCACATGGGTATAGCCAGAGGCGGACTGGTTATAGGATCAGTGGTATCTGCATCAGTATAATAACACCCAGCACTATATAATGACACAGTAGTGACACTGGCACATGCGTATAGCCATAGGAGGGCTGGTTATAGAATCAGTGGTATCTGAATCAGTATAATAACACCAAGCACTATATAATGACACAGTAGTGACACTGGCACATGCGTATAGCAAGAGGACGGCTGGTTATAGGATCAGTGGTATCTGCATCAGTATAATAACACCCAGCGCTATATAATGACACAGTAGTGACACTGGCACATGCGTATAGCCATAGGAGGGTTGGTTATAGAATCAGTGGTATCTGCAACAGTATAATAACACCCAGCACTATACAAAGACACAGTAGTGACACTGGCACATGCGTTTACCAAGAGGAGGGCTGGTTATAGGATCAGTGGTATATGCATCATTACAATAACTCCCAGCACTATATAATGACACAGTAGTGACACTGGCACATGGGTATAGCCAGAGGAGAGCTGGTTATAGGATCAGTGGTATCTGCATCAGTATAACTCCAAGCACTATATAATGACACAGTAGTGACACTGGCTCATGGGTATTGCCAGAGGAGAGCTGCTTATAGGGTCAGTGGTATCTGCATCAGTATAATAGCACCCAGCACTATATAATGACACAGTAGTGACACTGGCTCATGCGTATAGCCATAGGAGGGCTGGTTATAGAATCAGTGGTATCTGCATCAGTATAATAACACCCAGCACTATATAATGACTCAGTAGTGACACTGGCTCATGGGTATTGCCAGATGAGAGCTGCTTATAGGGTCAGTGGTATCTGCATCAGTATAATAGCACCCAGCACTATATAATGACACAGTAGTGACACTGGTACATGGGCATAGCCAGAGGAGGGCTGGTTATAGGATCAGTGGTATCTGCATCAGTATAATAACACCCAGCACTATATAATGACTCAGTAGTGACACTGGGAAATGCGTATAGCCAGAGGAGGGCTGGTTATAGGATCAGTGGTATCTGCATCAGTATAATAACACCCAGCACTATATAATGACACAGTAGTGACACTGGCAAATGCGTATAGCCAGAGGAGGGCTGGTTATAGGATCAGTGGTATCTGCATCAGTATAATAACACCAAGCTCTATACAAAGACACAATAGTGACACTGGCACATGCATATAGCCATAGGAGGGCTGGTTATAGGATCAGTTGTATCTGTAACAGTATAATAACACCCAGCACTATATAATGACACAGTAGTGACACTGGCTCATGGGCATAGCCAGAGGAGGGCTGGTTATAGGATCAGTGATATTTGCATCAGTATAATAACACCAATCACTATATAATGACACAGTAGTGACACTGGCACATGCGTATAGCAAGAGGAGGGCTGGTTATAGGGTCAGTGGTATCTGCATCAGTATAATAACACCCAGCACTATATAATGACACAGTAGTGACACTGGCACATGCGTATAGCCATAGGAGGGCTGGTTATAGAATCAGTGGTATCTGAATCAGTATAATAACACCAAGCACTATATAATGACACAGTAGTGACACTGGCACATGCGTTTAGCCAGAGGAGGGCTGGTTATAAGATCAGTGGAATCTGCATCAGTATAATAGCACCAAGCACTATATAATGACACAGTAGTGACACTGGCACATGCGTTTAGCCAGAGGAGGGCTGGTTATAAGATCAGTGGTATCTGCAATACGTATAATAACACCCAGCACTATATAATGACACAGTAGTGACACTGGCTCATGCGTATAGCCATAGGAGGGCTGGTTATAGAATCAGTGGTATCTGCATCAGTATAATAACACCCAGCACTATACAAGGACACAGTAGTGACACTGGCACATGGGTATAGCCAGAGGAGGGCTGGTTATAGGATCAGTGGTATCTGCATCAGTATAACACCCAGCACTATATAATGACACAGTAGTGACACTGGCACATGCGTATAGCCATAGAAGGGCTGGTTATAGAATCAGTGGTATCTGAATCAGTATAATAACACCAAGCAATATATAATGACACAGTAGTGACACTGGCACATGCGTATAGCAAGAGGACGGCTGGTTATAGGATCAGTGGTACCTGCATCAGTATAATAACACCCAGCGCTATATAATGACACAGTAGTGACACTGGCACATGCGTATAGCCATAGGAGGGCTGGTTATAGAATCAGTGGTATCTGCAACAGTATAATAACACCCAGCACTATACAAAGACACAGTAGTGACACTGGCACATGCGTTTAGCCAGAGGAGGGCTGGTTATAGGATCAGTGGTATCTGCATCATTACAATAACTCCCAGCACTATATAATGACACAGTAGTGACACTGGCACATGCGTATAGCCAGAGGAGAGCTGGTTATAGGATCAGTGGTATCTGCATCAGTATAATAACTCCAAGCACTATATAATGACACAGTAGTGACACTGGCTCATGGGTATTGCCAGAGGAGGGCTGGTTATAGGATCAGTGGTATCTGCATCAGTATAATAGCACCCAGCACTATATAATGACACAGTAGTGACACTGGTACATGGGTATAGCCAGAGGAGGGCTGGTTATAGGATCTGTGGTATCAGCATCAGTATAATAACACCCAACACTATATAATGACTCAGTAGTGAAACTGGCACATGGGTATAGCCAGAGGAGGGCTGGTTATAGGATCTGTGGTATCAGCATCAGTATAATAACACCCAGCACTATATAATGACTCAGTAGTTACACTGGCACATGGGTATAGCCAGAGGAGGGCTGGTTATAGGATCAGTGGTATCTGCATCAGTATAATAACACCCAGCACTATATAATGACACAGTAATGACACTGGCACATAGGTATAGCAAGAGGAGGGCTGGTAATAGGATCAGTGGTATCTGCATCAGTATAATAACACCAAGCTCTATACAAAGACACAATAGTGACACTGGCACAAGGGTATAGCCAGAGGCGGGCTGGTTATAGGATCAGTGGTATCTGCATCAGTATAATAACACCCAGCACTATATAATGACACAGTAGTGACACTGGCACATGCGTATAGCCATAGGAGGGCTGGTTATAGAATCAGTGGTATCTGCATCAGTATAATAACACCAAGCACTATATAATGACACAGTAGTGACACTGGCACATGCGTTTAGCCAGAGGAGGGCTGGTTATAGGATCAGTGGTATCTGCATCAGTATAATAACACCAAGCACTATATAATGACACAGTAGTGACAATGGCAAATGCGTATAGCCAGAGGAGGGCTGGTTATAGGATCAGTGGTATCTGCATCAGTATAATAACACCCAGCACTATATAATGACACAGTAATGACACTGGCACATGGGTATAGCAAGAGGAGGGCTGGTTATAGGATCAGTGGTATCTGCATCAGTATAATAACACCCAGCACTATATAATGACACAGTAATGACACTGGCACATGGGTATAGCAAGAGGAGGGCTGGTTATAGGATCAGTAGTATCTGCATCAGTATAATAACACCCAGCACTATATAATGACACAGTAGTGACACTGGCACATGGGTATAGCCAGAGGAGGGCTGGTTATAGGATCAGTGGTATCTGCATCAGTATAATAACACCCAGCACTATATAATGACATAGTAGTGACACTGGCACATGCGTATAGCCATAGGAGGGCTGGTTATAGAATCAGTGGTATCTGCATCAGTATAATAACACCAAGCACTATATAATGACACAGTAGTGACACTGGCACATGTGTTTAGCCAGAGGAGGGCTGGTTATAGGATCAGTGGTATCTGCATCAGTATAATAACACCCAGCACTATACAAAGACACAGTAGTGACACTGGCTCATGCGTTTAGCCAGAGGAGGGCTGGTTATAGGATCAGTGGTATCTGCATCAGTATAATAACACCAAGCACTATATAATGACACAGTAGTGACACTGGCACATGCATATAGCCATAGGAGGGCTGGTTATAGAATCAGTGGTATCTGCATCAGTATAATAACACCCAGCACTATATAATGACACAGTAGTGACACTGGCTCATGGGCATAGCCAGAGGAGGGCTGGTTTTAGGGTCTGTGGTATCTGCATTAGTATAATAACACCCAGCACTATACAAAGACACAGTAGTGACACTGGCTCATGCGTTTAGCCAGAGGAGGGCTGGTTAAAGGATCAGTGGTATCTGCATCAGTATAATAACACCCAGCACTATATAATGACACAGTAGTGACACTGGCACATGCGTTTAGCCAGAGGAGGGCTGGTTATAGGATCAGTGGTATCTGCATCAGTATAATAACACCAAGCACTATATAATGACACAGTAGTGACACTGGCACATGCGTTTAGCCAGAGGAGGGCTGGTTATAGTATCAGTGGTATCTGCATCAGTATAATAACACCCAGCACTATATAATGACACAGTAGTGACACTGGCAAATGCGTATAGCCAGAGGAGGGCTGGTTATAGGATCAGTGGTATCTGCATCAGTATAATAACACCAAGCTCTATACAAAGACACAATAGTGACACTGGCACATGCATATAGCCAGAGGAGGGCTGGTTATAGGATCAGTAGTATCTGCATCAGTATAATAACACCCAGCACTATATAATGACACAGTAGTGACACTGGCACATGGGTATAGCCAGAGGAGGGCTGGTTATAGGATCAGTGGTATCTGCATCAGTATAATAACACCCAGCACTATATAATGACACCAGTGATGTGCAGTGAGGTCAGAGGCTGGTGAGGCACTAGATATGATACGACGGAGAAACACATGTACAGAGGGCCGCAAGTACCCCCAACAGGGCAGGTTTAAATGATAGCTGAACCAGTGCACAGGTGACATAATCAGGTGATGGGTGAGAGAAAGTTAGTAACCACTGAGTTACTGATCAGCTGATTACTTCACCTGTGCACTGATTCAGCTATAATGAAAACCTGGCCTGTTTGGGGTACTTGAGGACCATTGTTGAGAAACACTGCACTAAAGCACCAGCTCATTGGAAATGTATTGATTACCTGGAGAATAAAGCACACATACTCTGCTCACTGACACCCACACACACTCTGCTCACATGCACACTCACACAATTCTGTGGCACAGTGCCAGTTACTAAGCAATTAGAATGATACGCAATCTCTTTTCTACTCACTACTGTATTGTAAAAATAGAAATAATTTACCATACAAATTTTACACAAAGGACAATATGGTGTTCAAGAAATGCACGTGCACATCCCACTTTGGTATGCTCTTCAACAAAGGACATCAAAGGATAGCAAAAGAATGAAGTACAGAATAATAAAAGTAAAATAGAAAGTTTATTTATTTATTTTTTGTGTGCAATTTCTATCTGAATGATGGAAATGTAAATATGACTTTCATGTTCCTTTCAAAAACTAATTTGATTTGCTGACATGGGGCCAGTAACAGTTGATGCTAATTCTCAAAATATAAATAACAAGAAAAGTCTATTAAAATAGCATGCTCTACCTCAATCATGAAAGTTTAATTTTAAATGTCTCCCTTTGACTATGTGTTTAACCAGTTACTTTACAGTGGCATTATTTCTAAAAACATTTAACTGCAATAATTACATATTTTTTTAAATGACTCATTATCTCCTTTTTATTAATATAAACTTGTATAAAAGCAGCACATATTAAAAACAAAATGCAACAGCTTTCAATTGATTTGTGAATTACAAGTTAACAGCAGTCTTTAAATAAATGGAGACACAGAGAAAAATAAAAATAGATACTGCATCCTCTGACTGAACAGGCATAACATATATGGAGTTTGTACCTAATTAAATCAAATAACCATGAAAAAGGGAGGCTTAGCAATATTCAATGTCAAAAACTTTAATTTAAATAATGTGGACACTGCACACTTAACTTCAAACTCTGGGTTTTACATTATGGATTTAAATTTGAATTGATCCTTTGACTTCCTGTCAGTATTGGGTTATGCTCACTTACTGTCCCCCTGTTAATGAGCTGTATCTGAACACAATGTGTGAATCACAAGAGATGTAGAATACTACTTTACTCTTCTGCTTGGGTTATGCTCACTTACTGTCCCCCTGTTAATGAGCTGTATCTGAACACAATGTGTGAATCACAAGAGATGTAGAATACTACTTTACTCTAAGGGATTAAATGCCTACCGGTCGCTAGCCGTAGAATAGAATATAAAACACTTATACTATAATAAATAAAAACACTTATACTATAATAAATAAAAACACAACAACTTTTTGTGGGTAAAATTTTAACCGTCACAGGTTAAACATTTATTAACTAAACTAAGTAACTGTGGTAACCAACAAGGTCAGATGGCGGCTGAACGAATTACTATAATGACAACCCGGCACAGCAGAAGGTAAATGGCCCAAACGGAAACTGCAGCAGAGCGGAACCTCTGCTCATAGAAAAAATTGCTACTAAGGGGTTAATGAGATCACGTGACCCACCCGCAAGGGGAAGGAGGGGCACCTCACGTGCACATGAGGCTATCCACCCCTCACACTTTTAGATTGGTCATCACTCCCCCTGTTCACCCCCTTTCCAAGGCAACAGGGCCGTTACCTCCCGCCGCACGGGCATGGAAATAAGGACTACCCCCTACAAAGGGATCCGCTACTCAGCCGCCAGAAGCCAGGTATGCCAGATATGGTAGACCAATAACTAAATAGGTTGACAAAGTTAGCCTGAATAGGCATACCCGTCGCCCAACTAGGGGACAAAATTTAAAATTTGAAAATGCTCAATCAATAATGTGGCTACTAAATTAGCCTGAGAAGGCAGACTTAGCGCCTAGAACATAAATTTGGAAGCCATCTCATAACAGGGAAGGGAGGGAGGGGAAAGAACTCATCTGCACCGGATTCCAGGAAGAAGAGGGCCAGGAAGCTGATGATCCCCACTTTTAAGGTGAGTAGTGGGCCCCTCCCTTGCATGCAACATTGTTGCAACTAACTTCCCTAGCCAGCCCTCTTCTCCTATCTCTCCCTACGGCTTTAACCCTTAGCTTTGCTCCAGGCCCAATTGTGCCCTACACTGCCTTAAGGGATTAAATGCCTACCGGTCGCTAGCCGTAGAATAGAATATAAAACACTTATACTATAATAAATAAAAACACTTATACTATAATAAATAAAAACACAACAACTTTTTGTGGGTAAAATTTTAACCGTCACAGGTTAAACATTTATTAACTAAACTAAGTAACTGTGGTAACCAACAAGGTCAGATGGCGGCTGAACGAATTACTATAATGACAACCCGGCACAGCAGAAGGTAAACGGCCCAAACGGAAACTGCAGTAGAGCGGAACCTCTGCTCATAGAAAAAATTGCTACTAAGGGGTTAATGAGATCACGTGACCCACCCGCAAGGGGAAGGAGGGGCACCTCACGTGCACATGAGGCTATCCACCCCTCACACTTTTAGATTGGTCATCACTCCCCCTGTTCACCCCCTTTCCAAGGCAACAGGGCCGTTACCTCCCGCCACCGGATAGCATTAAGATGATAACTGTGCCGCCACCGATAAAGGACAAACACAACCCAACCAGACTTAAAGGAGGGTTACTATGGCCTTACGGATATCTTTTATAAAAATATCTAGGGCAACTGTCTCCAAATGTACCCTATCCTTCCTATAATAATGGACCTTGTCGGCTGTTAGAGATTCGTGTTTAACCACAAATCCCCCAGTACCTGTGACGGTTCTACCAACTGAAGAGTTTATCTTCTTCCTAACCTTGTAAGCGGCGCTGTGGGAAGACATGTGACGCCATTCCAACCTGGGAACTATATTGGACCAACCGACCAACACGTTCGGGATGCGAGCTCTGATCCATGCAATATCCGCTTGCATGATTTTAATAAGCTCCAAGACAGGAATGGCGCCCATATCATTGCCACCCAAATGAAGGATTATGACATGAGGTTTACCCCAGCGTACTAGGGCCTCTGAGATGCGCGATGGAAGCGCTGGCCAACACATCCCTCTCTCACCTACCCATCTAATTGACACTTGGGATAGAGGGAAACCTAAATTCTGCCCCCCCGGAAGGGCCGAACTACGAATGGAGGCCCAATGAACGTAGGAGTGCCCCACGATCCATATCCTTTTAGCGCCGCTGACGGGTCCTGTAAAGACACACGAGATTAGTACTGAAAACAAAACACACTAACCAACATATTATTCAACAACCGGTCGAATGTAACCTTTAAACTTATTAGAGCGCCATCTACCCAAACGGCAAATGGCTTCAGCGGAGGAACCCTGCAGCGCGGCATTAGTAGCTGCCCCTATGCGGAAAGAATGGGGGGCTATTTTTGACACATCCAAACCAGCGTGCGCAGCAGTCCTCGCTAGCACCCTACAGAACTGGAACAAAGATAGAGAAGTCCGGTTCGCATGTATTAACAAAGGACCCTGTTCCTCTGGTCTGTGTACTAAAAACTGGTTAACCACCATCACCGGGCAGCAGAGACCGTTAGACTGAGGAATAGGGATCCATGCCCCTTTGCCCTCTTGATCCGTCTTAGATCTGGGCAAATAAATTAACAGTGAATCTTCTCCCGCTCTGACGTGGCCGAACTGAAGGCCTTTGTCAGTGCATGATTTGGACGGTGCCACGAGCTTGCTTATACGAAGCGCAGCCGAATAGGCTAATAAAAACGCAGCTCTAAATAACAAAAACTCATAATGCGTTGCGCAGATGTCCGGCAAAGCGACCACCAGCCGCTCAAGCCGGTCATGCGTGATGGGCTCCCTAGAGTCCTTTTGTTGTGGTTGGAGCTTGCCCCAACCTTTGACAACTTGCCGCACAAATTTAGAACTGCCCGGATCCGGCAAAGCAAGCGTACGATAAAAGAATGACAAGGCGGCCAACCGAGAATGAACCGCCCCCTGCCGCGAACCCTTTCGCCAAAGACTCACCAGCCAATCACATACTGTGTCCTGAGACGCTTCAATCGCCTCCACATTCTGACACCGGCAAAAGTCTTCCCATTCCCGCCATAGCCTGACATAGGAGCACCATGTCCTAGGTGCAAGGGACGCCCGCACTAGAGGGAGCAAGGATATCCAGGACGGAGAAGCTGCCAAAGGAAACCAGGACAAGGTAAGCCTTCTAATGCAGCATGAGGGGCCAAACGTCTGAACGTCACCCAGTCAAACCTGGATAGTGCATCTGCCAATACATTATTAACCCCCGGGACGTGTCGCGCTTGAAACTGGATATTAAGTTCAAGACAGCGTAAGACCAGATGCCTCAGTAAACAAACTACAACCGCGGAAGTGGCCGAAAGACCGTTCACCGCGTGGACAACACTGAGATTATCTGTCCAGAAATTAATCGTCCTGTTTGCAAATTGATTGCCCCAAAGTTCAACCGCCAAAACGATAGGGAAAAGCTCCAAAAGGGTAAGGTTACGTGTTAAGCCCCTGGCCGACCATTCTGGCGGCCAAGGGCCTGCACTCCATTCCCCCCGGAAATACGCCCCATAACCCTTCGACCCCGCGGCGTCAGTAAATAAATGCAACAACTGACTGGAAATGGGCTCAGATCGCCATAATCGGATCCCATTGAAGTCCTGAAGAAAAGTCTTCCAGACTCTCAGGTCAGCTCTCATGCCTTCTGAAACCCAAATTTTTTCAGAAGGCCTGAGTTTGCCCTTCAGCTTAGCTTCCAATCTCCGATTGAAAACTCTCCCCATGGGGATAACTCTGCCTGCAAAATTCAAAAGGCCAAGTAATGACTGTAGCTGCCTAAGCGTGATGGTCGCCATGGAAACAGCCGCTTCAACCGCCTCAAGCATATCCCGTACTTTGCCATCAGGCAGCCTACAAATTCTGTCGACAGTATCAATTTCGATACCCAGGAATGTAATACAAGTGTCCGGGCCCTCAGTCTTGTCTTCAGCCAGTGGGACACCGAATTGCAGCATAAGGATTCTCATGGAGTCCATCAGCTGCTGACATTCAGTAGTTCCCGGACTCCCCACCAAGAGGAAGTCGTCCAGATAATGAGCAATGCGGTTATTAACTGCCTGTTGCTCCAAAACCCAGTGCAAAAATGTACTAAAGGTTTCAAACAAGGCGCAAGAGATGGCGCAGCCCATAGGCAAGCACCTATCTACGTAAAATTCTTTTTGGAATTTGCAACCCATCAAATAAAAGGATGAAGGGTGCAAGGGCAGCAGGCGAAAGGCTGATTCAATGTCCAGCTTCGCCAACAAGGCTCCTGCGCCCACCCCCCGCACCAAATCCAGGGCGCTATCAAAGGATTGATAACGCACTGAGCTGAGTTCCGGATCAATAGCATCATTGACGGAATAGCCCCTAGGGTGAGATAGGTGGTGTATTAGACGGAATTTTCCCAATTCCTTCTTGGGTACTACACCAAGTGGTGAAATGACCAGATTCGGCAAAGGTGGCGAGGAAAAAGGACCCACTACCCGGCCCATAGATATCTCCTTGTCCAGCTTGACCCTAACAACCGAAGGGTGCTGGTAAGCTGATTTGAGGTTACGATAGCCTCTGGAACCCTTAATGGCTTTCGTCACAGGTATACGAAAACCGTCCTTAAACCCTTGAAATAACAAAGACGCTGCGCGCGAATCTGGGTACACCCTAAGCCATGGCTCAAGGGCGTGCACCTTCACCGGTGTTGGGGCCTTTAGGAACAAGAGAGAGCTTGTTCTGAGCTCTACCGGGTGCTGAATCCTTTTTTCTGGCACACTCGCTCCCGGGGTGTGATCCAGCACAGTATCGGCATACGTGCCTGAACGCACATGAATTACCTCTGTCGCATTTATTATCTTGAAATGCCCAGCAGGTACCACCTCTGCGCTTCGTTTTGGAAGCACGAAAGGACTGATTGCTAGAGGAAATGGAGGAGGAGGGTGACCCCTGCGGGCCTAGGCGTTGCCAAAGATGTGAGTCAGTTGTATCGAAGGTGAGCACAGGATTACCCGCCATCTTTTGCCTAAACTCAGCATCATAATCTCTCCAGGCCCCCTCAGCAAACTTCCTCTGAATCCAATGGATATTATCAGTATATTTAAGGATAGCGTGGCATTGGCTCGGGTATTTCTCCAAGTAGCAAGAGGAGAAAACTCTAAAGCAGATTAGCCACTCCTCAAAAGTTTCAGGACGCTTAAACCGTTTAGGTCCAGTACCGTCCGCGCTCTTCTCTCGCTGCCTACAAGCCTCAGCAGATAATTCAAATATATTCACATATTTGCCCTGCTGTATTTTTTTAATTGTCCTTGGTTTCAAATGACCGTGCAATGATGGAGTATAAGATGGGAAGGAATCGCCGTGTAAGGCCACTTTCCTTTCTGGGATTAAGTTAATAGGTGGACGCTTGTCCCCCACTATAGTGGTGCTCTGCACAGCTTCTGGGGAACCTACCGCAAGCTGCGCCTGCGCCATGCTGCCGACTGCGCCTGACTGCATTACCTGCCACATTTTCTTTACCATGGCAAACATGCGCTTCTGACCCTTACCCCTTAGCCCAAGTGAAGTGTCACTGTCACATTCAGATTCAGACAGGGATGAGTCAACCTGGTCATGTCGGTCATGTGTAAATGTAAAGGGCTTACCAGGAATGGCCATTGCGCCGTCCTGATGCTCCATACCGGAGGTGGAAGGACCAGGAACCGCCCCGCTGTCCTGCTGCAAGGAATCAGCCGTGCTCTCACGCTGCTGTGCATCCGCCTGCTCCTGTGGAATAACCGCCGAAGCCGAAGGCCTATCAACCTGGTTTGCTTCCATGCTCAGATCCCCTTGAGATGCGTTCTGTAAAAAAGAAAACAGGTCGCGAGCACTACGGACACCGGCAAAGGGGGGGTTAATAGGACCCAAGCCTGACCTATTATTTGCATGTAAGCCTGCCTGTCCTATTTCATTTGCCCTTTCATGCCCCACATTCACATTCCTACCCTGTAACTGAACTAATGAAGCAGGATTGTCCCTTAACTCATGTGACCGTGATGTTGGTAACACATTCAAAGCATCATTTGCAATTCTACTTACCCTCACATTCGAAACACTCATAGGTTCAGCTTGTGCATTCACACTAGAATTCCCCAACTGCGCCACAGCGCGTGCATTCATATTGAGACTCAAAGGATCAGCCTGTGCATTCATACCAGACATCCCTAACTGCGCCACAGCGCGTACATTCATGTGGGGTGATGTCGCACTACTTGGCTGAGAATCTGCCCTAATTTGCTGAGAATGTAACCTATTGTGCTGAACTGTGCCATTAGCTTGCCCCTGTGCGGTATGCTGCTGCGCCGCAATAAGCTGACCCTGAGCGCTATGCTGGCGCGCCAAATTAACTTGTCCCTGAGCCTGGGCGTGCTGACCCTGCGGTTCAATCGCACTTATTAGCCCTCCTGGATTGAAATCTGATTGAGAATCTATCGCCCTGGTTCCCGCTAACATGCCCCTACCTAAGGGGTTCAACCTGTTAGCTCTCGTTGAAGCCCCCCTTCTACTTTTAAGGCCTTTATGCGTGACCCCGCTAATTGGATCCTGAGCCCTGCTGCCAGTAAATTGCAACCTGGTATTAATGCGAGATGGCGCCTTCCGTTGCCGAACTTGAGGACCCCTTCGGCCCCATAACCCACCCCCGGCCGCCATCCTCTCATGGTGCTCACCTTCCTGGAGCTGCAGAGGATGCGACCGTTCCCGCGAAGTCCCGACGCTGAAACCGGAACCGGAAGTGGATGGGCGCGTGACCGGAACTTCCGGTTGCGCACTTACCATTGGACCCTGAGGACCCGCGGCCTGGTTTGGAGGACCGGACACCGACGCCGCGTGGAGCTGGAGCAGAGGACCCGCCGGAGAACCTGGAGGACCCGACGGAGGAGCCTGCATACCCGCCGGGGACATCGCCGCAACTAAAGACGCCAGGATGGAAGACACCGCCGAGACCGCCGACGGAGGAATCGCGGACATGAGGGAGGATACCGCTACTTCAGTTAAGCCTTGTTGCGGTGTGGAGACGGGCTGGGGGTCTAATGATGGCAGAACAGGGGCTTGTTGCGCAGGCGAAAGCACCACAGAAGCGGGCCCAGCTCTTGAGAGGGCATGCTGCGCCGGCGCCGAGGCCAAATTTTCAGGGGCATCTGCGGGGGTTAATAGAGAGGGGCCCCGTGTAATGGCTAAATCTGCCTCAGTGCCTGCACTTGCACCACGTGTTGAGCCCCTATCTAACCTGGGCCTAGCTAAAGGGGTAATTGAGGTTTCAACATAGGCCTCAACCGGTACATGTGAAGCTGCCGAAGGTGGACTGGAAGCCTGAGGCCTAGCCTGAGGGCCAGTTGCTTGGAGACAGGCTGATTGCTCATCCGGCCTAGCCATTGCCACTGAGGCATAGGCTGAATCGTCTCCTTCCACCCCCTCACCTGCTGCATGGATATCTAACCTGCTAACAGTGTGACTCATAATGTTTGTCTGTGCTATACTAGTACTAGGCCTAGTCTCAGTAGTATATTGTGTAGGTGGAATTATGTCATCTAGCTCTTCAATGTCATCCAGTGTACTTATCTGTTTTTTCTGTTTTCCAGATCCAGGTTTCTCAAACACCAACTCGTGGAAGCGCTGAGGAGGGAGTTTAGATCGTCTGGATCGCTGCATTGTTCACAGAAATGAAGAATTACCCTGAACAATAACAGAAAGAACTCGTCTGCACCGGATTCCAGGAAGAAGAGGGCCAGGAAGCTGATGATCCCCACTTTTAAGGTGAGTAGTGGGCCCCTCCCTTGCATGCAACATTGTTGCAACTAACTTCCCTAGCCAGCCCTCTTCTCCTATCTCTCCCTACGGCTTTAACCCTTAGCTTTGCTCCAGGCCCAATTGTGCCCTACACTGCCTTTCTGCTTGGGTTATGCTTACTTACTGTCCCCCTGTTAATGAGCTGTATCTGAACACAATTTGTGAATCACAAGAGATGCAGAATACTACTTTACTCTTCTGCTTGGCTTATGCTCACTTACTGCCTCCCCCCCCCCCCCCTGTTAATGAGCTGTATCTGAACACAATGTGTGACTCACAAGAGATGTAGAATACTACTTTACTCTTCTGCTTGGTGTCATCTGTTCTTAGTTTACCTCAGCTTCCTGTTGTGTCACATGACCCTGCTTACTTACTGTCCCCCCCTGTTAATGAGCTGTATCTGAACCCAATTTGTGAATCACAAGAGATGTAGAATACTACTTTACTCTTCTGCTTGGGTTATGCTCACTTACTGTCCCCCCCCTGTTAATGAGCTGTATCTAAACACAATTTGTGAATCACAAGAGATGTAGAATACTACTTTACTCTTCTGCTTGGGTTATGCTCACTTACTGTCCCTACTGTTAATGAGCTGTATCTAAACACAATTTGTGAATCACAAAAGATGTAGAATACTACTTTACTCTTCTGCTTGGGTTATGCTCACTTACTGCCCCCCCTGTTAATGAGCTGTATCTGAACACAATGTGTGAATCACAAGAGATGTAGAATACTACTTTACTCTTCTGCTTGGGTTATGCTCACTTACTGCCCCCCCTGTTAATGAGCTGTATCTGAACACAATTTGTGAATCACAAGAGATGTAGAATACTACTTTACTCTTCTGCTTGGTGTCATCTGTTCTTAGGTTACCTCAGCTTCCAGTTGTGTCACATGACCCTGCTCACTGCACCCTCCTTCTGATTAATCTATATCTCCTTCACTTGCTAGGAGGCATCAAGAGGGGTGCCTCCTATTGGTCCCAATTTTTGCTGCTAATATATTGACAGAACACAGGTGGCGCTGCAGCACAGCTTTTCCTTTGACCCATGTATTGCAATGGAGAGAAGCGTTTCTGTACCTGCCTCTCCATAGCATTACATGGGGGAAAATTATTATTTTTTTTTTACTTTTTTTTTTTTTAATTAAAATTTAATTAAGCTTTGGCCACATATGGCAGGGTAGGCACTGCCTCCCCTGCCTCTTATGAGTGCACGTCCCTGAATGACACAGTAGTGACACTGGCACATGCGTATAGCCATAGGAGGGCTGGTTATAGAATCAGTGGTATCTGCATCAGTATAATAACACCAAGCACTATATAATGACACAGTAGTGACACTGGCACATGCGTTTAGCCAGAGGAGGGCTGGTTATAGGATCAGTGGTATCTGCATCAGTATAATAACACCAAGCTCTATACAAAGACACAATAGTGACACTGGCACATGGGTATAGCCAGAGGCGGGCTGGTTATAGGATCAGTGGTATCTGCATCAGTATAATAACACCCAGCACTATATAATGACACAGTAGTGACACTGGCACATGCGTATAGCCATAGGAGGGCTGGTTATAGAATCAGTGGTATCTGCATCAGTATAATAACACCAAGCACTATATAATGACACAGTAGTGACACTGGCACATGCGTTTAGCCAGAGGAGGGCTGGTTATAGGATCAGTGGTATCTGCATCAGTATAATAACACCAAGCACTATATAATGACACAGTAGTGACAATGGCAAATGCGTATAGCCAGAGGTTGGCTGGTTATAGGATCAGTGGTATCTGCATCAGTATAATAACACCCAGCACTATATAATGACACAGTAATGACACTGGCACATGGGTATAGCAAGAGGAGGGCTGGTTATAGGATCAGTGGTATCTGCATCAGTATAATAACACCCAGCCCTATATAATGACACAGTAATGACACTGGCACATGGGTATAGCAAGAGGAGGGCTGGTTATAGGATCAGTAGTATCTTCATCAGTATAATAACACCCAGCACTATATAATGACACAGTAGTGACACTGGCACATGGGTATAGCCAGAGGAGGGCTGGTTATAGTATCAGTGGTATCTGCATCAGTATAATAACACCCAGCACTATATAATGACACAGTAGTGACACTGGCACATGCGTATAGCCATAGGAGGGCTGGTTATAGAATCAGTGGTATCTGCATGAGTATAATAACACCAAGCACTATATAATGACACAGTAGTGACACTGGCACATGCGTTTAGCCAGAGGAGGGCTGGTTATAGGATCAGTGGTATCTGCTTCAGTATAATAACACCCAGCACTATACAAAGACACAGTAGTGACACTGGCTCATGCGTTTAGCCATAGGAGGGCTGGTTATAGGATCAGTGGTATCTGCATCAGTATAATAACACCAAGCACTATATAATGACACAGTAGTGACACTAGCACATGCGTATAACCATAGGAGGGCTGGTTATAGAATCAGTGGTATCTGCATCAGTATAATAACACCCAGCACTATATAATGACACAGTAGTGACACTGGCTCATGGGCATAGCCAGAGGAGGGCTGGTTATAGGGTCAGTGGTATCTGCATCAGTATAATAACACCCAGCACTATACAAAGACACAGTAGTGACACTGGCTCATGCGTTTAGCCAGAGGAGGGCTGGTTATAGGATCAGTGGTATCTGCATCAGTATAATAACACCCAGCACTATATAATGACACAGTAGTGACACTGGCACATGCGTTTAGCCAGAGGAGGGCTGGTTATAGGATCAGTGGTATCTGCATCAGTATAATAACACCAAGCACTATATAATGACACAGTAGTGACACTGGCACATGCGTTTAGCCAGAGGAGGGCTGGTTATAGAATCAGTGGTATCTGCATCAGTATAATAACACCCAGCACTATATAATGACACAGTAGTGACACTGGCTCATGGGCATAGCCAGAGGAGGGCTGGTTATAGGGTCAGTGGTATCTGCATCAGTATAATAACACCCAGCACTATACAATGACACAGTAGTGACACTGGCTCATGCGTTTAGCCAGAGGAGGGCTGGTTATAGGATCAGTGGTATCTGCATCAGTATAATAACACCCAGCACTATATAATGACACAGTAGTGACACTGGCACATGCGTTTAGCCAGAGGAGGGCTGGTTATAGGATCAGTGGTATCTGCATCAGTATAATAACAGCAAGCACTATATAATGACACAGTAGTGACACTGGCACATGCGTTTAGCCAGAGGAGGGCTGGTTATAGGATCAGTGGTATCTGCATCAGTATAATAACACCCAGCACTATATAATGACACAGTAGTGACACTGGCAAATGCGTATAGCCAGAGGAGGGCTGGTTATAGGATCAGTGGTATCTGCATCAGTATAATAACACCAAGCTCTATACAAAGACACAATAGTGACACTGGCACATGCATATAGCCAGAGGAGGGCTGGTTATAGGATCAGTAGTATCTGCATCAGTATAATAACACCCAGCACTATATAATGACACAGTAGTGACACTGGCACATGGGTATAGCCAGAGGAGGGCTTTTTATAGGATCAGTGGTATCTGCATCAGTATAATAACACCCAGCACTATATAATGACACAGTAGTGACACTGGCACATGCGTATAGCCATAGGAGGACTGGTTATAGAATCAGTGGTATCTGCATCAGTATAATAACACCAAGCACTATATAATGACACAGTAGTGATACTGGCACATGCGTTTAGCCAGAGGAGGGCTGGTTATAGGATCAGTGGTATCTGCATCAGTATAATAACACCAAGCTCTATACAAAGACACAATAGTGACAATGGCACATGGGTATAGCCAAAGGCGGGCTGGTTATAGGATCAGTGGTATCTGCATCAGTATAAACACACACAGCACTATATAATGACACAGTAGTGACACTGGCACATGCGTATAGCCATAGGAGGGCTGGTTATAGAATCAGTGGTATCTGCATCAGTATAATATCACCAAGCACTATATAATGACACAGTAGTGACACTGGCACATGCGTTTAGCCAGAGGAGGGCTGGTTATAGGATCAGTGGTATCTGCATCAGTATAATAACACCAAGCACTATATAATGACACAGTAGTGACAATGGCAAATGCGTATAGCCAGAGGAGGGCTGGTTATAGGATCAGTGGTATCTGCATCAGTATAATAACACCCAGCACTATATAATGACACAGTAATGACACTGGCACATGGGTATAGCAAGAGGAGGGCTGGTTATAGGATCAGTGGTATCTGCATCAGTATAATAACACCCAGCACTATATAATGACACAGTAATGACACTGGCATATGGGTATAGCAAGAGGAGGGCTGGTTATAGGATCAGTAGTATCTGCATCAGTATAATAACACCCAGCACTATATAATGACACAGTAGTGACACTGGCACATGGGTATAGCCAGAGGAGGGCTGGTTATAGTATCAGTGGTATCTGCATCAGTATAATAACACCCAGCACTATATAATGACACAGTAGTGACACTGGCACATGCGTATAGCCATAGGAGGGCTGGTTATAGAATCAGTGGTATCTGCATCAGTATAATAACACCAAGCACTATATAATGACACAGTAGTGACACTGGCACATGCGTTTAGCCAGAGGAGGGCTGGTTATAGGATCAGTGGTATCTGCTTCAGTATAATAACACCCAGCACTATACAAAGACACAGTAGTGACACTGGCTCATGCGTTTAGCCATAGGAGGGCTGGTTATAGGATCAGTGGTATCTGCATCAGTATAATAACACCAAGCACTATATAATGACACAGTAGTGACACTGGCACATGCGTATAGCTGTAGGAGGGCTGGTTATAGAATCAGTGGTATCTGCATCAGTATAATAACACCCAGCACTATATAATGACACAGTAGTGACACTGGCTCATGGGCATAGCCAGAGGAGGGCTGGTTATAGGGTCAGTGGTATCTGCATCAGTATAATAACACCCAGCACTATACAAAGACACAGTAGTGACACTGGCTCATGCGTTTAGCCAGAGGAGGGCTGGTTATAGGATCAGTGGTATCTGCATCAGTATAATAACACCCAGCACTATATAATGACACAGTAGTGACACTGGCACATGCGTTTAGCCAGAGGAGGGCTGGTTATAGGATCAGTGGTATCTGCATCAGTATAATAACACCAAGCACTATATAATGACACAGTAGTGACACTGGCACATGCGTTTAGCCAGAGGAGGGCTGGTTATAGAATCAGTGGTATCTGCATCAGTATAATAACACCCAGCACTATATAATGACACAGTAGTGACACTGGCTCATGGGCATAGCCAGAGGAGGGCTGGTTATAGGGTCAGTGGTATCTGCATCAGTATAATAACACCCAGCACTATACAAAGACACAGTAGTGACACTGGCTCATGCGTTTAGCCAGAGGAGGGCTGGTTATAGGATCAGTGGTATCTGCATCAGTATAATAACACCCAGCACTATATAATGACACAGTAGTGACACTGGCACATGCGTATAGCCAGAGGAGGGCTGGTTATAGGATCAGTGGTATCTGCATCAGTATAATAACAGCAAGCACTATATAATGACACAGTAGTGACACTGGCACATGCGTTTAGCCAGAGGAGGGCTGGTTATAGGATCAGTGGTATCTGCATCAGTATAATAACACCCAGCACTATATAATGACACAGTAGTGACACTGGCAAATGCGTATAGCCAGAGGAGGGCTGGTTATAGGATCAGTGGTATCTGCATCAGTATAATAACACCAAGCTCTATACAAAGACACAATAGTGACACTGGCACATGCATATAGCCAGAGGAGGGCTGGTTATAGGATCAGTAGTATCTGCATCAGTATAATAACACCCAGCACTATATAATGACACAGTAGTGACACTGGCACATGGGTATAGCCAGAGGAGGGCTTTTTATAGGATCAGTGGTATCTGCATCAGTATAATAACACCCAGCACTATATAATGACACAGTAGTGACACTGGCACATGCGTATAGCCATAGGAGGACTGGTTATAGAATCAGTGGTATCTGCATCAGTATAATAACACCAAGCACTATATAATGACACAGTAGTGATACTGGCACATGCGTTTAGCCAGAGGAGGGCTGGTTATAGGATCAGTGGTATCTGCATCAGTATAATAACACCAAGCTCTATACAAAGACACAATAGTGACAATGGCACATGGGTATAGCCAAAGGCGGGCTGGTTATAGGATCAGTGGTATCTGCATCAGTATAAACACACACAGCACTATATAATGACACAGTAGTGACACTGGCACATGCGTATAGCCATAGGAGGGCTGGTTATAGAATCAGTGGTATCTGCATCAGTATAATATCACCAAGCACTATATAATGACACAGTAGTGACACTGGCACATGCGTTTAGCCAGAGGAGGGCTGGTTATAGGATCAGTGGTATCTGCATCAGTATAATAACACCAAGCACTATATAATGACACAGTAGTGACAATGGCAAATGCGTATAGCCAGAGGAGGGCTGGTTATAGGATCAGTGGTATCTGCATCAGTATAATAACACCCAGCACTATATAATGACACAGTAATGACACTGGCACATGGGTATAGCAAGAGGAGGGCTGGTTATAGGATCAGTGGTATCTGCATCAGTATAATAACACCCAGCACTATATAATGACACAGTAATGACACTGGCATATGGGTATAGCAAGAGGAGGGCTGGTTATAGGATCAGTAGTATCTGCATCAGTATAATAACACCCAGCACTATATAATGACACAGTAGTGACACTGGCACATGGGTATAGCCAGAGGAGGGCTGGTTATAGTATCAGTGGTATCTGCATCAGTATAATAACACCCAGCACTATATAATGACACAGTAGTGACACTGGCACATGCGTATAGCCATAGGAGGGCTGGTTATAGAATCAGTGGTATCTGCATCAGTATAATAACACCAAGCACTATATAATGACACAGTAGTGACACTGGCACATGCGTTTAGCCAGAGGAGGGCTGGTTATAGGATCAGTGGTATCTGCTTCAGTATAATAACACCCAGCACTATACAAAGACACAGTAGTGACACTGGCTCATGCGTTTAGCCATAGGAGGGCTGGTTATAGGATCAGTGGTATCTGCATCAGTATAATAACACCAATCACTATATAATGACACAGTAGTGACACTGGCACATGCGTATAGCCGTAGGAGGGCTGGTTATAGAATCAGTGGTATCTGCATCAGTATAATAACACCCAGCACTATATAATGACACAGTAGTGACACTGGCTCATGGGCATAGCCAGAGGAGGGCTGGTTATAGGGTCAGTGGTATCTGCATCAGTATAATAACACCCAGCACTATACAAAGACACAGTAGTGACACTGGCTCATAAGTTTAGCCAGAGGAGGGCTGGTTATAGGATCAGTGGTATCTGCATCAGTATAATAACACCCAGCACTATATAATGACACAGTAGTGACACTGGCACATGCGTTTAGCCAGAGGAGGGCTGGTTATAGGATCAGTGGTATCTGCATCAGTATAATAACACCAAGCACTATATAATGACACAGTAGTGACACTGGCACATGCGTTTAGCCAGAGGAGGGCTGGTTATAGGATCAGTGGTATCTGCATCAGTATAATAACACCAAGCTCTATACAAAGACACAATAGTGACAATGGCACATGGGTATAGCCAAAGGCGGGCTGGTTATAGGATCAGTGGTATCTGCATCAGTATAATAACACCCAGCACTATATAATGACACAGTAGTGACACTGGCACATGCGTATAGCCATAGGAGGGCTGGTTATAGAATCAGTGGTATCTGCATCAGTATAATAACACCAAGCACTATATAATGACACAGTAGTGACACTGGCACATGCGTTTAGCCAGAGGAGGGCTGGTTATAGGATCAGTGGTATCTGCATCAGTATAATAACACCAAGCACTATATAATGACACAGTAGTGACAATGGCAAATGCGTATAGCCAGAGGAGGGCTGGTTATAGGATCAGTGGTATCTGCATCAGTATAATAACACCCAGCACTATATAATGACACAGTAATGACACTGGCACATGGGTATAGCAAGAGGAGGGCTGGTTATAGGATCAGTGGTATCTGCATCAGTATAATAACACCCAGCACTATATAATGACACAGTAATGACACTGGCACATGGGTATAGCAAGAGGAGGGCTGGTTATAGGATCAGTAGTATCTGCATCAGTATAATAACACCCAGCACTATATAATGACACAATAGTGACACTGGCACATGGGTATAGCCAGAGGAGGGCTGGTTATAGGATCAGTGGTATCTGCATCAGTATAATAACACCCAGCACTATATAATGACACAGTAGTGACACTGGCACATGCGTATAGCCATAGGAGGGCTGGTTATAGAATCAGTGGTATCTGCATCAGTATAATAACACCAAGCACTATATAATGACACAGTAGTGACACTGGCACATGCGTTTAGCCAGAGGAGGGCTGGTTATAGGATCAGTGGTATCTGCTTCAGTATAATAACACCCAGCACTATACAAAGACACAGTAGTGACACTGGCTCATGCGTTTAGCCATAGGAGGGCTGGTTATAGGATCAGTGGTATCTGCATCAGTATAATAACACCAAGCACTATATAATGACACAGTAGTGACACTGGCACATGCGTATAGCCGTAGGAGGGCTGGTTATAGAATCAGTGGTATCTGCATCAGTATAATAACACCCAGCACTATATAATGACACAGTAGTGACACTGGCTCATGGGCATAGCCAGAGGAGGGCTGGTTATAGGGTCAGTGGTATCTGCATCAGTATAATAACACCCAGCACTATACAAAGACACAGTAGTGACACTGGCTCATGCGTTTAGCCAGAGGAGGGCTGGTTATAGGATCAGTGGTATCTGCATCAGTATAATAACACCCAGCACTATATAATGACACAGTAGTGACACTGGCACATGCGTTTAGCCAGAGGAGGGCTGGTTATAGGATCAGTGGTATCTGCATCAGTATAATAACACCAAGCACTATATAATGACACAGTAGTGACACTGGCACATGCGTTTAGCCAGAGGAGGGCTGGTTATAGGATCAGTGGTATCTGCTTCAGTATAATAACACCCAGCACTATACAAAGACACAGTAGTGACACTGGCTCATGCGTTTAGCCATAGGAGGGCTGGTTATAGGATCAGTGGTATCTGCATCAGTATAATAACACCAAGCACTATATAATGACACAGTAGTGACACTGGCACATGCGTATAGCCGTAGGAGGGCTGGTTATAGAATCAGTGGTATCTGCATCAGTATAATAACACCCAGCACTATATAATGACACAGTAGTGACACTGGCTCATGGGCATAGCCAGAGGAGGGCTGGTTATAGGGTCAGTGGTATCTGCATCAGTATAATAACACCCAGCACTATACAAAGACACAGTAGTGACACTGGCTCATGCGTTTAGCCAGAGGAGGGCTGGTTATAGGATCAGTGGTATCTGCATCAGTATAATAACACCCAGCACTATATAATGACACAGTAGTGACACTGGCTCATGCGTTTAGCCAGAGGAGGGCTGGTTATAGGATCAGTGGTATCTGCATCAGTATAATAACACCCAGCCCTATATAATGACACAGTAATGACACTGGCACATGGGTATAGCAAGAGGAGGGCTGGTTATAGGATCAGTAGTATCTTCATCAGTATAATAACACCCAGCACTATATAATGACACAGTAGTGACACTGGCACATGGGTATAGCCAGAGGAGGGCTGGTTATAGTATCAGTGGTATCTGCATCAGTATAATAACACCCAGCACTATATAATGACACAGTAGTGACACTGGCACATGCGTATAGCCATAGGAGGGCTGGTTATAGAATCAGTGGTATCTGCATCAGTATAATAACACCAAGCACTATATAATGACACAGTAGTGACACTGGCACATGCGTTTAGCCAGAGGAGGGCTGGTTATAGGATCAGTGGTATCTGCTTCAGTATAATAACACCCAGCACTATACAAAGACACAGTAGTGACACTGGCTCATGCGTTTAGCCATAGGAGGGCTGGTTATAGGATCAGTGGTATCTGCATCAGTATAATAACACCAAGCACTATATAATGACACAGTAGTGACACTAGCACATGCGTATAACCATAGGAGGGCTGGTTATAGAATCAGTGGTATCTGCATCAGTATAATAACACCCAGCACTATATAATGACACAGTAGTGACACTGGCTCATGGGCATAGCCAGAGGAGGGCTGGTTATAGGGTCAGTGGTATCTGCATCAGTATAATAACACCCAGCACTATACAAAGACACAGTAGTGACACTGGCTCATGCGTTTAGCCAGAGGAGGGCTGGTTATAGGATCAGTGGTATCTGCATCAGTATAATAACACCCAGCACTATATAATGACACAGTAGTGACACTGGCACATGCGTTTAGCCAGAGGAGGGCTGGTTATAAGATCAGTGGTATCTGCATCAGTATAATAACACCAAGCACTATATAATGACACAGTAGTGACACTGGCACATGCGTTTAGCCAGAGGAGGGCTGGTTATAGAATCAGTGGTATCTGCATCAGTATAATAACACCCAGCACTATATAATGACACAGTAGTGACACTGGCTCATGGGCATAGCCAGAGGAGGGCTGGTTATAGGGTCAGTGGTATCTGCATCAGTATAATAACACCCAGCACTATACAAAGACACAGTAGTGACACTGGCTCATGCGTTTAGCCAGAGGAGGGCTGGTTATAGGATCAGTGGTATCTGCATCAGTATAATAACACCCAGCACTATATAATGACACAGTAGTGACACTGGCACATGCGTTTAGCCAGAGGAGGGCTGGTTATAGGATCAGTGGTATCTGCATCAGTATAATAACAGCAAGCACTATATAATGACACAGTAGTGACACTGGCACATGCGTTTAGCCAGAGGAGGGCTGGTTATAGGATCAGTGGTATCTGCATCAGTATAATAACACCCAGCACTATATAATGACACAGTAGTGACACTGGCAAATGCGTATAGCCAGAGGAGGGCTGGTTATAGGATCAGTGGTATCTGCATCAGTATAATAACACCAAGCTCTATACAAAGACACAATAGTGACACTGGCACATGGGTATAGCCAGAGGAGGGCTGGTTATAGGATCAGTAGTATCTGCATCAGTATAATAACACCCAGCACTATATAATGACACAGTAGTGACACTGGCACATGGGTATAGCCAGAGGAGGGCTGGTTATAGGATCAGTAGTATCTGCATCAGTATAATAACACCCAGCACTATATAATGACACAGTAGTGACACTGGCACATGGGTATAGCCAGAGGAGGGCTTTTTATAGGATCAGTGGTATCTGCATCAGTATAATAACACCCAGCACTATATAATGACACAGTAGTGACACTGGCACATGCGTATAGCCATAGGAGGACTGGTTATAGAATCAGTGGTATCTGCATCAGTATAATAACACCAAGCACTATATAATGACACAGTAGTGATACTGGCACATGCGTTTAGCCAGAGGAGGGCTGGTTATAGGATCAGTGGTATCTGCTTCAGTATAATAACACCCAGCACTATACAAAGACACAGTAGTGACACTGGCTCATGCGTTTAGCCATAGGAGGGCTGGTTATAGGATCAGTGGTATCTGCATCAGTATAATAACACCAAGCACTATATAATGACACAGTAGTGACACTGGCACATGCGTATAGCCGTAGGAGGGCTGGTTATAGAATCAGTGGTATCTGCATCAGTATAATAACACCCAGCACTATATAATGACACAGTAGTGACACTGGCTCATGGGCATAGCCAGAGGAGGGCTGGTTATAGGGTCAGTGGTATCTGCATCAGTATAATAACACCCAGCACTATACAAAGACACAGTAGTGACACTGGCTCATGCGTTTAGCCAGAGGAGGGCTGGTTATAGGATCAGTGGTATCTGCATCAGTATAATAACACCCAGCACTATATAATGACACAGTAGTGACACTGGCACATGCGTTTAGCCAGAGGAGGGCTGGTTATAGGATCAGTGGTATCTGCATCAGTATAATAACACCAAGCACTATATAATGACACAGTAGTGACACTGGCACATGCGTTTAGCCAGAGGAGGGCTGGTTATAGAATCAGTGGTATCTGCATCAGTATAATAACACCCAGCACTATATAATGACACAGTAGTGACACTGGCTCATGGGCATAGCCAGAGGAGGGCTGGTTATAGGGTCAGTGGTATCTGCATCAGTATAATAACACCCAGCACTATACAAAGACACAGTAGTGACACTGGCTCATGCATTTAGCCAGAGGAGGGCTGGTTATAGGATCAGTGGTATCTGCATCAGTATAATAACACCCAGCACTATATAATGACACAGTAGTGACACTGGCTCATGCATTTAGCCAGAGGAGGGCTGGTTATAGAATCAGTGGTATCTGCATCAGTATAATAACACCCAGCACTATATAATGACACAGTAGTGACACTGGCTCATGGGCATAGCCAGAGGAGGGCTGGTTATAGGGTCAGTGGTATCTGCATCAGTATAATAACACCCAGCACTATACAAAGACACAGTAGTGACACTGGCTCATGCATTTAGCCAGAGGAGGGCTGGTTATAGGATCAGTGGTATCTGCATCAGTATAATAACACCCAGCACTATATAATGACACAGTAGTGACACTGGCACATGCGTTTAGCCAGAGGAGGGCTGGTTATAGGATCAGTGGTATCTGCATCAGTATAATAACACCAAGCACTATATAATGACACAGTAGTGACACTGGCACATGCGTTTAGCCAGAGGAGGGCTGGTTATAGGATCAGTGGTATCTGCATCAGTATAATAACACCAAGCACTATATAAAGACACAGTAGTGACAATGGCAAATGCGTATAGCCAGAGGAGGGCTGGTTATAGGATCAGTGGTATCTGCATCAGTATAATAACACCCAGCACTATATAATGACACAGTAATGACACTGGCACATGGGTATAGCAAGAGGAGGGCTGGTTATAGGATCAGTGGTATCTGCATCAGTATAATAACACCCAGCACTATATAATGACACAGTAATGACACTGGCACATGGGTATAGCAAGAGGAGGGCTGGTTATAGGATCAGTGGTATCTGCATCTGTATAATAACACCAAGCACTATATAAAGACACAGTAGTGACACTGGCATATGGGTATAGCAAGAGGAGGGCTGGTTATAGGATCAGTAGTATCTGCATCAGTATAATAACACCCAGCACTATATAATGACACAATAGTGACACTGGCACATGGGTATAGCCAGAGGAGGGCTGGTTATAGGATCAGTGGTATCTGCATCAGTATAATAACACCCAGCACTATATAATGACACAGTAGTGAGACTGGCACATGCGTATAGCCATAGGAGGGCTGGTTATAGAATCAGTGGTATCTGCATCAGTATAATAACACCCAGCACTATATAATGACACAGTAGTGACACTGGCTCATGGGCATAGCCAGAGGAGGGCTGGTTATAGGGTCAGTGGTATCTGCATCAGTATAATAACACCCAGCACTATACAAAGACACAGTAGTGACACTGGCTCATGCGTTTAGCCAGAGGAGGGCTGGTTATAGGATCAGTGGTATCTGCATCAGTATAATAACACCCAGCACTATATAATGACACAGTAGTGACACTGGCACATGCGTTTAGCCAGAGGAGGGCTGGTTATAGGATCAGTGGTATCTGCATCAGTATAATAACACCAAGCACTATATAATGACACAGTAGTGACACTGGCTTATGCATTTAGCCAGAGGAGGGCTGGTTATAGGATCAGTGGTATCTGCATCAGTATAATAACACCCAGCACTATATAATGACACAGTAGTGACACTGACAAATGCGTATAGCCAGAGGAGGGCTGGTTATAGGATCAGTGGTATCTGCATCAGTATAATAACACCAAGCTCTATACAAAGACACAATAGTGACACTGGCACATGCATATAGCCAGAGGAGGGCTGGTTATAGGATCAGTAGTATCTGCATCAGTATAATAACACCCAGCACTATATAATGACACAGTAGTGACACTGGCACATGGGTATAGCCAGAGGAGGGCTGGTTATAGGATCAGTGGTATCTGCATCAGTATAATAACACCCAGCACTATATAATGACACAGTAGTGACACTGGCACATGCGTATAGCCATAGGAGGGCTGGTTATAGAATCAGTGGTATCTGCATCAGTATAATAACACCAAGCACTATATAATGACACAGTAGTGATACTGGCACATGCGTTTAGCCAGAGGAGGGCTGGTTATAGGATCAGTGGTATCTGCATCAGTATAATAACACCAAGCTCTATACAAAGACACAATAGTGACACTGGCACATGGGTATAGCCAGAGGTGGGCTGGTTATAGGATCAGTGGTATCTGCATCAGTATAATAACACCCAGCACTATATAATGACACAGTTGTGATACTGGCACATGCGTATAGCCATAGGAGGGCTGGTTATAGAATCAGTGGTATCTGCATCAGTATAATAACACCCAGCACTATATAATGACACAGTAGTGACACTGGCACATGCGTTTAGCAAGAGGAGGGCTGGTTATAGGATCAGTGGTATCTGCATCAGTATAATAACACCCAGCACTATATAATGACACAGTAATGACACTGGCACATGGGTATAGCAAGAGGAGGGCTGGTTATAGGATCAGTAGTATCTTCATCAGTATAATAACACCCAGCACTATATAATGACACAGTAGTGACACTGGCACATGGGTATAGCCAGAGGAGGGCTGGTTATAGTATCAGTGGTATCTGCATCAGTATAATAACACCCAGCTCTATATAATGACACAGTTATTACACTGGCACATGGGTATAGCAAGAGGAGGGCTGGTTATAGGATCAGTAGTATCTTCATCAGTATAATAACACCCAGCACTATATAATGACACAGTAGTGACACTGGCACATGCGTATAGCCATAGGAGGGCTGGTTATAGAATCAGTGGTATCTGCATCAGTATAATAACACCAAGCACTATATAATGACACAGTAGTGACACTGGCACATGCGTTTAGCCAGAGGAGGGCTGGTTATAGGATCAGTGGTATCTGCTTCAGTATAATAACACCCAGCACTATACAAAGACACAGTAGTGACACTGGCTCATGCGTTTAGCCATAGGAGGGCTGGTTATAGGATCAGTGGTATCTGCATCAGTATAATAACACCAAGCACTATATAATGACACAGTAGTGACACTAGCACATGCGTATAGCCATAGGAGGGCTGGTTATAGAATCAGTGGTATCTGCATCAGTATAATAACACCCAGCACTATATAATGACACAGTAGTGACACTGGCTCATGGGCATAGCCAGAGGAGGGCTGGTTATAGGGTCAGTGGTATCTGCATCAGTATAATAACACCCAGCACTATACAAAGACACAGTAGTGACACTGGATCATGCGTTTAGCCAGAGGAGGGCTGGTTATAGGATCAGTGGTATCTGCATCAGTATAATAACACCCAGCACTATATAATGACACAGTAGTGACACTGGCACATGCGTTTAGCCAGAGGAGGGCTGGTTATAGGATCAGTGGTATCTGCATCAGTATAATAACAGCAAGCACTATATAATGACACAGTAGTGACACTGGCACATGCGTTTAGCCAGAGGAGGGCTGGTTATAGGATCAGTGGTATCTGCATCAGTATAATAACACCCAGCACTATATAATGACACAGTAGTGACACTGGCAAATGCGTATAGCCAAAAGAGGGCTGGTTATAGGATCAGTGGTATCTGCATCAGTATAATAACACCAAGCTCTATACAAAGACACAATAGTGACACTGGCACATGCGTTTAGCCAGAGGAGGGCTGGTTATAGGATCAGTGGTATCTGCATCAGTATAATAACACCCAGCACTATATAATGACACAGTAGTGACACTGGCACATGGGTATAGCCAGAGGAGGGCTTTTTATAGGATCAGTGATATCTGCATCAGTATAATAACACCCAGCACTATATAATGACACAGTAGTGACACTGGCACATGCGTATAGCCATAGGAGGACTGGTTATAGAATCAGTGGTATCTGCATCAGTATAATAACACCAAGCACTATATAATGACACAGTAGTGATACTGGCACATGCGTTTAGCCAGAGGAGGGCTGGTTATAGGATCAGTGGTATCTGCATCAGTATAATAACACCAAGCTCTATACAAAGACACAATAGTGACAATGGCACATGGGTATAGCCAAAGGCGGGCTGGTTATAGGATCAGTGGTATCTGCATCAGTATAATAACACCCAGCACTATATAATGACACAGTAGTGACACTGGCACATGCGTATAGCCATAGGAGGGCTGGTTATAGAATCAGTGGTATCTGCATCAGTATAATATCACCAAGCACTATATAATGACACAGTAGTGACACTGGCACCTGCGTTTAGCCAGAGGAGGGCTGGTTATAGGATCAGTGGTATCTGCATCAGTATAATAACACCAAGCACTATATAATGACACAGTAGTGACACTGGCACATGCGTATAGCCATAGGAGGGCTGGTTATAGAATCAGTGGTATCTGCATCAGTATAATAACACCCAGCACTATATAATGACACAGTAATGACACTGGCACATGGGTATAGCAAGAGGAGGGCTGGTTATAGGATTAGTGGTATCTGTATCAGTATAATAACACCCAGCACTATATAATGACACAGTAATGACACTGGCATATGGGTATAGCAAGAGGAGGGCTGGTTATAGGATCAGTAGTATCTGCATCAGTATAATAACACCCAGCACTATATAATGACACAGTAGTGACACTGGCACATGGGTATAGCCAGAGGAGGGCTGGTTATAGTATCAGTGGTATCTGCATCAGTATAATAACACCCAGCACTATATAATGACACAGTAGTGACACTGGCACATGCGTATAGCCATAGGAGGGCTGGTTATAGAATCAGTGGTATCTGCATCAGTATAATAACACCAAACACTATATAATGACACAGTAGTGACACTGGCACATGCGTTTAGCCAGAGGAGGGCTGGTTATAGGATCAGTGGTATCTGCTTCAGTATAATAACACCCAGCACTATACAAAGACACAGTAGTGACACTGGCTCATGCGTTTAGCCATAGGAGGGCTGGTTATAGGATCAGTGGTATCTGCATCAGTATAATAACACCCAGCACTATATAATGACACAGTAGTGACACTGGCTCATGGGCATAGCCAGAGGAGGGCTGGTTATAGGGTCAGTGGTATCTGCATCAGTATAATAACACCCAGCTCTATATAATGACACAGTTATTACACTGGCACATGGGTATAGCAAGAGGAGGGCTGGTTATAGGATCAGTAGTATCTTCATCAGTATAATAACACCCAGCACTATATAATGACACAGTAGTGACACTGGCACATGCGTATAGCCATAGGAGGGCTGGTTATAGAATCAGTGGTATCTGCATCAGTATAATAACACCAAGCACTATATAATGACACAGTAGTGACACTGGCACATGCGTTTAGCCAGAGGAGGGCTGGTTATAGGATCAGTGGTATCTGCTTCAGTATAATAACACCCAGCACTATACAAAGACACAGTAGTGACACTGGCTCATGCGTTTAGCCATAGGAGGGCTGGTTATAGGATCAGTGGTATCTGCATCAGTATAATAACACCAAGCACTATATAATGACACAGTAGTGACACTAGCACATGCGTATAGCCATAGGAGGGCTGGTTATAGAATCAGTGGTATCTGCATCAGTATAATAACACCCAGCACTATATAATGACACAGTAGTGACACTGGCTCATGGGCATAGCCAGAGGAGGGCTGGTTATAGGGTCAGTGGTATCTGCATCAGTATAATAACACCCAGCACTATACAAAGACACAGTAGTGACACTGGCTCATGCGTTTAGCCAGAGGAGGGCTGGTTATAGGATCAGTGGTATCTGCATCAGTATAATAACACCCAGCACTATATAATGACACAGTAGTGACACTGGCACATGCGTTTAGCCAGAGGAGGGCTGGTTATAGGATCAGTGGTATCTGCATCAGTATAATAACAGCAAGCACTATATAATGACACAGTAGTGACACTGGCACATGCGTTTAGCCAGAGGAGGGCTGGTTATAGGATCAGTGGTATCTGCATCAGTATAATAACACCCAGCACTATATAATGACACAGTAGTGACACTGGCAAATGCGTATAGCCAAAAGAGGGCTGGTTATAGGATCAGTGGTATCTGCATCAGTATAATAACACCAAGCTCTATACAAAGACACAATAGTGACACTGGCACATGCATATAGCCAGAGGAGGGCTGGTTATAGGATCAGTAGTATCTGCATCAGTATAATAACACCCAGCACTATATAATGACACAGTAGTGACACTGGCACATGGGTATAGCCAGAGGAGGGCTTGTTATAGGACCAGTGGTATCTGCATCAGTATAATAACACCCAGCACTATACAAAGACACAGTAGTGACACTGGATCATGCGTTTAGCCAGAGGAGGGCTGGTTATAGGATCAGTGGTATCTGCATCAGTATAATAACACCCAGCACTATATAATGACACAGTAGTGACACTGGCACATGCGTTTAGCCAGAGGAGGGCTGGTTATAGGATCAGTGGTATCTGCATCAGTATAATAACAGCAAGCACTATATAATGACACAGTAGTGACACTGGCACATGCGTTTAGCCAGAGGAGGGCTGGTTATAGGATCAGTGGTATCTGCATCAGTATAATAACACCCAGCACTATATAATGACACAGTAGTGACACTGGCAAATGCGTATAGCCAAAAGAGGGCTGGTTATAGGATCAGTGGTATCTGCATCAGTATAATAACACCAAGCTCTATACAAAGACACAATAGTGACACTGGCACATGCATATAGCCAGAGGAGGGCTGGTTATAGGATCAGTAGTATCTGCATCAGTATAATAACACCCAGCACTATATAATGACACAGTAGTGACACTGGCACATGGGTATAGCCAGAGGAGGGCTTTTTATAGGATCAGTGATATCTGCATCAGTATAATAACACCCAGCACTATATAATGACACAGTAGTGACACTGGCACATGCGTATAGCCATAGGAGGACTGGTTATAGAATCAGTGGTATCTGCATCAGTATAATAACACCAAGCACTATATAATGACACAGTAGTGATACTGGCACATGCGTTTAGCCAGAGGAGGGCTGGTTATAGGATCAGTGGTATCTGCATCAGTATAATAACACCAAGCTCTATACAAAGACACAATAGTGACAATGGCACATGGGTATAGCCAAAGGCGGGCTGGTTATAGGATCAGTGGTATCTGCATCAGTATAATAACACCCAGCACTATATAATGACACAGTAGTGACACTGGCACATGCGTATAGCCATAGGAGGGCTGGTTATAGAATCAGTGGTATCTGCATCAGTATAATATCACCAAGCACTATATAATGACACAGTAGTGACACTGGCACCTGCGTTTAGCCAGAGGAGGGCTGGTTATAGGATCAGTGGTATCTGCATCAGTATAATAACACCAAGCACTATATAATGACACAGTAGTGACACTGGCACATGCGTATAGCCATAGGAGGGCTGGTTATAGAATCAGTGGTATCTGCATCAGTATAATAACACCCAGCACTATATAATGACACAGTAATGACACTGGCACATGGGTATAGCAAGAGGAGGGCTGGTTATAGGATTAGTGGTATCTGTATCAGTATAATAACACCCAGCACTATATAATGACACAGTAATGACACTGGCATATGGGTATAGCAAGAGGAGGGCTGGTTATAGGATCAGTAGTATCTGCATCAGTATAATAACACCCAGCACTATATAATGACACAGTAGTGACACTGGCACATGGGTATAGCCAGAGGAGGGCTGGTTATAGTATCAGTGGTATCTGCATCAGTATAATAACACCCAGCACTATATAATGACACAGTAGTGACACTGGCACATGCGTATAGCCATAGGAGGGCTGGTTATAGAATCAGTGGTATCTGCATCAGTATAATAACACCAAACACTATATAATGACACAGTAGTGACACTGGCACATGCGTTTAGCCAGAGGAGGGCTGGTTATAGGATCAGTGGTATCTGCTTCAGTATAATAACACCCAGCACTATACAAAGACACAGTAGTGACACTGGCTCATGCGTTTAGCCAGAGGAGGGCTGGTTATAGGATCAGTGGTATCTGCATCAGTATAATAACACCCAGCACTATATAATGACACAGTAGTGACACTGGCTCATGGGCATAGCCAGAGGAGGGCTGGTTATAGGGTCAGTGGTATCTGCATCAGTATAATAACACCCAGCTCTATATAATGACACAGTTATTACACTGGCACATGGGTATAGCAAGAGGAGGGCTGGTTATAGGATCAGTAGTATCTTCATCAGTATAATAACACCCAGCACTATATAATGACACAGTAGTGACACTGGCACATGCGTATAGCCATAGGAGGGCTGGTTATAGAATCAGTGGTATCTGCATCAGTATAATAACACCAAGCACTATATAATGACACAGTAGTGACACTGGCACATGCGTTTAGCCAGAGGAGGGCTGGTTATAGGATCAGTGGTATCTGCTTCAGTATAATAACACCCAGCACTATACAAAGACACAGTAGTGACACTGGCTCATGCGTTTAGCCATAGGAGGGCTGGTTATAGGATCAGTGGTATCTGCATCAGTATAATAACACCAAGCACTATATAATGACACAGTAGTGACACTAGCACATGCGTATAGCCATAGGAGGGCTGGTTATAGAATCAGTGGTATCTGCATCAGTATAATAACACCCAGCACTATATAATGACACAGTAGTGACACTGGCTCATGGGCATAGCCAGAGGAGGGCTGGTTATAGGGTCAGTGGTATCTGCATCAGTATAATAACACCCAGCACTATACAAAGACACAGTAGTGACACTGGCTCATGCGTTTAGCCAGAGGAGGGCTGGTTATAGGATCAGTGGTATCTGCATCAGTATAATAACACCCAGCACTATATAATGACACAGTAGTGACACTGGCACATGCGTTTAGCCAGAGGAGGGCTGGTTATAGGATCAGTGGTATCTGCATCAGTATAATAACAGCAAGCACTATATAATGACACAGTAGTGACACTGGCACATGCGTTTAGCCAGAGGAGGGCTGGTTATAGGATCAGTGGTATCTGCATCAGTATAATAACACCCAGCACTATATAATGACACAGTAGTGACACTGGCAAATGCGTATAGCCAAAAGAGGGCTGGTTATAGGATCAGTGGTATCTGCATCAGTATAATAACACCAAGCTCTATACAAAGACACAATAGTGACACTGGCACATGCATATAGCCAGAGGAGGGCTGGTTATAGGATCAGTAGTATCTGCATCAGTATAATAACACCCAGCACTATATAATGACACAGTAGTGACACTGGCACATGGGTATAGCCAGAGGAGGGCTTTTTATAGGATCAGTGATATCTGCATCAGTATAATAACACCCAGCACTATATAATGACACAGTAGTGACACTGGCACATGCGTATAGCCATAGGAGGACTGGTTATAGAATCAGTGGTATCTGCATCAGTATAATAACACCAAGCACTATATAATGACACAGTAGTGACACTGGCACATGCGTTTAGCCAGAGGAGGGCTGGTTATAGGATCAGTGGTATCTGCATCAGTATAATAACACCAAGCTCTATACAAAGACACAATAGTGACAATGGCACATGGGTATAGCCAAAGGCGGGCTGGTTATAGGATCAGTGGTATCTGCATCAGTATAATAACACCCAGCACTATATAATGACACAGTAGTGACACTGGCACATGCGTATAGCCATAGGAGGGCTGGTTATAGAATCAGTGGTATCTGCATCAGTATAATATCACCAAGCACTATATAATGACACAGTAGTGACACTGGCACCTGCGTTTAGCCAGAGGAGGGCTGGTTATAGGATCAGTGGTATCTGCATCAGTATAATAACACCAAGCACTATATAATGACACAGTAGTGACAATGGCAAATGCGTATAGCCAGAGGAGGGCTGGTTATAGGATCAGTGGTATCTGCATCAGTATAATAACACCCAGCACTATATAATGACACAGTAATGACACTGGCACATGGGTATAGCAAGAGGAGGGCTGGTTATAGGATTAGTGGTATCTGTATCAGTATAATAACACCCAGCACTATATAATGACACAGTAATGACACTGGCATATGGGTATAGCAAGAGGAGGGCTGGTTATAGGATCAGTAGTATCTGCATCAGTATAATAACACCCAGCACTATATAATGACACAGTAGTGACACTGGCACATGGGTATAGCCAGAGGAGGGCTGGTTATAGTATCAGTGGTATCTGCATCAGTATAATAACACCCAGCACTATATAATGACACAGTAGTGACACTGGCACATGCGTATAGCCATAGGAGGGCTGGTTATAGAATCAGTGGTATCTGCATCAGTATAATAACACCAAACACTATATAATGACACAGTAGTGACACTGGCACATGCGTTTAGCCAGAGGAGGGCTGGTTATAGGATCAGTGGTATCTGCTTCAGTATAATAACACCCAGCACTATACAAAGACACAGTAGTGACACTGGCTCATGCGTTTAGCCATAGGAGGGCTGGTTATAGGATCAGTGGTATCTGCATCAGTATAATAACACCCAGCACTATATAATGACACAGTAGTGACACTGGCTCATGGGCATAGCCAGAGGAGGGCTGGATATAGGGTCAGTGGTATCTGCATCAGTATAATAACACCCAGCACTATACAAAGACACAGTAGTGACACTGGCTCATGCGTTTAGCCAGAGGAGGGCTGGTTATAGGATCAGTGGTATCTGCATCAGTATAATAACACCCAGCACTATATAATGACACAGTAGTGACACTGGCACATGCGTTTAGCCAGAGGAGGGCTGGTTATAGGATCAGTGGTATCTGCATCAGTATAATAACACCAAGCACTATATAATGACACAGTAGTGACACTGGCACATGCGTTTAGCCAGAGGAGGGCTGGTTATAGAATCAGTGGTAACTGCATCAGTATAATAACACCCAGCACTATATAATGACACAGTAGTGACACTGGCTCATGGGCATAGCCAGAGGAGGGCTGGTTATAGGGTCAGTGGTATCTGCATCAGTATAATAACACCCAGCACTATACAAAGACACAGTAGTGACACTGGCTCATGCATTTAGCCAGAGGAGGGCTGGTTATAGGATCAGTGGTATCTGCATCAGTATAATAACACCCAGCACTATATAATGACACAGTAGTGACACTGGCACATGCGTTTAGCCAGAGGAGGGCTGGTTATAGGATCAGTGGTATCTGCATCAGTATAATAACACCAAGCACTATATAATGACACAGTAGTGACACTGGCACATGCGTTTAGCCAGAGGAGGGCTGGTTATAGGATCAGTGGTATCTGCATCAGTATAATAACACCAAGCTCTATACAAAGACACAATAGTGACAATGGCACATGGGTATAGCCAAAGGCGGGCTGGTTATAGGATCAGTGGTATCTGCATCAGTATAATAACACCCAGCACTATATAATGACACAGTAGTGACACTGGCACATGCGTATAGCCATAGGAGGGCTGGTTATAGAATCAGTGGTATCTGCATCAGTATAATAACACCAAGCACTATATAATGACACAGTAGTGACACTGGCACATGCGTTTAGCCAGAGGAGGGCTGGTTATAGGATCAGTGGTATCTGCATCAGTATAATAACACCCAGCACTATATAATGACACAATAGTGACACTGGCACATGGGTATAGCCAGAGGAGGGCTGGTTATAGGATCAGTGGTATCTGCATCAGTATAATAACACCCAGCACTATATAATGACACAGTAATGACACTGGCACATGGGTATAGCAAGAGGAGGGCTGGTTATAGGATCAGTGGTATCTGCATCAGTATAATAACACCAAGCACTATATAATGACACAGTAATGACACTGGCACATGGGTATAGCAAGAGGAGGGCTGGTTATAGGATCAGTAGTATCTGCATCAGTATAATAACACCCAGCACTATATAATGACACAATAGTGACACTGGCACATGGGTATAGCCAGAGGAGGGCTGGTTATAGGATCAGTGGTATCTGCATCAGTATAATAACACCCAGCACTATATAATGACACAGTAGTGACACTGGCACATGCGTATAGCCATAGGAGGGCTGGTTATAGAATCAGTGGTATCTGCATCAGTATAATAACACCCAGCACTATATAATGACACAGTAGTGACACTGGCTCATGGGCATAGCCAGAGGAGGGCTGGTTATAGGGTCAGTGGTATCTGCATCAGTATAATAACACCCAGCACTATACAAAGACACAGTAGTGACACTGGCTCATGCGTTTAGCCAGAGGAGGGCTGGTTATAGGATCAGTGGTATCTGCATCAGTATAATAACACCCAGCACTATATAATGACACAGTAGTGACACTGGCACATGCGTTTAGCCAGAGGAGGGCTGGTTATAGGATCAGTGGTATCTGCATCAGTATAATAACACCAAGCACTATATAATGACACAGTAGTGACACTGGCTTATGCGTTTAGCCAGAGAAGGGCTGGTTATAGGATCAGTGGTATCTGCATCAGTATAATAACACCCAGCACTATATAATGACACAGTAGTGACACTGACAAATGCGTATAGCCAGAGGAGGGCTGGTTATAGGATCAGTGGTATCTGCATCAGTATAATAACACCAAGCTCTATACAAAGACACAATAGTGACACTGGCACATGCATATAGCCAGAGGAGGGCTGGTTATAGGATCAGTAGTATCTGCATCAGTATAATAACACCCAGCACTATATAATGACACAGTAGTGACACTGGCACATGGGTATAGCCAGAGGAGGGCTGGTTATAGGATCAGTGGTATCTGCATCAGTATAATAACACCCAGCACTATATAATGACACAGTAGTGACACTGGCACATGCGTATAGCCATAGGAGGGCTGGTTATAGAATCAGTGGTATCTGCATCAGTATAATAACACCAAGCACTATATAATGACACAGTAGTGATACTGGCACATGCGTTTAGCCAGAGGAGGGCTGGTTATAGGATCAGTGGTATCTGCATCAGTATAATAACACCAAGCTCTATACAAAGACACAATAGTGACACTGGCACATGGGTATAGCCAGAGGCGGGCTGGTTATAGGATCAGTGGTATCTGCATCAGTATAATAACACCCAGCACTATATAATGACACAGTAGTGATACTGGCACATGCGTATAGCCATAGGAGGGCTGGTTATAGAATCAGTGGTATCTGCATCAGTATAATAACACCAAGCACTATATAATGACACAGTAGTGACACTGGCACATGCGTTTAGCCAGAGGAGGGCTGGTTATAGGATCAGTGGTATCTGCATCAGTATAATAACACCCAGCACTATATAATGACACAGTAATGACACTGGCACATGGGTATAGCAAGAGGAGGGCTGGTTATAGGATCAGTGGTATCTGCATCAGTATAATAACACCCAGCTCTATATAATGACACAGTAATTACACTGGCACATGAGTATAGCAAGAGGAGGGCTGGTTATAGGATCAGTAGTATCTGCATCAGTATAATAACACCCAGAACTATATAATGACACAATAGTGACACTGGCACATGGGTATAGCCAGAGGAGGGCTGGCTATAGGATCAGTGGTATCTGCATCAGTATAATAACACCCAGCACTATATAATGACACAGTAGTCACACTGGCACATGCGTATAGCCATAGGAGGGCTGGTTATAGAATCAGTGGTATCTGCATCAGTATAATAACACCAAGTACTATATAATGACACAGTAGTGACACTGGCACATGCGTTTAGCCAGAGGAGGGCTGGTTATAGGATCAGTGGTATCTGCTTCAGTATAATAACACCCAGCACTATACAAAGACACAGTAGTGACACTGGCTCATGCGTTTAGCCAGAGGAGGGCTGGTTATAGGATCAGTGGTATCTGCATCAGTATAATAACACCCAGCACTATATAATGACACAGTAATGACACTGGCACATGGGTATAGCAAGAGGAGGGCTGGTTATAGGATCAGTGGTATCTGCATCAGTATAATAACCCCCAGCACTATATAATGACACAGTAATGACACTGGCACATGGGTATAGCAAGAGGAGGGCTGGTTATAGGATCAGTAGTATCTGCATCAGTATAATAACACCCAGCACTATATAATGACACAATAGTGACACTGGCACATGGGTATAGCCAGAGGAGGGCTGGTTATAGGATCAGTGGTATCTGCATCAGTATAATAACACCCAGCACTATATAATGACACAGTAGTGACACTGGCACATGCGTATAGCCATAGGAGGGCTGGTTATAGAATCAGTGGTATCTGCATCAGTATAATAACACCCAGCACTATATAATGACACAGTAGTGACACTGGCTCATGGGCATAGCCAGAGGAGGGCTGGTTATAGGGTCAGTGGTATCTGCATCAGTATAATAACACCCAGCACTATACAAAGACACAGTAGTGACACTGGCTCATGCGTTTAGCCAGAGGAGGGCTGGTTATAGGATCAGTGGTATCTGCATCAGTATAATAACACCCAGCACTATATAATGACACAGTAGTGACACTGGCACATGCGTTTAGCCAGAGGAGGGCTGGTTATAGGATCAGTGGTATCTGCATCAGTATAATAACACCAAGCACTATATAATGACACAGTAGTGACACTGGCTTATGCGTTTAGCCAGAGGAGGGCTGGTTATAGGATCAGTGGTATCTGCATCAGTATAATAACACCCAGCACTATATAATGACACAGTAGTGACACTGGCAAATGCGCATAGCCAGAGGAGGGCTGGTTATAGGATCAGTGGTATCTGCATCAGTATAATAACACCAAGCTCTATACAAAGACACAATAGTGACACTGGCACATGCATATAGCCAGAGGAGGGCTGGTTATAGGATCAGTAGTATCTGCATCAGTATAATAACACCCAGCACTATATAATGACACAGTAGTGACACTGGCACATGGGTATAGCCAGAGGAGGGCTGGTTATAGGATCAGTGGTATCTGCATCAGTATAATAACACCCAGCACTATATAATGACACAGTAGTGACACTGGCACATGCGTATAGCCATAGGAGGGCTGGTTATAGAATCAGTGGTATCTGCATCAGTATAATAACACCAAGCACTATATAATGACACAGTAGTGATACTGGCACATGCGTTTAGCCAGAGGAGGGCTGGTTATAGGATCAGTGGTATCTGCATCAGTATAATAACACCAAGCTCTATACAAAGACACAATAGTGACACTGGCACATGGGTATAGCCAGAGGCGGGCTGGTTATAGGATCAGTGGTATCTGCATCAGTATAATAACACCCAGCACTATATAATGACACAGTAGTGACACTGGCACATGCGTATAGCCATAGGAGGGCTGGTTATAGAATCAGTGGTATCTGCATCAGTATAATAACACCAAGCACTATATAATGACACAGTAGTGACACTGGCACATGCGTTTAGCCAGAGGAGGGCTGGTTATAGGATCAGTGGTATCTGCATCAGTATAATAACACCAAGCACTATATAATGACACAGTAGTGACAATGGCAAATGCGTATAGCCAGAGGAGGGCTGGTTATAGGATCAGTGGTATCTGCATCAGTATAATAACACCCAGCACTATATAATGACACAGTAATGACACTGGCACATGGGTATAGCAAGAGGAGGGCTGGTTATAGGATCAGTGGTATCTGCATCAGTATAATAACACCCAGCTCTATATAATGACACAGTTATTACACTGGCACATGGGTATAGCAAGAGGAGGGCTGGTTATAGGATCAGTAGTATCTGCATCAGTATAATAACACCCAGCACTATATAATGACACAATAGTGACACTGGCACATGCGTATAGCCATAGGAGGGCTGGTTATAGAATCAGTGGTATCTGCATCAGTATAATAACACCAAGCACTATATAATGACACAGTAGTGACACTGGCACATGCGTTTAGCCAGAGGAGGGCTGGTTATAGGATCAGTGGTATCTGCTTCAGTATAATAACACCCAGCACTATACAAAGACACAGTAGTGACACTGGCTCATGCGTTTAGCCAGAGGAGGGCTGGTTATAGGATCAGTGGTATCTGCATCAGTATAATAACACCAAGCACTATATAATGACACAGTAGTGACACTGGCACATGCGTATAGCCATAGGAGGGCTGGTTATAGAATCAGTGGTATCTGCATCAGTATAATAACACCCAGCACTATATAATGACACAGTAGTGACACTGGCTCATGGGCATAGCCAGAGGAGGGCTGGTTATAGGGTCAGTGGTATCTGCATCAGTATAATAACACCCAGCACTATACAAAGACACAGTAGTGACACTGGCTCATGCGTTTAGCCAGAGGAGGGCTGGTTATAGGATCAGTGGTATCTGCATCAGTATAATAACACCAAGCACTATATAATGACACAGTAGTGACACTGGCACATGCGTTTAGCCAGAGGAGGGCTGGTTATAGGATCAGTGGTATCTGCATCAGTATAATAACACCCAGCACTATATAATGACACAGTAGTGACACTGGCAAATGCGTATAGCTAGAGGAGGGCTGGTTATAGGATCAGTGGTATCTGCATCAGTATAATAACACCAAGCTCTATACAAAGACACAATAGTGACACTGGCACATGCATATAGCCAGAGGAGGGCTGGTTATAGGATCAGTAGTATCTGCATCAGTATAATAACACCCAGCACTATATAATGACACAGTAGTGACACTGGCACATGGGTATAGCCAGAGGAGGGCTGGTTATAGGATCAGTTGTATCTGCATCAGTATAATAACACCCAGCACTATATAATGACACAGTAGTGACACTGGCACATGCGTATAGCCATAGGAGGGCTGGTTATAGAATCAGTGGTATCTGCATCATTATAATAACACCAAGCACTATATAATGACACAGTAGTAACACTGGCACATGCGTTTAGCCAGAGGAGGGCTGGTTATAGGATCAGTGGTATCTGCATCAGTATAATAACACCCAGCACTATACAAAGACACAGTAGTGACACTGGCTCATGCGTTTAGCCAGAGGAGGGCTGGTTATAGGATCAGTGGTATCTGCATCAGTATAACACCCAGCACTATATAATGACACAGTAGTGACACTGGCTCATGGGTATAGCCAGAGGAGGGCTGGTTATAGGATCATTGGTATCTGCATCAGTATAATAACACCCTGCACAATATAATGACACAATAGTGACACTGGTACATGGGTATAGCCAGAGAAGGGCTGGTTATAGGATCAGTGGTATATGAATCAGTATAATAACACCAAGCACTATATAATGACACAGTAGTGACACTGGCTCATGGGTATAGCCAGAGGAGGGCTGGTTATAGGATCAGTGGTATCTGCATCAGTATAATAACACCTAGCACTATATAACGACACAGTAGTGACACTGGTACACGGGCATAGCCAGAGTAGGGCTGGTTATAGGATCAGTGGTATCTGCATCAGTATAATAACACCCAGCACTATATAATGACACAGTAGTGACACTGGCACATGCGTATAGCAAGAGGAGGGCTGGTTATAGGGTCAGTGGTATCTGCATCAGTATAATAACACCCAGCACTACAGGGAGTGCAGAATTATTAGGCAAATTAGTATTTTGACCACATCATCCTCTTTATGCATGTTGTCTTACTCCAAGCTGTATAGGCTCGAAAGCCTACTACCAATTAAGCATATTAGGTGATGTGCATCTCTGTAATGAGAAGGGGTGTGGTCTAATGACATCAACACCCTATATCAGGTGTGCATAATTATTAGGCAGCTTCCTTTCCTTTGGCAAAATGGGTCAAAAGACGGACTTGACAGGCTCAGAAAAGTAAAAAATAGTGAGATATCTTGCAGAGGGATGCAGCACTCTTAAAATTGCAAAGCTTCTGAAGCGTGATCATCGAACAATCAAGCGTTTCATTCAAAATAGTCAACAGGGTCGCAAGAAGCGTGTGGAAAAACCAAGGCGCAAAAAAACTGCCCATGAACTGAGAAAAGTCAAGCGTGCAGCTGCCAAGATGCCACTTGCCACCAGTTTGGCCATATTTCAGAGCTGCAACATCACTGGAGTGCCCAAAAGCACAAGGTGTGCAATACTCAGAGACATGACCAAGGTAAGAAAGGCTGAAAGACGACCACCACTGAACAAGACACACAAGCTGAAACGTCAAGACTGGGCCAAGAAATATCTCAAGACTGATTTTTCTAAGGTTTTATGGACTGATGAAATGAGAGTGAGTCTTGATGGGCCAGATGGATGGGCCGTGGCTGGATTGGTAAAGGGCAGAGAGCTCCAGTCCGACTCAGACACCAGCAAGGTGGAGGTGGAGTACTGGTTTGGGCTGGTATCATCAAAGATGAGCTTGTGGGGCCTTTTCGGGTTGAGGATGGAGTCAAGCTCATCTCCCAGTCCTACTGCCAGTTTCTGGAAGACACCTTCTTCAAGCAGTGGTACAGGAAGAAGTCTGCATCCTTCAAGAAAAACATGATTTTCATGCAGGACAATGCTCCATCACACGCGTCCAAGTACTCCACAGCGTGGCTGGCAAGAAAGGCTATAGAAGAAGAAAATCTAATGACATGGCCTCCTTGTTCACCTGATCTGAACCCCATTGAGAACCTGTGGTCCATCATCAAATGTGAGATTTACAAGGAGGGAAAACAGTACACCTCTCTGAACAGTGTCTGGGAGGCTGTGGTTGCTGCTGCACGCAATGTTGATGGTGAACAGATCAAAACACTGACAGAATCCATGGATGGCAGGCTTTTGAGTGTCCTTGCAAAGAAAGGTGGCTATATTGGTCACTGATTTGTTTTTGTTGTTTTTTTTAATGTCAGAAATGTATATTTGTGAATGTTGAGATGTTATATTGGTTTCACTGGTAAAAATAAATAATTGAAATGGGTATATATTTGTTTTTTGTTAAGTTGCCTAATAATTATGCACAGTAATAGTCACCTGCACACACAGATATCCCCCTAAAATAGCTAAAACTAAAAACAAACTAAAAACTATTTCCAAAACTATTCAGCTTTGATATTAATGAGTTTTTTGGGTTCATTGAGAACATGGTTGTTGTTCAATAATAAAATTAATCCTCAAAAATACAACTTGCCTAATAATTCTGCACTCCCTGTATATAATGACACAGTAGTGACACTGGTACATGGGTATAGCCAGAGGAGGGCTGGTTATAGGATCAGTGGTATCCGAATCAGTATAATAACACCCAGCACTATATAATGACACAGTAGTGACACTGGCACATGTGTATAGCCATAGGAGGGCTGGTTATAGAATCAGTGGTATCTGCATCAGTATAATAACACCCAGCACTATATAATGACACAGTAGTGACACTGGTACATGGGTATAGCAAGAGGAGGGCTGGTTATAGGATCAGTGGTATCTGCATCAGTATAATAACACCAAGCACTATATAATGACACAGTAGTGACACTGGCACATGGGTATAGCAAGAAGAGGGCTGGTTATAGGATCAGTGGTATCTGCATCAGTATAATAACACCCAGCACTATATAATGACACAGTAGTGACACTGGCACATGCGTTTAGCCAGAGGAGGGCTGGTTATAGGATCAGTGGTATCTGCATCAGTATAATAACACCAAGCACTATACAAAGACACAGTAGTGACACTGGCTCATGGGTATAGCCAGAAGAGGGCTGATTAAAAGGGTAGGGTATCTGCATCAGTATCATAACACCGAGCACTATTAAATAATGTTTATAATTTCAAATGTACCTTGGTGTCCTTCACTAAGGTCTGTACTTTGGAAAATGTCCGCCTCAGCCTTTGTCTGTGCCTATCCCTGCTGGGGAGACTTGCGGCTAGGTTTGAAAACCTGTGAGATAGAGCATACAATTTTTAACGTTCCTTTTTACTTCTGTTATCAATTTTGCTTTATTCTCTTGGTATCCTTTATTGAATGATCAGCAATGTGCTACTGGAAGCTAGCTGAACACATTGGTATTCCAATGATAAGAGGTAAATATGTGCAGCCACCAATCAGCAGCTAGCTCCTAGCTGCTAAACCTACATTGGTATGCTTTTCAACAAAGAATACCAAGAGTACAAAACAAATTAGATAAAAGAAGTCAATCATGACATATTTGTTGGGGTTTAAAGCCTCTTTCATTTTTACTTTACAGGCCCTTTAAGCTTAAAAGTGATCTATAAACGTAAAACTAAAAGTGGTCCATAGGTTCAATATTTAGCTTTTTAAGTTGGTTTTTAAACTATTTAAACCAATCTCCAGATTTATCTATACCACCTTTATTAAACATGGATCAGTAGATACCAAGGATGTTTCCCCACAAAGCAGTTCTGTAGTAATGAATTTGTAAATGTGGTTTGCACATTATGGGCGAGATTACAATTTGTGCATTAAATATTTTATTTGGGATTGCAAAAATACGACGCGCGTTTAGCTTGTTGCGCATTTCGGGTTACGCTGGTATTACAAGTTGCAAAATAACGTATTTTTCGTGCTGATTAACCTGAATACTGCGCCAAAAATAACGAGTTTTCACATGCACATATTTCCCCATAGAGATCAATGGAGAAAAAAATAATAACACCCGAGATGGCGAAAACTCCATCCCATTTTCGCATTCCCCATAGTCAATGGAGAATAATAAAATGTTGGGGGAAAAAAACACCCATTGCACATAATCGCATTAACAAATGTAAAATATTGGCAGTATATACATAGTTAAAATCTTTATTAAATATAAATATTGCATAAATATGTTTTATCATTTTTGTATCTGGGGTATAATGCACTTATATATTTGTTTATATATGTGTACATATATATTAATGTTTTTATATGTGTATATATGACTGCAAATACATATATACACATATAAATACATTAATATATATGAACACATATATATACACATACATAATTATCTTTAGACATGTATATGTATGTTAAAGCCCTTTGCCTGCCTTTTTGTTTCTATAACCCAAGATCTCACATCTTTGAGCCCTTAAAACTTTTGTGTGCAATATTTTTTTATAATTATTTTTATAAGACAATGTTAATATAAGTGTAACTGTATTGTATTTTTAAAAAAAAAATAAAAAAGCTTTTTTGTTTCGCAAAACAGTTAAAGGGACAGTCTACACCAGAATGTTTATTGTTTTAAAAGATATATAATCTCTTTATTACCCATTCCCCAGTTTTGCATAACCAACACAGTTATATAACTATGATTACCTTGTATCTAAGTCTCTGCAGACTGCCCCTTATCTCAGTGCTTTTAACAGACATGCAGTTTAGCCAATCAGTGCATATTCCTAAATAACTCCACGGGAGTAAGCACAATGTTATCTATATGACACACATGAACTAGTACTGTCTAACTGTGAAAAAATGTCAAAATACTCTGAGCTAAGAGACGGTTTTTAAAGGTTTAGAAATCAGTTTGAGCCTACCTAGGTTTAGCTTTTTAAAAATACCACCAAGGGAACAAAGCAAATTTGATAATAAAAGTAAATTGAAACGTTGTTTAAAATTGCATGCCCTATGTGAATCATGCAAGTTTAATTTTGACTTGACTGTCCCTTTCCGGAGCACAGAAAGGATTTTTCAAGACTTAATATCAATGGAATGAAAATTGCTTGCGAAAAGACGATATCACGCGCGGGAAAGACATATCATGCCACTTGTAATCTTGCCCTAATAACATAATGTAGGAAAATAATATTATTTTTGTTGTAGCTAATGGCACACTCCCATATACTATAAAAAGTTATGGGTGTGTGGTTGCAGAAATTTTCTTTATTGTTATTATTTGTTTATTTTATTGCTAAAACAAAACAAAAACTAAAGAAAAAAGGAGTTACATTTATAAGGGTGTCATATATATGGTTCAAAACGAGCTTTGAATCTCTGTCTACCAGAAAAGAAATATGCTAGGATAATCCAAACATCTATTAATGGTAGCTTATTATAACTATCTCATTCTATCTTCCTAGCGTAAGTATTAAAATGAAAAACCCTTAAATAAATAAGAGTGCTTGCATAAAAATTCTTAAAATTTAAACGAGAAGAAGAAGAGAAAAGGAAAGAGAAAAAAAAAAGGAGGGAAAGGGAAACATTCTTCCTTTCCACATTAAGTTATAAATCATGTTAATTTTGCACAATCTTTATTTATAAATAAAAATATTATTCTAATACTAGTAACTAATTTACTCTAGATTAGTGATGTTGCGAATAGTTCGCCGGCGAATAGTTCCCGGCGAACATAGAATACATATGCGATGTTCGATCCGCCCCCTTTTCGTCATCATTGAGTAATACTTTGACCCTGTACCTCACAGTCAGCAGGCACATTCCAGCCAATTAGCAGCAGACCCTCCTACCTCCTGGACAGCATCCATTTTAGATTCATTCGGAAGCTGCATTGTTAGTGAGAGGAGGGACAGTGTAGCTGCTGCTGATTAAATAGGGAAATCGATAGCTAGGCTAGTGCATTCAGTGTCCACTACAGTCCTGAAGGACTCATCTGATCTCTGCTGTAAGGACAGCACCCCAAAAAGCCCTTTTTAGGGCTAGAACATCTGCTTTTTTTTTTTTTCCCTGTGTAATCTAATTGCAGTTGCCTGCCTGCCAGCGTGTGTGTCAGGCTCACAGCGTATACTGTGCCCACTTGCCCAGTGCCACCACTCATATCTGGTGTAAGAGTAGTGTAGATTTAAAAAAACCCCCACTTTTTTTGACTGTGTTAAATAATAGCAGTCAGTTTCCTTCATACGTGTGCGTTTGAGTGCCTGCCTGCCAGGGCACAGTGTCACCCCAGTGCAACTCATATCTGGTGTAACAGTAGTGTAGATTTAAAAAAAAACAACACTTTTTTGACTGTGTTAAATAATAGCAGTCAGTTTCCTTCACACGTGTGCGTTTCAGTGCCTGCCTGCCTGCCAGGGCACAGTGTCACCCCAGTGCAACTCATATGTGGTGTAACAGTAGTGTAGATTTAAAAAACCCCCCACTTTTTTGATTGTGTTAAATAATAGCAGTCAGTTTCCTTCACACGTGTGCGTTTCAGTGCCTGCCTGCCAGGGCACAGTGTCACCCCAGTGCAACTCATATCGGGTGTAACAGTAGTGTAGATTTAAAAAAAAACAACACTTTTTTGACTGTGTTAAATAATTGCAGTCAGTTTCCTTCACACGTGTGCGTTTCAGTGCCTGCCTGCCTGCCAGGGCACAGTGTCACCCCAGTGCAACTCATATGTGGTGTAACAGTAGTGTAGATTTAAAAAAAAACCCCACTTTTTTGATTGTGTTAAATAATAGCAGTCAGTTTCCTTCACACGTGTGCGTTTCAGTGCCTGCCTGCCAGGGCACAGTGTCACCCCAGTGCAACTCATATCGGGTGTAACAGTAGTGTAGATTTAAAAAAAAAACAACACTTTTTTGACTGTGTTAAATAATTGCAGTCAGTTTCCTTCACACGTGTGAGTTTAAGTGCCTGCCTGTCTGTCAAAAGAACTGAAAAAAGGGGTAGTTTGCAGAGGCTTAGATACAAGATAATCACAGAGGTTAAAAGTATATTATTATAAATGTGTTAGTTATGCAAAACTGGGAAATGGGTAATAAAGGGATTATCTATCTTTTAAAACAATAAAAATTCTGGTGTAGACTGTCCCTTTAAAAACGGGAAGTTTGGTCTGTCACTGTGAAGCGGGCGTAACCCTTACACTACCTGATCGATACAACATCATACCTGATGTTTTAAAGCACGTTATTCCAAACAATTTAGCAATGTTAGGTGATTTATGCCCTTAATGGACACAGTCCAGGTGTTAGTACCCTTGAAACAACTTTTCCATCACTATTGTGGCCAGAAAGAGTCCATGTGGGTTTTAAAATTCGCCTGCCTATTGAAGTCTATGGCGGTTCGCCAACAGTTGCGGAAGTTCGCGTTCGCCAACGCAAAATTTTAGGTTCGCGACATCACTACTATACATTTCTACATCTGGTGAACTTGTTTTCTTCCAGTTTCTGTCTATAATTGATTTAGTGCCGTTTAGTACATATGTTATAAGTTTAGCTTTAATTTTACAGATACCCTTAATAGGTTTATTTAAAAGAGCAGAATAAATATCTAATTGAAAATCTTTTTCGTTCAGGATATATTGGATACATGAGAAGTTTCTCGACCATAGTTTTTTAATTGATGGGCAATCCCACCATATATGTTTCATTGTTCCTATCATTCAACATCTTCTCCAGCATTGGTTAGAAGCGTTTGGGTAAATGCTATGTAACCTACCTGGTGTAAGATACCATCTTGTTAATAATTTATAATTGAGTTCTTGAATATTTGAAGAAACTGAGGATCCAGCCATTATAGTAAAAATTTTAATCCAATCTAGGTTTTCCAGATGGAGACTAGTCTCTTTCTCCCATTTGTGTATGTATATGTGATTCTTGGGATTAGCCGGAGTTATTAAAAGTTTGTAACTGAAAAAGATTATACCTTTTATAGGAATTCCTGTATAACACATTTTTACAAAGGTGGTTAATTGTCTTAGCAAGTTAGCCCTTTGTAGGTGATTGGTTAGAAAATTACATAGTTGTAGGTATTTTAACCATTTTGAATATGTTCCTCCTGCAATATCTGTAAAATTTTGTTGTGGTCTGAGCTTGCCTTGTTCAAAAAAGTTTACCAAAGGAATTGTATCTTGTGTCTGGTTAGGGCTGTAAAATCCAGGGATTATGCCCCCTTGGAATTCTGCATTAATATGTATCAGGAGTAATGGAGAGGAAATATTAGGATATGAGAAAACTATCTTATCCCATTGTGTAATTGTGTGCTAGATCAGGGGAAAGTTTTTAGTATTTGGGGGTCTACTTTCTGCTGGGATCCAGCAGAGCTTATTAATTGATTGATGTAAAATAAACAATACCCAAGCTTTATTATTATTATTTATATGCCAGCCTATTATTCTTTGTAAAACTACTGCCCTATAGTAATTCTTAATGTTTGAAACCCCCAGTCCTCTATTTTTTTGGGGTATATAAAGTAGATATATTAATACTCATTTTGTTTTTGTTCCAGATGAAAGAGTTCATTTTTTCTGAAGGTTAATACAGAAAGTTTTAGGAAGGGCCATTTGTACTGTCTGGAAGACATATAAAATGCACGGGGAAAAATTAATTTTTATTGTGTGTATACGGTCAAACCAGGAAAGTGTTTTTTGTTTCCAGTGATTAAGATCCTGCTGGAGATTGTCTACTAAACTAACATAGTTTTCTAAAAAGAGACCAGAGTTGTCTGCGGTAAGATAAGCCCCAAGATATTTAAGCGAAACATCTTTCCAGGTATATGAACTATGTTGTTTACAGGCCTGGAGGACCTGTGGGGGTACTGGTGTACATATGGCCTCGGATTTGTTATTATTAATTAAGTATTCTTGGTTCCCTATGTTCAGTCCTTTAATTTTAGTGTTTGAACGGATTCTGGCAGCTAGAGTCTCCATAGAGTAAGGGAACATGGGAAATCCCTGTCTGGTATCGTTGGATATTTTAAATGGGTCTGAAATCATGCCATTGACTCTTACCTTAGCCGATAGATAGGTATAAAGATAGAATATTTGCTGGAAAATTCTGTCCCTGAATCCAAACCTTTTAAGTGTTAAATGCAAAAATGACCAGTCAAGCTGGTCGAACGCTTTCTCTGTGTCCATTGATCGTGTAATTAAGAGAATCTTATTCAGTTTCGCATATTTAATTAAATGTAAAGCTTTGATGATATTGTCCCAGGTTTCTCTGCCCGGGACAAATCCTACTTGGATAGTATTGATAATATGAGGGAGAATTTTATTTATTCTATTAGAAATTATTTTAGCGTATATTTTGATATTATTATTCAGTAACGAAATTGGCCTGAAGTGTGTTGTAGTATTAGGTTCTTTACCGGGTTTAGGCAAAACTACCAATTTGTCTTCTAACATTTCCTTTAGGAAAGGTGAGTCGTTACTAAGTGAGTTAAATAAATTAAGAAGATTAGGGGCTAAGGAATCAGTGAAGGTCTTATAATAGTTTGCACTGAATCCATCCGGGCCTGGACTTGTGCCCGAGGGCAAATTTTTGATTGTCTGTGTGACCTCTTGTAAAGTAAAAGGTTTATCTAAAGACGTCCTTTGAGAGTCTGAAAGAGTAGGTACTACTATGTTATTTATGTATGTGATTTTCTCTTGCATATGATTTTGGGAAGAGTTTTTGGGGTCAAGATTATATAGCTGTTGGTAGTTATTTTTAAATTATTTGGCGATGTCTTGGCTTCCTATAATATGGTTCCCCTGGGCGTCCACCAATTTTGAGACCTAAATCTGTAGTGTTTTTTTCCTTAGTGTTCTTGCCAAAGGTTTGCCAGATTTATTACCTCCATTAAAAATATTTTTTTAAGAGCCGATGCCCTACGTTGGGCCCTTTATTCAAAAAGATATTAAGATTATTTTGTGCTTCTTTAAGTTAGAGAAGATATTTTATTATAGGGGTCTTTTTTGTGAGCATGATCCATGTATTGAAGAGTTTTAATGAGCGAGGAGTAGGTTATCTTAATTTTTTATTAATTCTGGCTTTGTGTTTAATAAAATCTCTGAGTATAACCATGTTGCGGGTGATGTATCCTCTCATAGATTACATGAAAAATACAGTTAAGAGGTTTGATTTCACTGATCTAATTACATTTTTAGTTATGTTACTCTTGGTAAATTAAAATTGCCACCTAAAATTAGTGTACCCTTCATTATTTCTAGTATGCAATTGGTGATTCTTTTAAAGAATGTTTTCTGTCCTGTATTAGGGGCATATAAATTAACTATTGTGACTGATCTATCATACAATAGACCGACCAGACACAAAAATCTACCCTCAGGAGTTGAAAAGGGGTGTCTCTATGTATTAGTATGCATACACCATTACGTTTACGTAGATTGGAGCTCTGATAAATGGTAGGAAATAATCTACTTGTAAATCTCGGTTCATTGTTGTATGAAAAATGAGATTCTTGAATAAAATCTATCGGCTAGATTACGAGTTGTGCGTTACGGTAAAAAAGCAGCTTTATCAGGTCCTAACGCTGCTTTTTTAAGCCTGCTGGTATTACGAGTATCAGGTTCCTTGGTTATTTGAATCACAACTGCAGAGTCTAAATAAATTATATTTGTTTCACAACTGAAGTACAGGCTATTATATCAGCATAGACTGTTTTACTCAGGGTGATTTTTATAAGGAAGGGCAGTAAGTCTTTATATGGTTATATATTATTGTTATACCATATAAATATTTAGAGACTGAAAGTAAGTATTAGTATTAATAACAACTTTTGACATTAGTTGTACTCAAACCCAAATGAGAGAGATAGTGTTCATTGTAATAAGCACTGAAGCGTGAGAGATGTGAGACACACAGACTGCAGCTGCTGACAGGGGCGTGACCTGCTGCGAGACACAGCACACAGAATAATGCTTGCAGCGTGGATATCTGAACACAGACCAGTGAGTGTAATAGGTGCTGTGAGACACACTGAGTTGTAAGGAGCTGTATGGCACGCTGAGATGAATGAAGCTGTGTGACGTCACGTAAAGTCCGTTACTGTCCGGTATGAGAATGAATCAAAGAAAGTTCATAAAATTAAATGAAACATACGTTGCAAAACATAGTAATATCTGAGAGACAAAGTCAATTTAGATAAGTTCAAGAGAAAACATGAAATTTGTAATTAGCCGTTACTTTAGGCAACCAAGGTAAATTAGATTTAATACAAATACCGTAGCGGTAGTAGGTAGAATCCTCCTGTTGGAAATTAAGTAGCAATTCCTGTAGAGATGTGGAGTTGAAATAAATTAATACTTCTTGGAATAGCAAACTTCAGGATGAATGAGACTAGTTGTTATTAGTCCCTTTATGAGACCAAACTGCAGCTGGTATTTGTAATCCCAAATGTTAAAGTAATTGAAGTAAATCTTCTTTTGATAAGAATATAGCTTATAAGAAACAGAGCACTGGTTTCAGCAAACAATACTCAACAACTAAGCACTTGTTTGGGGCGGGGTGATGCCTTAAGTACAGGAGAGGAAGGTGAGTTGAGGCAAAAAGTAAAAGCAGGACTGGAATCCTTACAGATCCCCCCCCTCAAGCAAGCCGACCACGGGTTGAAATTTAGGTCTACTTGGATAGCGTCTATGGAAACGAGCAATAAGCTTCGGAGCATTAATGTGTGCATGAGGTTCCCAAGTGTCATCCTCTGGGGCGAACCCTTTCCATCGGACCAGATACTGTAATTCTCCATTATAATGTCTTGAGTCCAAAAGATTATAAACTTCATAGACATCAGTGCCCAATTGAACAGGAGAAGGGGGTAGAAGAGGTACATCAGGCTTATCTCCCAAGTAGGGTTTCAATAATGATACATGGAAAGTTGGGTGGATGGGTAAAGAATCAGGTAGGTCAAGCCGGACGGCATTTTCATTGATGATGTGTAGAATTTTGAATGGGCCAAGGAACAACCCAGCCAATTTTTTACTTGGTAAGTGCATTTTAATGTTTTTGGAAGATAACCAAACATAGTCCCCTATGGAATATTTCAGAGAAGCTCTACGACGTAAATCATAAAATTTCTTCTGAGAAGCCTGAGCTTGTTTGATGTTATCACGTAAGTGTAGGAAATTTTCAGCTATGTTTTGTGTTAACACATCAACAGATGGTGAGTCATGTGTAGAGGTCGTTTGGATAGTGAATCTTGGATTAAAACCATAATTGGCGAAAAAGGGAGAGTAATTTGTAGTGCTGTTAATGGTATTATTATAGGCAAATTCAGCCATAGAGAGAAAAGAAGTCCATTTATTTTGATGATATGAGCAATAGCAACGTAGATATTGCTCAAGCCACTGATTGAGTCTCTCAGTTTGGCCGTTAGTCTGAGGGTGGAAGGCTGTGCTTAACCTTTGATCGATTTGGAGTGCTTTAGTGAGTGCTTTCCAGAAGCGTGAGGTGAATTGGGTTCCTCTATCAGTAGTTAAAATGGAGGGTAACCCGTGGTATCATAAAATGTGGTTTAGAAATAAGTATGCTGTTTCAATGGAAGTGGGTAACTTGTGATAAGGAATAAAATGTGCCATTTTAGTAAAATGATCTGTAACAACTAAAATGGTAGTTTGTCCAGAACTAGGTGGTAAATCAACTATAAAATCCATTCCCAAATGAGACCAAGGAGATTCCGGTACTTCCAGAGGAATTAAATAGCCATAGGGAGGTCTCCTTTCTGGTTTTGATACTGTACAGGTTGTACAATGTTGTATATATTCATTTATACTGGTTTTCATCGATGGCCACCAGTAACTTCTGGAGATGAGCTCATGTGTACGTTTGATACCTGGATGACCAATTAGTGGAGGGTCATGATGATCTTTGATTATTTTCTGTCTGAAACGTTCTGGAATATATAGTTTAGAACCATGAAAGTAAAAACCATTATGGAGGCTTAGGCTATCTAGTAGGGTTTGGTCTTCTGAAGATAGATCAGATTGGTATTCCTTATCCTGTTGAGATAGGATAGCAAGGAAGCGAGTAGGGGGAAGAATGCTAGTAGGAGAGTCTTCTTGTACAGGTCTTGAATCTCGTCGAGAGAGTGCATCTGCCTTCCCATTTTTTGATCCCGGCCTGTACATGATTTGAAAATTGAAACGACTAAAGTAGAGACTCCATCTCACTTGACGTCCAGATAAAGTTTTGTTATTTTGTAGATATTCCAAATTCCGGTGATCCGTGTAAATCACTATAGGTAGGGAGGTACCTTCAAGAAGATGTCTCCAGAATTCAAAGGCTCTTTTAATGGCTAGAAGTTCCTTGTCCCCAATGGAATAATTGATCTCTGCTGAAGTCATAATTTTTGAATAGAACCCAACTGGGTGTAGTGGTTCTGTAGGAGACTGTCTTTGGGAGAGGACAGCGCCAAGAGCATAATCTGAAGAATCCACCTCTAGGGTATATTGAAGGTTTGGATCAGGATATTTCAGAATGGGAGCAGATGAAAAGGAATTCTTCAGGAAGCTGAACGCATCATCCTGTTCTTTAGTCCACTGGAAAGAGCAATTAGCACTAGTTAATTTAGTCAGAGGTTTCGCAATTTTTGAGAAATTGCGAATGAACTTTCTGTAATAGTTACTGAAGCCAAGAAACTTTTGTAGTTCTTTCCGTGTTGAAGGTGTGGGCCATGATTTTACTGCTTCCACTTTGTTATCTTGCATTTGAATCCCATTTGGGCTGATGGAGTAACCCAGGAACTCTATTTTGTTGGTGTGGAAAATACATTTTTCCAATTTGGCGTAGAGCCGATGGACTTGGAGTCTTGCTAAAACCCAACTAACATGTTTGATATGTTCTTCTAGATTTGTGGAATAGATTAGAATGTCATCTAGGTAGACAACAACACATGTGTCAAGGAGATCATGAAAAATGTCATTAATAAAGAACTGGAAAGTTGCGGGTGCGTTAGTTAAGCCGAAGGGCATAACTAGATATTCAAACAACCCATACCTAGTTCTAAAAGCGGTAAGCCACTCATCCCCCTCTTGGATACGCACTAAATTGTACGCCCCTCTCAAATCTAATTTAGTAAAAATCTGAGCATGCCTGAGTCTTTCTATGAGTTCAGGAATGAGGGGGAGAGGGTATCAGTTTTTTATGGTTATTTTGTTCAATTGTCTGAAGTCAATGATAGGCCGAAGAGATTGGTCTTTGTTCCGCACAAAAAACATTCCTGCACCAGCAGGAGAAACCGAAGGACGGATAAACCCTTTCTTTAGATTTTCATCTAGGTAAGTCTTTAGATGATCCAGTTCTGGTTGACAAAGTGGGTATAAATGTCCAATAGGTGGTGTGGTTCCAGGTTTCAGTTCAATAGGGCAGTCATAGATTCTGTGTGGGGGAAGGGTATCTGCTTCCTTCTTACTGAAGACTTCAGAGAACTGCTTGTACATTTCTGGTATCAGAGTTTCTGATGTGGAGGATAAACTGTGAAAAAAGGTTCTATGGCAAGTCTGTTGACAGAAATCAGAATTTAATTGAACATTTAAGGATTTCCAATTAATATCAGGTTTGTGTAGCTGTAACCAAGCTAGCCCAAGTACTAGTGGGAATAATGGAGAAGTGATTACATCAAAAGTGAGATGTTCATGATGTGTTTTTAATGTGGTGACAGAGAGCGGGATGGTGTGATGTGTAATCGGCCCTGATGATATCTCAGAGCCATCAACCACACGAAGGAAAATAGGAGACAACTTTTTTATCAATGGTATTTTATTTTTTGAAACCAGAGAACTGTCAATGTAGTTTCCTTGTGCTCCTGTATCCAAGATTGCTGGAATGGTCAATTGCTTATTTGCCCACTGTAGAGAAAGAAGTAAAGAACAATGAAGAGGGTTGTTATGCTTTGACTGGAGAGAAAGATTGGTATGGTACTTACTCTTCTTGTTCTGTGGCAAAGAGGGGCAATCCTTTAAAGTATGAGATGAGGATGCGCAATACATGCAGAGGCCTCTAGTCTTCCTTCTGATGCGTTCTTCAGGAGTTAGAGGTCCTCTAATAAAACTTATATCCATTGCTTCAGCACCAGTTGAACCAGTATGAGGACTGTTAGAAGTGGGATGGTTTAGAACCTTATCCTTCTTGTAAACAATTTAAGGGTATTGACGTTCAAATCTTCTTTCACGTAATCTCCTATCAATTTGCCTGCTGAGCTTCATAAGGCCTTCCAATGTTTCAGGTAACTCAGTTCGGGCTAATTCATCTTTTACTGCGTCAGAGAGTCCAAGCCTGAACTGTTTTTTTTAAAGCAATGGCGTTTCATTGAGAGTCAATAGAATATTGCTTGAATTCTGTTATGTAACATTCAACAGGTTTGATACCTTGTTTTAGGTTCCTCATCTTTTTCTCAGCAGTATACTGTAGGTTAGAATCATAGTATAATTCATCCATGATATCCAGAAAAGATGAAAAAGATGAGAGAACAAGCATTATTTGTCTCAAAGAGAGTGTCTGCCCAAATGCGAGGTTCACCTCTTAAATAGCTTATCATTGTAAGGACTTTAACCCTATCATTTGGGTATGTTCTAGGTTTAAGGGTGAAATTAAGCAGACAAGCATTTTTAAATTGACGGTATAAATTCCTATCTCCATTGAAAAAATCTGGAGGTGCAATAAATGGTTCTGACAGATTGTCAGGAATGCTCTGTTTAGTAGAGACAGTGTCTTTTATTACTTTTCTTAAAGTTTCATTTTCTAATTGTAACTCTCTAAAGGCTTGACTAAGTTGGTCAACTCTTTGTGTTAAATTATAAACAATTTGAGGAAGCTCTGCTGGATCCATTATTTATGACTTAGTTGTTATATCAGGTTCCTTGGTTATTTGAATCACAACTGCAGAGTCTAAATAAATTATATTTGTTTCACAACTGAAGTACAGGCTATTATATCAGCATAGACTGTTTTACTCAGGGTGATTTTTATAAGGAAGGGCAGTAAGTCTTTATATGGTTATATATTATTGTTATACCATATAAATATTTAGAGACTGAAAGTAAGTATTAGTATTAATAACAACTTTTGACATTAGTTGTGCTCAAACCCAAATGAGAGAGATAGTGTTCATTGTAATAAGCACTGAAGCGTGAGAGATGTGAGACACACAGACTGCAGCTGCTGACAGGGGCGTGACCTGCTGCGAGAAACAGCACACAGAATAATGCTTGCAGCGTGGATATCTGAACACAGACCAGTGAGTGTAATAGGTGCTGTGAGACACGCTGAGTTGTAAGGAGCTGTATGGCATGCTGAGATGAATGAAGCTGTGTGACGTCACGTAAAGTCCGTTACTGTCCGGTATGAGAATGAATCAAAGAAAGTTCATAGAATTAAATGAAACATACGTTGCAAAACATAGTAATATCTGAGAGACAAAGTCAATTTAGATAAGTTCAAGAGAAAACATGAAATTTGTAATTAGCCGTTACTTTAGGCAACCAAGGTAAATTAGATTTGATACAAATACCGTAGCGGTAGTAGGTAGAATCCTCCTGTTGGAAATTAAGTAGCAATTCCTGTAGAGATGTGGAGTTGAAATAAATTAATACTTCTTGGAATAGCAAACTTCAGGATGAATGAGACTAGTTGTTATTAGTCCCTTTATGAGACCAAACTGCAGCTGGTATTTGTAATCCCAAATGTTAAAGTAGTTGAAGTAAATCTTCTTTTGATAAGAATATAGCTTATAAGAAACAGAGCACTGGTTTCAGCAAACAATACTCAACAACTAAGCACTTGTTTGGGGCGGGGTGATGCCTTAAGTACAGGAGAGGAAGGTGAGTTGAGGCAAAAAGTAAAAGCAGGACTGGAATCCTTACGAGTCTTGCAGGTATAGGTGTACCGCACACTTTTTTGGCCTTACAGCAAATCAACTTACGTAAATTTCGTAAAGGCTTTTTTTCTAAGGGCCCGGTATTACGAGTTTGTCCTGGGAGGCCAAAAAGGGAGCGGTACACCCTCTACCGCCAAGTTTCCTAACGCATTTTAAAGTCAGTAGTTATGAGTTTTACGCTACAAAGCTGTAGCATAAAACTCATAACTAAAGTGCTAAAAAGTACACTAACACCCATAAAATACCTATTAACCCCTAAACCGAGGCCCTCCCGCATTGCAAACACTAAAATAAAATTATTAACCCCTAATCTAACCCTTTAAACCTAAGTCTAACCCTAACACCCCCTAACTTAAATATAATTTAAATAAATCTAAATAAAATTACTATCATTACCTAAATTATTCCTATTTAAAACTAAATACCTATAAAATAAACCCTAAACTAGCTACAATATAACTAATAGTTACATTGTAGCTAGCTTAGGGTTTATTTTTATTTTACAGGGTTTGTTTTTATTTTTACAATTTATTTTAACTAGGTAGAATAGGTACTAAATAGTTATTAACTATGTTAGGTGATTTATGCCCTTTATGGCTTAAAAACAGACTCTGCATCAACTATGTAATCTTCCATGGGAGTTTTGCCATGGATCCCCCTCCAGCATGCCACAGTCCAGGTGTTAGTCCCCTTGAAACAACTTTTCCATCACTATTGTGGCCAGAAAGAGTCCCTGTGGGTTTTAAAATTTGCCTGCCTATTGAAGTCTATGGCGGTTCGCCCGTTCGCGAACTATTGCGGAAGTTCGAGTACCCAAATTTTTAGGTTTGCGACATCACTATTGAGAGCCTTAATTCTATCCAAAATATCATCTAATGGGGTCTCAACATTAAGAGACTCCTCTAGAGCCTCAAACCAAAAAGCTGCTGCAGTAGTTACTTGAACAATGCACGCTATAGGTTGTAGAAGAAAACCCTGATGAACAAACAATTTTTTATCCATAGGGTCTTTGAAAGCACAACTGTCCTCAATAGGGATAGTTGTACGCTTAGCCAGGGTAGAAATAGCTCCCTCCACCTTAGGGACCGTCTGCCAGGAATCCCGAATGGTGGGAAACATTTTCTTAAAAGTAGGAGGGGGAGAGAACGGAATGCCAGGTCTATGCCATTCCTTAGTGACAATGTCCGAAATCCTTCTAGGGACTGGAAAAACATTAGTGTAAGTAGGGACCTCTAGGGAAGAGAGACCTTCGGACTCTGATATAGCAGCACTCCTTCAAGATTCAAGTTTGTTCCTGCATCGTTCTTTGGGATATCACTGTGGAAGTATCTACTATCACCATTGACGTTTCTATTATACTCCGTGAATCACGCAGTACGGTAAATTATTCACTTTATTGTCCTTTACTGTAAATTGAAGCGCAACCTATATATTGTTGTTTTTGTATGAGTCCATTTATTAGTCTCTTTTTAGGCTGCAGCTCTCTTTCACACTTTGTATTGTGTTTTATTGGTCTGTGAACTAATTGTATTAACAATATCTTTGTATGTCAGTAGTATTTCCTATACCAGCTCTGTTTTTAACGGCTCTATTTGTTTTATTTTAAACGGTTCCACTACTTATTTATAAGTGGCTCCACATGACACACAGATGAGATTTTAGATTTCTAAACTGTCTGGTATCTAGCGTACCTTTTATATGTATATGTATATTATTATTTGTTATTAATACACGTTACATGTGGTATAGTGACCAGTATAGTAGTATACTACTGTCTGCACTCAGCTTGCTGAACATTTGGAAACTGTCCTGTTAAGAAAAGTGTGCTTTTTTAATTCGTATTTATATTTTTAGCTAGGATATTTATTCCTTTTGCGTTTTTTATCATATTTCAGTGTAAATTACTGGTTATATCTAGTTTTCCATTTTCCTTTTAACTATGGCAGTGGAAAATCGTTTTGGGGAATATCTTGCAAGATTAGATAGGCAGAGATCTATTAATATTTTAAATCTGGAGGATTCTATTACTCCTGATACTGAGAAACCTATCAATCTTTTTAGGAATCTTGAAGTCCTCTTAGAAAAAGATATAAGAGAGTGGCAAGATTTGCTACTATTAGATAATTATTTGTTACATGATGTTATACAGAGGGGCCTCAGATTTTTTTAAAATCCCTGTCTTCAGACTAGATGAGGTTGAATTTTCATTAGATTGGGAGAAAGCATTTCATAATTGTTCAATGGCTCTTCTTAAAATACTAGTTAGGTATAGGGAACATAAACTGAAATGTTTGGAAGTTGAGATTAAAAATGCTGTTGATAAGATACAACCCTTTAGTGAAATTGAGGAATGGAAAACATTCAATACTAATATACAAACTAGATTAGCTAAACTAGAGAAAGATTTAAGCCTGAAAAAACTGGCAAGAGATGTTAAAGATTATAAGGATGATGTTGTGTATACCTATAATAAAGTTAATAATTATATATTCGCTGAACCCCTTGGAAACACAAGTACCCATGTTGATCTTACACAGGAGAGGCACACTCATAGGGAGCAAACATCAAACATTAATATGAATAAAATGCCCATAAGGAATAGTGGTTCAAATAGTATAGCGATCAGTAGTTATTATGATAACAATAAAAAACAAACACCAATTGGCAATAAAGGGAAAAAAGGTAATCAAAATACTAATATTGTTATTAACACTAAAAACCCTAAGAGAGATGAACCCTGGAGTGAAAGAAGGGAAAACTTTGGTCCATATAGGGAAGACCATTTAAATAAGGGTCCTAGGGATTTACCTTGGCGTAATCGCTCTACGAATCAGAATACTCATAAAAGAGACACCTCTTATGATTTTAGATCAAGAAATGAAGAGTACACTATGCCTCAACACTTACGAAATAAACAGAGCCAAAATAGCCAGTTCTCTAAAAATAAAAGAGACTATAACCATCGTGCTAATGAAAATAGATACGAAGTGTTGAGTGACTATAATGTCCCTTCTACCCCCAACCACTCGACATGGAATAGATTAGGAGCTAAACCTAAGTCCCCTGTACATACATATTTTTTTAGACAGGGGTCAATCAAACCATTACAGGGACAGAAACCCCTCTTGGGGTGGAGAAAAGACAACCAATTGGGACATAAGAGAAAGACCCCAAAAAAGAGCTTTAGAACACGAGAGGGAAGAGGAGGACTTAGAAGTAAGAGGAGGGAACAAAAGAAGGCTGAATTAGAATGTATGAAAAAAGACATTGTGAATCTTTCAGATGTAGTCCTGACTGATGATGTCAGGTTGTTGGGAAAAGGCCTGAATTTTGCCCCGAAATCAAAGCCCAACAAGTTTGAAGTATATATGGACATTCAAAAATACATTCGAAAGATGACATTAAAGAGATATTTTTTCAAAGATTCTAGAAATTGTGGACAAGTAATTAGTAATAGAAATTATTTGGAGGGTGGTGATATTGAAACCCTTAGCACTTTAAAAAGTCTTGAAATGAATACTGGAGATACTTTAGAACATTCTAGTTTAGATCCTAGTAATCCCAATATTAATACTAGTATCGATGTTGATTTACTTGATTTGTCTTTATATGAAGAGGACCCGCAAATCAGACATACAAATTTAAAGGGTAAATCATGTTTTTATCCTTATCAGATGCAAGGTGAACAGCTTTCTCTGTTTAACAAATTAGTGTGTAGGGACCTTGAAGTAGAATTTACCAAATGTAAATTAAACAAATATAATGACAACCTTACCCTTAAAGAGAGAGTTGCTTTGAACACACTAAAGAAAAATAATAATATAGTTTTCAGAGCTGCCGATAAGGGTGGCGGTCTGGTGATACAGAACCGCAATGCCTATTTAGGTGAAGCTTATAACATCCTTAGTGATCATCTTACCTATAAATGCCTAACTTTTAACCCTACTTCAGATTTTTCTAAACAGCTGGACTCTTTATTAAAGAAAGCTAAAGAAGAAGACATTATAAATCAGGATGAATTAAATGTCATTAAGCCCTCTGACCCATCTATGCCCCCCTTTTATCATCTTCCCAAGATCCACAAAGATCTCGTAAACCCACCGGGACGTCCCATAATTTCTGGCATTGGTTCCTTGTGTCATAATTTGTCCAAATATGTGGACTATTTTTTGCAACCCCTGGTAATTAAAACCAGGGCTTATCTCAAGGGCACCGCTGAAACAATTGAAATTTTTGAGGGCCGGTCTTGGGAGGATGATCTAAGGTGGGCAACATTTGATGTGTCTTCATTATACACGGTCATTCCACATAAGGGTTTAGAGGCTATTAGGGAAGCATTTACTGGATATATTCCCGAAGTTCATCTCTCATTTTTATTGGATTGTATTATGTTCATTTTATCACACAATTATTTTGAATTTTTAGGAAAATTTTACTTACAATTAAAAGGGACGGCGATGGGGACTACGTTTGCCCCATCGTACGCAAATCTTTTTATGGATAATTTTGAGAAACGGTTCATTTGGAATAACAACCCTTTTAGTAAAAATATGCTGGAATACTTCAGGTATATAGATGATGTAATAATTCTTTGGAAAGGTTCCGAAGAGTTATTAAGTGAATTTACTGAATACATCAATAATAATAACTATAATCTGAAGTTTACTGGCAATAGTTCCAATAAAAGTATTGAATTTCTGGATATTATTTTGTTCACAGATGAATTAAGTAATAAGGTATCTGTCCGTAACTTTAGAAAGGCAGTGGACAAAAATAGTTTTGTTCATGCAAATAGTGCCCATTTGAATAGCTGGAAAAGCAATATACCAGTCAGTCAGTATATTCGTGTTAAACGTAATTGCACCAATTTTGAGGACTATGAAGAAGTAAGCATATTAGATGATAAATTTATTAAAAAGGGTTATGATTTAGACATTTTAAAAAAAGCTAAAAACAAAGCAGAACTTTGTGACAGAAATAAACTATTAGCTAGAAATAAAAGACCTCATTAAGGAGAAAAGAAACTGAGTGGATATATAGGCTTAAAAGCCTTACACCTTTGGGTTTGAATATTGATCTCAAGCGTTTCTATAATAACATTGGTTTTAGGTAGAAAACAGTAAACATGTATCTACGTAATGTTAGATTCCTATTTAACTATTATGAATTATTTTAAATTTTATGGAGTATTTATTATTACTATTATCAATTCATTCACTATGTATTATGAATTTTTCCATTTGGTTTTTGCATTTTTAGCCCCATTGTAGATGTTTTATTGCGTGCATATATGTATGTATATAATATGACTATTAATTTGTAGTTGTATATATGTATGTATATACTAATATTAAAGGGCCACTGTAAGTAAATATTTTCTATGCCTGTTACTAACTAACTACCCCAAATACGCTTTTTATCAATAGCATTTCATTAACATATCTCTACCGTATATCAGAAATCTTGTCTGCAAATTTAATTGTTTTCCAAACCCACTCCGTGGGTATCCTTTGCTCTGTACCAATCCGTTTACAATAGCTAGGTTTCAAAATGGCGCTTTAAACACAAAGTTATTGGTTTAAGTATTTTGAACATGCAGTGCTGAAAATAGTGGGCAGGATAACGTGACAACATCAGCGAATAAAAGATATAACTTTTAGAACGTTATGAAACTTCGTTTTGGAGAAAATATAGGTCAGTAGGTTTAAATTAATGTTTATTAACATTAATATGTTAGTTGTTTAGCTTAAAAATTATAACAGAAAGTAATCCTTTAATTATTTCCTATTTACATGAGTTTTTTATATAAATTTTACATATCAATGAATTGGTTATCTACTGTTTAAGATTTTTAATATGTTATTAGAAATATTCATGTTTCTAATCTCTTTTTTTTGTGTCAGTTCAGTCTGTTAAACTTACCTTTTAATTATCTGCATGTGTCATTTCCGTGGACCAATCGGAACCATGCTGATAGGTTTTTAAGAACTGACAACACTACAGCCTACTACTCTTGAAAAAGCCGGGGTGTCACCGGCGAAACGTGTTGAGGTATTGTGGCTGTTTTGGGCATCCGTAGACATAGACGCAAGGCGGCTTGAGGACGTATCCTATTGGTGGAAGCATCGCTCTCTTTGCCGGGAACTTTTTGAATATCTCCAAACGGACGCCTTGTATCTACCGTTGCCTGTGGTCTTGGTGAAGCTGTATCTACACTGTTTTACACTGCTGTTTTATATTTTACCTCTAATAAGTACATTACTAGTGTGTGCTGCTCTGAATAAAGTACTCCTACCTTGAATCGGATGTGCGCTCTCTTTTTCTTCTTTGCTGCAGTTAGGGACCTCTAGATATTTATACATTTTACACAATTTCTCTGGTGGGATGACGATAGGGTCACAATCACCCAGAGTCGCTAAAACCTCCCGGAGTAACAAGCGGAGGTGTTCAAGCTTAAACTTAAAGGCCGTCACATCTGAGTCTGTTTGAGGGAACATCTTTCCTGAGTCTGAAAGCTCTCTCTCAGACAGCAATTCCCCCACCCCCAATTCAGAACACTGTGAGGGTACATCGGAGATGGCCAATAAAGCATCAGAGGGCTCAACATTTACTCTAATACCTGACCTGCTGCGCTTACCCTGTAAACCTGGCAGTTTAGATAATACCTCTGTAAGGGTAGTAGACATAACTGCAGCCATATCTTGCAGGGTAAAAGAATTAGATGCGCTTGAAGTACTAGGCGTCGCTTGAGCGGGCGTTAAAGGTTGTGACACTTGGGGAGAATTGGATAGCATAACCTGATTCTCTTCTGACTGAGAATCATCCTGAGACATACTTTTATCACCTAAAATATGTTCTTTGCAATGTAAGGCCCTTTCAGTACATGAGAGACACATTTTAAGTGGGGGTTCCACAATGGCTTCTAAACACATAGAACATTGACTTTCCTAAATGTCAGACATGTTGAAACAGGCTAGTAATGACCACAAACAGGCTTGAAAACACTTTATTTAGTGAAAAAAATAACAATGTGAAAAACGGTACTGCGCCTTTAAGAGAAAAAAAGCATACAATTTTTCCAAAACTGCTCTAAAATGCTATAATTATCCCAATTTTAGTATATATGTGTCTTATCTTGACAGCTAAGATTGCACCACAAGTAAGATGTTCTTAACCCTTAATGAAAAAAACATTACCCCCCAAAAATTATGAAATTAAACAATCTACCCCCTGCACCTCAGGGGGTAGATTGAAATTAAACAATCTACCCCCTGCACGCAGAACTACCTTATCAGAGTGAAAAATAAGAAAAGGCGATTCATACTGTAAGGCTGAAAGCTCCGAAATTCTTCAAGCCGAAGAAATAGCCACCAGAAACAAAACCTTCCAAAATAACATCTTAATAACCAAAGAATGCATAGGTTCAAACGGACTCTTGAAGGACTTGAAGGACTCTAAGAACCAAATTAAGACTCCAAGGTGGAGTACTAGACAAACACAGGCCGAATTCTAACCAAGGCCTGACAAAAAGAATGAACATCTGGCACATCCGCCAGGCGCTTGTGCAATAAAATAGATAAAGCAGAAATTTGACCCTTCAGGGTACTAGCAGATAAACCTTTCTCCAAACCCTCCTGGAGAAAAGACAAAATCCTAGGAATCCTAACTCTACTCCACTAGTAGCCTTTGGATTCACAACAATTCAAAAATTTACGCCAAATCTTATAATAAATCTTCCTAGTCAAAGGCTTAGGAGCCTGAATCATAGTCTCAATGACTGACTCAGAAAATCCATGCTTAGAAAGAATCAAGCGTTCAATCTCCAAGCAGTCAGCATCAGAGAAACGAGATTTGGATGAAGGAAGGGACCCTGCAGAAGCAGGTCCTTCCATAATGGAAGACGCGAAGCCACGCCAGAGCAATAAGAATCACTGATGCCCTCTCTTTTTTGACCCGAGCAATGACCTGAGGAAGAAGAGCAAACAGAGGGAACACATATGCCAGACTGAAAGTCCAAGGAACTGCCAGAGCATCTATCAGAACAGCCTGAGGATCCTTTGACCTCGACCCGTACCTCGGAGCTTGGCATTCTGACGAGATGCCATGAGATCCAACTCCGGCTGCCCCCAACTGAGAATCAAGCTGGAAAATACCTCTGGATGTCCCCCGTATAAAAAGTCTGTCTGCTCAGAAAATCTGCTTCCCAATTGTCCACCCCTGGAATATGGATAGCAGACAGACAACAGTTGTGAATCTCCGCCCACTGAATAATCTTGGCTACCTCTGTCATGGCCAAGGAACTCTGAGTTTCTCCCTGATGATTGATGTAAGCCACTGATCTAATGTTGTCCGACTGAAACCTGATAAACTGTGTTGAAGCTAGCTGAGGCCAGGCTAGGAGAGCATTGAAAATTGCTCTCAGCTCCAAAACATTTATTGGAAGAACCGACTCCTCCCGAGTCCATAGACCCTGAGCCCTTAATGAACCCCAGACAGCACCTCAGCCCAGCAAACTGGCATCCATGGTTACAATCACCCAGGCAGGTCTGCAAAAGCAAGTTCCCTGAGAGAGAAAATCCTGAGACAACCACCAGGGAAGAGAATTTCTGGACATCTGATCTAGAACAATCTTTGGAGATAGATCCGCATAATCGCCGTTCCACTGTCTGAGCAAGCATAACTGCAGAGGTCTGAGATGGAACCCAGCAAAAAGGAATGATGTCCATGACTGAAACCATCAGACTAATAACCTCCAAGCACTGAGCCACTGACGGCAGACGAAGGGACTGAAAAGCAAGACACATATTGAAAATCTTTGACTTTCTTGCTTCTGTCAGAACATTTTTAATCTCTAGAGAATCTATAATGGTCTCCAAACATACCACTCTTGTAGCCCGAATTATGGAACCTTTTCCTAAATTCACCTTCTAACCGTGGGAGTGCAGAAAAGACAACAACTCAGTGTGGGAGCTTGCTAGTTGAAAAGATGGAGCCTGAACTAGAATGTTATCCAGATAAGGAGCTACTGCAAACCCTTCGAAGCACCGCCAACAATGCTCCCAGGACCTTTGAAAAAATTCTCGAAGCTGTTGCCAGACCAAAAGGAAGAGCTACAAACTAAAAATGTTTGTCTAGAAATGCAAATCTTAGGAAACTGTGATGATCCCTGTGAATGGAAATATGCAGATACACATCCTTTAGATCCACTGTGGTCATAAACTGACCTTCCTGAAACAAAAGAAGAATGGAATGAATAGTTTCCATCTTGAAAGACGGAACCCTGAGAAACTTGTTTACACTCTTGAGATCTAAAATAGGTCTAAAAGTTCCCTCCTTTTTGGGAACGACGAAGAGATTGGAATTAAAAACCCAGACCCTGTTCCTGAACCGGAACTATCACTCCCATGTCGGAAAGATTTTGAACACAACGTAAAACGCCTCTCCTTTTATCTGGTTTACAGATAACATGGAGAGAAGAAACCTGCCTCTGGGAGGAAAATTCTTAAACTCCAGTTTGTAACCCTGGGACACGATATCTACCACCCAGGGATCCTGAACATTTCTACCCAAGCTTGAGTGAAGAAAGAGAGTCTGCCCACGACATGATCCATTCCCAGATTGGGGGCAGACCCTTCATGCTGATTTTGATCAGCAATAGGCTTCCTGGACTGCTTCCCCTTATTTCAAGGCTGATTTGACTTCCAAGAAGAAGAGGAAGATTTACCAGAGAAGTTACGAAAGGAACGAAAATTACTCTGCCGACCCTTCTGTTTTTTTCTTTTATCCTGATGAAGAGAATGCCCCTTCCCTCCCGTAATATCAGAAAAAATCTCAGCCAAACCTGGCCCAAACAAGGTCTTACCCTTGTAAGGAATAGACAAAAGCTTAAACTTAGAGGACACATCTGCAGACCAGGATTTTAACCATAAACTCTGCAAGCTAAAATGGCAAAACCATACATTTTAGCTCCCAACTTGATGACCTGTAGAGAAGCATCTGCAATAAAGGAATTAGCCAACTTCAATGCTTTGGTTCTATCTTTAATTTCTTCAAGAGGAGTATCTTGCTGAATAGAATCAAGCAATGCATCAAACCAATATGCTGCTGCACTAGTAACCGTAGCAATACATGCAGCCGGTTGCCATTGATACCCCTCCTGGTGAACATAAATCTTTTTAAGCAAAGCTTCTTATCCATAGGATCTTTAAAGGAACAGCTGTCCTCAATAGGAATAGTGGTCCTGTTGGTCAGAGTGGAAAACTGCTCCCTCCACATTAGGAACCATCTGCCAAGATTCCTTAATAGAATCAGCAATAGGAAACATCTTCCTAAAAATTGGAGAAGGGGAAAAAGGAATCCCAGGCTTCTCCCATTCTCATGCAATAATATCTGAAACATGATCAGGTATAGGAAAAACTTCAGAGGAAGGGACATCAAAAAACGTATTACGTTTACTAGATTTCTTAGGAATAACCATGACTAACGTCTCAGAATCATCCAAGGTAGCTAAAACCTCCTTGAGTAACAAATGGAGGTGCTCCAGCTTAAACCTAAAGGAAACAACCTCAGGTTCAGAAGAAGGATTTACACTATCAGAATCCGAGATCTCACCCATAGATGCTACTGAAGTATCTTCCTCCTTAGACTTATGGAAAGAAACACTAGACACAATTGCAACAGAATCAGAAACCTTATACTTCCTCTTGCGCTTCCCCTGTAATATAGGAAAAGCAGACAAAGCCTCAGATACTGCTGAGGATAAATGGGTAGCCATATCCTGCCTCTTGGTCCATCTTATTCCAAAGGAAAAAAAAACTTAATCAATAAAAAATTCTAAGTTGAAATCAGAATTTTAATGAAACAAAAAAAGTTACTGTCCCTTTAAATTTTAAACAGACTTTTTTTTAAACTAGTCAATCCTAAAATAAACTGCACAATAAATTTTTCAGCAACAATTTTTCACAAAATGAATGCAAAAAGAGACACAAACGTTATAGTCCCTAAAATTCAGACAGAAACTTAAATATAAACAGAGCAACAGCCCCACAAAAAAACAACAGGCAACCTCCACACCTCAGCAAGCTCTGCTGAGATGCCTACCTGACCTCCTTGCTGCCGGAAACAAAGTCAGAAAATGATCCGGACCCTCATACAGCCGCACCAGAGAGAACGCTGAACCACAACTGAGGAGCTATGCAACAGAGCTGCAACATTCAGGAACAACAGTAAACATGGACCTGTGGAAAAAAAAAGAAAAGGCTGAGTAAACTTACTCAAACTTTTAACCAAAGGCAGCATGAAATTACTTGGGAGGCCCAGTGGGGATTATACCCCACAAGTTCCCAAATGCTTAAAAGCGACCACTTGCTCTACGGAAGAGACTGACATGGACTACGGCTAAACCCCAAAGAAAACCAGAGCAAACTTGCTCTGCTTAAAAAATAACAAACTCTTGATTGAAGAATCAGCCACCTATCTATACCCCTCCTTGCAACTGATACAAGCAAAGAGAATGACTGGGGATTGTGGGTAGGGGGAGTGGTATTTAACAGCTTTTGCTGTGCTGCTCTTTGCCTCCTCCTGCTGGTCAGGAGTGATATTCCCAACAGTAATTAAGATGATCCGTGGACTCACCGTGTCATTAGAAAGAAATGTATATTTACAAGTGATTTAGTGAGATTAGGCAAACCAGAATAGATTATTTAAAAAAGCTCATAATAGATGAGAATATTATATACTGAAGTGTAATTGTGATGACATATTTAATTTGAATTTGTTTAGAGATAGATGCTACAGCTGATTACCAGGTAACGGATGGCATCTTGTAATGATGTCAGTCTGCAACTGGGACGAAGCCGAAAGCAGACCCGGGAATGGCTTTCACAATGTACATGGTGGGGTGAGTCGATTCTATATAAGCACTATGTTCGCATTGTTTTTGTGTATGTGATTGTATCTGATGATGGGGGTTAAACACTGAAACATACATAAAATTCACACTAAATGTAAGACTGGAGAGTGCCTTCCTGCATCATATATATATATGAACAATAAAACATGAAAACTGTACACCAAATCCACCACTAGCATACTGGAAAGAAAATAAAGAAAAGTAAACACAGAGATTTGTGAACTTTTTATTTTATGAAAAATTAAGATTCTCACAATTGGAAATATTTAATGCTATTTTACAATAAAAAGCTTTTGTTAATTAACAAAAAAATGACAAGCAAAATCAATTGTGCTGTATCCAGTGACAGTTGTGACCTTTTTTTGCACCATTTCCCAAGTCAAAATAATAAACTTTTATGCAAAACCTTTCTATGAACTTTAAACCAAAATCACTCTCTTTGTGAGATCTCTGTGCTCATGACACTGATTGTGTCATATCTGTTTTATTATAAGTGCTTTGAGTTATTCTGTTATTTATTTATTTTTTTGCACATAGTAGATTATAAAAGTGTTTGTGTCTAAATAATCATGATTTTATTAAAGACAGGAGGTGAATATTGTATGCTGGGCCCTTCCCAAATGCTTTTAGGAAACACCAGCTTTGTCTGCTTAGGATTTGACATACAATAAATTACTCTGAGCCTCATGAAGTGACCAGTCCAGGCCCTTATGCTAGTTGTTGTCAAATTTGGACCTTGCTGTTATTAAACTTTGAGGTTAGCAGATACCTTATCAAAATTGGTCTTGCACATTTTAACATCCATGCTAACACCAGCCACAGTAGAGAATTCTTCAATATAGAGGGATGAGCTTCATACATAAATGATTGTAACTCACAGTGAGACTGCAGAAATGCCCTTTGACCCTACTTCTCTGTATGAACAATCAATTTACAATCCCAAATATCTTACCCAAAATACATTGGTTCCTAGTTCTGATTCACATTGGATGAACATCCAGAGCTTACCATTCTGGTCTTACAGTAATCTCAGTGATTTGTTCAACACCCCATAAACAACTTTTTTTGCTAGTGCCTTCCTCTATTTTTTTTTTTTTAGATCTAGGCCCTCAAGGTTCTCCTATGACTGGACCACTGCTGTTATAATTAGACAAAAGTAAATCATGCCAAGTGATCCTGATCAGTCAGCTACTGTGAAAAGTGCTTGGTAGGAGCTACTAGAAAATGCCATATGTAGTAAGTACTGTGAGATAGCAGGCTCCATATTCTTTCCTGTAATGTCACTGTTAATTCCAATGTAACAGAAAATAGGATACCTCTCCACAATGGTGATAACTGCCAACTTAGTGCACAATTTGCAGATATAAAACAAATCAACTGCAGAGAATAGCACTGTAGGTACACAGAGTAAGATAAATATTTACTTAGAAAATGGCTAAGTAGTGGACAAATCCAGTATACCAAGGCAACGTTGGAATTACAACAAACAAAAAATCACAATCTTTCAAATTATAGGATGGAGAGCAGGTAGGAACTGGAGTGGGTGCCAAAGTCACACAACTACTAAAGTGCAGGTGTACAAAGTGGGTCAAAGTGTAATTAAAAACAAGATGGCAGTTGTCTGCACATGCATGTGAGAGACTTGTTATCGATGCAAGCTAGTTCCAGTTCTTGGTCACTCTTAGGAAGAGAAATTACTACACTGAGGGGAAATTTATAGAAAATAAAAGAAATATATGACTTGAAACAGAGTAAACCAATGAAATGTCAAAGGGTGGGGTTCACCCTTTGACATTTTGATACACAATCAAAAAGTAATACATTTACAATGAGTATAATTGAAGCAGAAAAAGAAAACATGTACATAAAGAGCAAGATACACAGATGTGTAATTTCTGAGAGAAGTAAAGAAACTGGGAGGTTACTGGTCATGTTTTACTCATTGTTTTCTGTTTCATTGTTCTTTGATGTTTGTGAGATCAGTAAGTAAAGGGTTCAATTAAAATACGAACCTCCTGTCTTGTAATAAAATTATTTTTTTAAAGCATTACTGTTAATTGTTCAAAATGTATATAGAAGCTTTATTTAATTAGTGTCTAATTATCATGACAACATAAATTATTTTATTTCCAAATAGTTTTGTTAGTAGGGTTTTTAAGCAATAGCATAAATTAACACTAAAGTGACATGAAAACAATTACGTTTAATGCGTGACTTCCGATGAAAAAAAAATAATATATATTTTAACGTACTTTATTTTTGCTAAAAAATGCAATTTTAAATTATTAGGTTGTTAGTCTCAACATTTTTTTTTTGTCTCTAAACCTACCAAAACCAAAAACTGGGTATAGGGTAGATAAATACATTTTAACAGCCAACTGCTAGATATGGGAAAACAAAAATAAGAATCAAATTACAAACTTTAAAGCAGAAAAAAATGCAGATCCAATCAGCAGCACTACTTCCACAACTGAGTCGTACAACTAGCACTGCCGTTTGGATCAGCGGCAATTTCGGCATGGGACCAGCAGTGCCTCTTGCGTCCTGAGTGGCATTTCCTTTTTTTGCAGGGGTTAAACGCACAGTAGTCTAGGGTTGATACAACTTTTTTTTTTATTATAATGACCATTTAAGTTCCAATTTTCAGCAACACTAAAGAAGGAAAAATATTTTAATATTGCTTAAACTTTTTTGCAATATTAATTATGCATTACAGTTTATGTATCACTTTCATGTCCCTTTAACAATTAGTAAGAAATTGTCTGTTACCTAATTTTCTTGTTTTCTACTAATTAAAAGCTGAAAGATGCTGTAGATGATGACACCCTCTTTCATTTTAGAGCAATACAAACTCTGCTCAAACCCACTAGACCTTAAAATATATTTATTACATTACCAAAACCACTGCAAACTGGTTAATGTTTCCAGAGTTGTGGAATTCCCATAACAATGACTATGGATAAAGACTCAATGACTGACTTGTTCTAATATGGCAAATACCCACACAGCAATACATGTATGTTATCAGATTGTAAATCAATAACGTCCCAGCTTATTTAGCTAAATATATGTATATAAGGAAACAAATACTAGTTTTAGACTGGATATACCTGCCAAGAGGAAGTTGTAAATTATATGTACATAACACTGTTATATTTCATCTTGTGTCATTTTTTACACGGTAGGAAAACTTGTGCTAAAAATTTCAAAAAAGTGCTTTCAAATACACGGTTACATATTTGTGAAGTGTAATAAATAGCCTTTAAATGCCTTTTTAAATTCCAGTGTTTAGGAATTCATAATGAATCCCATCTTAAAGTTTCCCACCTTGTGTTAATCAAAATAACAGATGATTCATTTATTATTCTATTTTCGCTATAGGATGACTGGAGTTGAGAAACGTCGGAACAAAAACTAATCTGCTTAAATAAGCTATCTGCTTAAAATAATTTATTAAACGTGACTGTGTATTATTTTAGTTCACCTCATTATTTTGTGAGTAAACAAAAATAGTATATACATAAGATACAGTTTCACAACCTTGACTTAGGATTCCAATGTAAACATGCACTCTTGGTGTCAGCAGTGGTAATGCTTTAACATTTTCGTTGCAGAGACAAATCACAGTGCAGAACAGATGATCTTAATGCTCTTCTGTGAACTGAATTATAGAGAATGATCCACAACTATTGTTGAATTTGCTCCACAATCAATATACTGATAGGTCTCCAGGGAACTCTGAGAAACATGTCCAATGTAGGAAAATTTTACAGAGGTTCTAAAGATAAAAAAGATGACATTAGTATACAAATGTGTATATCCGAAAACAATAATACAGCTGGTTTGCATTTGTATATTTGTATATTTAATGGCAATGCAATCATTTCTTATTTTACTCATAATTTATGCAGTCAACCTTGGCCTTCATGTGAGTGCACTGTCCCTTTAAGCAACACAATAATGTTACCTCAGTTTACATAATTAATAAAATGCTGTTAGAGTTATACCTATGACAATAAAACAAATGATTGTATTGATATTTGATCTCAGTACTAATTTAAAGGGACATAATTGTATGTTGGCAACTATTTAGCCTAACGCACGCATAACATTAAATAGAAGTAAAGTGAAAATTATTCTTTTATGATTCCAACAGAACATGTCATTCCAAACAACTTTGCAATTTATTTATCTTATCAAATCTGCTTTGCCCTATTGGTATTCTATGTTGAAAAGCATACCTAAGTAGGCTCAGGGGCAGCAATGCATTACTGGGAGCTAGCTGCTGATTGGTGGCTGCACATATATGCCTCTCATTAATGGCTCACCAGATGTGTTCAGCTAGCTCCCAGTAATGCATTGAAGCTTCTTCCACAAAGGATATCATAAAAAGGAAGCACATTTGGTAATATAATTATTTTGGAAAGTAGTTTAAAACTGTATGCTCTACCTGAATCATGAAAAGGACACACTTTAGATTTGATGTCCCTTTAATTTGTCTAACATATACTGTATAAACACTACAATGTTATGTAGATTTTATTTAATATCTAATTCAGCATTTTTTCCCCGGTGTCAGAATAAACAAGCCATAAACATGGTATGTACGGCTAATACAAATACACAGAAGAGACAGGCATAAGATTATTGCTTGTACTAGCACCAGTGTTAGGGAGAAGAGCTACATCTGACATTAACAAATTGCCTTTTTAATACAAAAGACTTGAGAGCCATCATGGATTGTGTCCTAGACTACAAGTGGAGCACAGTCATTACCCTGAGAAGTGCAAATGTGATTGCAAGGTCTTGATATTTTTACAGGTAAGACACGTATCTTGATGAGTGCAAAGTGAAAATTCACGCTCATATTACTTATATAAACCTTTTACTTGAGTGGTAATATCAATGTTGGAAATATTTACCAAAGTGAAAACCTCTGGTAAAGTCATTGTGACTGCTCATACAGTACTATAGAAACAACAAAACTGGCCTCTTAGGTTTTATTTGCACACTTTTTCAAGATCTTTTACAAAAAACACTGCTCTTATGCATAGCAAAACACACTAATGCAATTTTTAGATGTACTTAAAGGGACACTGAACCCAATTTTTTTCTTTCATGATTCAGATAGAGCTTGCAATTTTAAGCAACTTTCTAATTTACTCCTATTATCAAACTGTCTTCATTCTCTTGCTATCTTTATTTGAAAAATAAGGCATCTAAGCAATTTTTTTGGTTCTGAACTCTGGACAGAACTTGTTTATTGGTGGTTGAATGTATCTAACAATCAGCAAGAACAACCCAGGTTGTTCACCAAAAATGGTCCGGCATCTAAACTTACATTCTTACTTTTCAAATAAAGATACGAAGAGAATGAAGAAAATGTTATAATAGGAGTAAATTAGAAAGTTGCTTAAAATTGCATGCTCTATCAGAATCATGAAAGAAAAAAATGTTGGGATCAGTGTCCCTTTAACCCTTTCAGTGCTAATGACGGCTCTGAGCCGTCACAGAGTTTCTCACTCTGGTGCTAATGATGGCTCAGAGCCGTCATGGGCACTCTCCCACCTGGGGGCTCCTTGCTGCTCCTACCCCGGCGATCATGCCTGTAGAGTGACAGTCATCGCCGGGGCTTCACGTGATGCGCGGTGACGTCACGCGCAATTACGTGATGACATCACCGAGCAACTTTATTTATACTTATCAATGTTAAGTATAGGAGGAGGGGGCATGCTGCTTAGAATCCTGTATCTCAGGCATCTAAGCAGCTACAGACCCCGAAGACCCATTGTTGGAAAGGTAATCGCCTAACCTTTCCAACAGTGTAAGTCTTGGGGGTCTGTAAAAAAAATAAAAAAAGTTAAAAAAAAAGTTTTCAAAAATTGCAAAAATAATAATAATAAAAAAAAATATTAGCACCCAGGTGGGAAATGGCTTAGCAGCCAAAGGGTTAAAGGGACAATGTACTGTGAAATTAGTTTTGAATTAATGGGAAATTGCACTTTTAGGTATAATTTTGTATATGAAATAATCTGATAATTGAAATCACAAACTAATAAAATTGGCAAAGCTTGCAGGGAGAGCATCTCATTAGCTTATCTCTGTAGTTACACAACTATTTTTTCTCTCACTGTATACACAGTGAGCAACCTATTATGAGAGAATAATAGAAAAAAACAAAATTTATACTTTTCTAATAAATTAATTTATTTCATGGTAGTGAGAGTCCGCAAGCCATTACTCTGGAATTCAACTCCTGAATTTAAAACCTCTAAGAGCACTTAATCCCTCTCACCTCTCTGGTATTGCCAAGAAAGGAGGAATATAAAGTTATGAAAGGAAAAAACACTGAAAAAGAGAAGAAAACTAGAGCTTCCACCAAGAAAAAAAAAAGTTAAAATAAAAATTGGCGGGTTTGTAGACTCTCACTGCCATGAAAAAATTTAATTTACCAGGTAAGCATAAATTGTTTTCTTTCATAAGGTGGTGACTTCTGTAAACTAATACCAAAGCTGGTATTGAGTAAGGGTTGACAGATCAAAACGTTACAATATTGGTTATGATCTTTATGTTCCAATAAAGACAAGTAAACTCACATTGTGCTGTTGGAATCAGTTTATTTGAATACTGCTTTAAATACCACCTGAGTACTTGGATGCAAATTCTAGTTCTACTAACTGTCAGAGCCTTCACTTTTCACCAGACAGAATTCTTGTAGTAAATCAGTAGTAGAAGAAGTAGAAAGTATTAGAAATAGGACCTGAGTGTTTTTTTATTCCGAATACCCTGGGTAAAAAAAAAGATTCTACACACAGCAACGATGTGGACTAATTAATGCTTATTTACAGTAGAATCCAATCTGGCTCTAACAAGGTAAGACCTATGAACATATTCAAATTCTTCCGAAAAAAAAGGTGTGCAACGGGAAAGACCTAGACGTCTGTTGAAATGACAAAGAGATTGATACTGAAAAACACACATTCCATCTTGCTTAAAGGGACAGTCAAGTCCAAAAAAAACTTTCATTTTTTAAATAGGGCATGTAATTTTAAACAACTTTCCAATTTGCTTTTATCAACCATTTTGCTTTGTTCTCTTGGTATTCTAGTTGAAAGCAAACCTAGGAAGGCACATATGATAATTTATAAGCCCTTGAAGACCGCCTCTATTTTATTTACTTTTCACAGCAGGGGAGGACAAGCTCATGTAGGCCATATAGATAGCATTGTGATCACGCCCGTGGCTAGTGGCAGACACCGCACTAATTGGCTAAAATGCAAGTCAATAGATAATAACTAAAAGTCATGTGATTAGGGGCGGTCAGAAGATGCTTAGATACAAGTTAGTCACAGAAGTAAAAAGTGTATTAATATAACTGTGTTGGTTTTGCAAAACTGGGGTATGGGTAATAAAGGGATTATCTATCTTTTTAAACAACAAAAATTCTGGTGTTGACTGTCCCTTTAAGAGTTTCTTATGAACTCAAACATACCCCCCCTCCCCCCACCCAGAGGGGATATACCAAATGAATAAGAAAAGCTTGATGTTTGAACATCCCTGAACTTGGAAAGTCTGCAAATGTACATTTTATGTTACACACAGTTCAAGCACACATGGGCATAACTTTGCAAATTTAGGGCTAAATTATAAGTGGAGCAGAAATTATCGCTTCCGCAAAAGCGATATTTGCACTCCACTTAGTAATACCAGTGCACACAAATGTGTGCTGGTATGATATGTTAGGTGCCATGCGAACGCGACCTCAGGAGAGCACACTTCAATAGGCTCCAATGGCTACACATATTAACACATAAATAAATATATATATATATAGTAGAACAGCAAAGGAGTGCACTCTCACTTAAATCCAACTACCAGGATGCTAGTGAAGTGTAGTATAAATGAACAAAAAACTTGCACTCACTGGATTTTTCAAAAGCAAAAATATTTACTGTGACCGTGTAGTAACGTTTCAGGGATAATATATCCCCTTCCTCAGACACGTGTTACAAAGTGAAATACATTTATAGCAAACCAATGGTAACCCCACCCCCCAATTAGACCAAAAAACCGCCAAATAGCAGTTGTCATGGTAACCACTGAGTCATAACAAAAACAAAAGTGCTATACTTAAAACTAGGGATACACCGAAATTTCGGCCGCAGAAAGTTTCGGCCGAAAATTGCATTTTTGGCAATTTCGGTTTTCAGTTTTTTTGCCTGTTAGTTTCGGTAAAATTATTGTGTAGCATATTTCAAATTTGATGTTAGCCTAGAGCTGCTGTTTAAGTTTATTACTTCACTTACTGTTCTGCATATATTGAGTTTTCTAGGATTATACTTTATTTGGATAATTGGTAAAAAAAACCTGTTAAATATGATTATATTACATAGAACTAAATGAAGAATAATACAGTATATTGATATTTATAATTGTTTTAAGTAGGGATGCACCAAAATTTTGGTCGCAGAAACATTTTGGTCTAAAAACAGAATTTATGCTTACCTGATAAATTACTTTCTCTTGCGGTGTATCCAGTCCACGGATTCATCCTTTACTTGTGGGATATTCTCATTCCCTACGGGAAGTAGCAAAGAGAGCACACAGCAAAGCTGTCCATATAGCTCCCCCTCTAGCTCCACCCCCAGTCATTCGACCAAAGGTTAGGAAGAAAAAGGAGAAACTATAGGGTGCAGTGGTGACTGTAGTTTAAACAAATTTTTTTTTACCTGACTTAAATACCAGGGCGGGCCGTGGACTGGATACACCGCAAGAGAAAGTAATTTATCAGGTAAGCATAAATTCTGTTTTCTCTTGCAAGGTGTATCCAGTCCACGGATTCATCCTTTACTTGTGGGATACCAATACCAAAGCTTTAGGACACGGATGAAGGGAGGGAACAAGACAGGTACCTTAAAAGGAAGGCACCACTGCTTGCAAAACCTTTCTCCCCAAAATAGCCTCCGAAGAAGCAAAAGTATTGAATTTGTAACATTTGGCAAAAGTATGCAGTGAAGACCAAGTCGCTGCCTTACAAATCTGTTCAACAGAAGCCTCATTTTTGAAAGCCCATGTGGAAGCCACTGCTCTGGTAGAATGAGCAGTAATTGTTTCAGGAGGCTGCTGGCCAGCAGTCTCATAAGCCAAACGGATGATGCTTTTCAGCCAAAAGGAAAGAGAGGTAGCAGTCGCTTTCTGACCTCTCCTCTTACCAGAATAGATAACAAACAAGGAAGAGGTTTGTCTGAAATCCTTAGTTTCTTGTAAATAGAACTTTAAAGCACGAACTACATCAAGATTGTGTAATAGACGTTCCTTCTTCGAAGATGGATTAGGACACAGAGAAGGAACAACTATTTGCTGGTTAATATTCTTGTTAGAAACAACTTTAGGAAGAAAACCAGGCTTGGTACGCAAAACTACCTTATCTGCGTGGAACACCAGGTAAGGTGAATCACACTGTAAGCAGATAATTCTGAAACTCTTCGAGCAGAAGAGATAGCTATCAAAAACAAAACTTTCCAAGATAACTTAATGTCTATGGAATGTAAAGGTTCAAACGGAACCCCTTGAAGAACTGAAAGAACTAGATTCAAACTCCATGGCGGAGCCACAGGTTTATTGACAGGCTTGATTCTGACTAAAGCCTGAGCAAACGCTTGAACGTTTGGTACCTCTGCCAGACGCTTGTGTAACAGGATAGACAAAGCAGATATTTGTCCTTTTAAGGAACTAGCTGACAATCCTTTCTCCAGTCCTTCTTGGAGAAAGGACAATATCCTGGGAATCCTAATCTTACTCCATGAGTAACCCTTGGATTCACACCAACAAAGATATTTCCACCATATCTTATGGTAGATTTTCCTGGTGACAGGCTTTCTAGCCTGAATCAGAGTATCTATAACTGACTCAGAGAACCCACGCTTTGATAGAATTAAGCGTTCAATCTCCAAGCAGTCAGACGTAGAGAAACTAAATTTGGATGCTTGAACGGACCCTGTATTAGAAGATCCTGCCTCATTGGCAGTGTCCATGGTGGGACAGATGACATGTCCACTAGGTCTGCATACCAAGTCCTGCGTGGCCACGCAGGCGCTATCAGAATCACCAAAGCCTTCTCCTGCTTGATTCTGGCAACCAGACGCGGGAGGAGAGGAAACGGTGGAAAAATATAAGGCAGATTGAAGGACCAAGGCGCTGCTAGAGCATCTATCAATACCGCCTTGGGATCCCGGGACCTGGACCCGTAGCGAGGAAGTTTGGTGTTCTGACGGGACGCCATCAGATCCAACTCTGGGGTGCCCCATAGCTGAGTCAGCTGGGCAAATACCTCCGGGTGGAGTTCCCACTCCCCCGGGTGAAAAGTCTGAAGACTTAGAAAATCCGCCTCCCAGTTGTCTACTCCTGGGATGTGAATTGCTGAGAGATGGCAGGAGTGATCCTCCGCCCACCTGATTATTTTCGTTACTTCCGTCATCGCTAGGGAACTCTTTGTTCCCATCTGATGATTGACGTAAGCTACAGTCGTGATGTTGTCCGACTGAAATCTGATGAATTTGGACGCCGCTAGTTGAGGCCATGCCTGAAGAGCGTTGAATATCGCCCTCAGTTCCAGAATGTTTATCGGGAGAAGAGTTTCTTCCCGAGACCATAAGCCCTGAGCTTTCAGGGAGTCCCAGACCGCACCCCAGCCTAACAGACTGGCGTCGGTCGTTACAATGATCCACTCTGGCCTGCGGGAACATATTCCTTGAGACAGGTAATCCTGAGACAACCACCAGAAAAGAGAATCTCTGGTCTCCTGGTCCAACTGAATTTGAGGAGACAAATCTGCATAATCCCCATTCCACTATTTGAGCATGCATAGTTGCAGTGGTCTGAGGTGTATCCGAGCAAAAGGGACTATGTCCATTGCCGCAACCATTAGTCCGATTGTCTCCCTGCACTGAGCCACAGATGGCCGAGGAATGGAATAAAGAGCTCGGCAAGAGTTTTAGCTTTCTGACCTCCATCAGAAATATTTTCATTTCTACAGAGTCTATCAGGGTTCCTAGGAATGGAACTCTTGTGAGGGGGGAGAGAGAACTCTTTTTGATGTTCACCTTCCACCCGTGAGACCTCAGAAAGGCCAATACAATCTCCGTGTGAGACTTGGTTCTTTGGAAAGTTGACGCCTGAATTAAGATGTCGTCTAGGTAAGGCGCCACTGCTATGCCCCGCGGTCTTAGAACCGCCAGGAGGGACCCTAGCACCTTTGTGAAAATTCTGGGAGCAGTGGCCAACCCGAAAGGAAGAGCCACAAACTGAAAATGCTTGTCCAGAAAGGCGAACCTGAGAAACTGGTGATGATCTTTGTGGATAGGAATGTGCAGATACGCATCCTTTAGATCCACGGTAGTCATATATTGACCCTCCTGGATCATTGGTAAGATTGTCCGAATGGTCTCCATCTTGAATGATGGGACTCTGAAGAATTTGTTTAGAATTTTGAGATCAAGGATTGGTCTGAAAGTTCCTTCTTTTTTTGGGAACCGCAAACAGGTTTGAGTAAAACCCCAGTCCTTGTTCTGCAATTGGAACTGGGTGGATCACTCCTATTGTATGCAGATCTTCTACACAGCGTAAAAACGCCTCTTTCTTTGTCTGATCTGTAGACAGACGAGAAATGTGGAACCTTCCCCTTGGAGGAGAGTCCTTGAATTCTAGAAGGTATCCCTGGGCTACAATCTCTAATGCCCAAGGATCGTGTACATCTCTTGCCCAGGCCTGAGCGAAGAGAGAGAGTCTGCACCCTACTAGATCCGGTCCCGGATCAGGGGCTACCCCTTCATGCTGTCTTGGTGGCAGCTGCAGGCTTTTTGGCCTGTTTACCCTTATTCCAGCCCTGGTAAGGTTTCCAGTTTGCCTTGGGCTGTGAAGCGTTACCCTCTTGCTTTGCAGCCGGAGAGGATGAAGCGGGGCCGTTCCTGAAATTGCGAAAGGAACGAAAATTAGCTTTGTTCTTTGTTTTAAAGGCTTTGTCCTGAGGGAGAACATGGCCTTTTCCCCCGGTGATATCTGATATAATCTCTTCCAATTCAGGCCCGAATAGGGTCTTCCCTTTGAAAGGAATGTTCAAAAGCTTGGATTTAGACGACACATCGGCCGACCAGGACTTTAGCCATAGCGCCCTGCGCACCAAAATGGCGAAACCTAAATTTTTCGCCGCTAACTTAGCTATTTGGAAAGCGGCGTCAGTGATAAAATAATTAGCTAGCTTTAGAGCCTTAATTCTATCCATAATTTCCTCATGTGAGGTCTCCGTCTGGAGCGAGTCTTCCAGCGCCTCAAACCAGAAAGCAGCTGCAGTAGTTACAGGAATAAAGCAGGCAATAGGTTGGAGAAGAAAACCTTGTTGAACAAAAATTTTCTTAAGTAAACCCTCTAATTTTTTATCCATAGGGTCTTTAAAAGCCCAACTGTCTTCAATTGGTATGGTTGTGCGTTTAGCTAGTGTAGAAACAGCCCCCTCCACCTTAGGGACCGTCTGCCACAAGTCCCGCATGGGGTCAGATATGGGGAACAGGAGGGGGGACAAAAGGGACACCTGGCCTATCCCACTCCCTAGTAACGATATCCGCAATCCTCTTAGGGACCGGAAACGCATCCGTGTAAACAGGGACCTCTAGGTACTTGTCCATTTAACACAATTTCTCTGGGCTCACCAAAGGGTCACAGTCATCCAGAGTAGCTAATACCTCCCTAAGTAAAACACGGAGGTGTTCTAGTTTAAATTTAAAAGCCAATGTATCTGAATCTGTCTGGGGAGGAACCCTTCCTGAATCAGAGACTTCTCCCTCAGACATCAAATCCCTCGCTCCCACTTCAGAGCGTTGTGAGGGTATATCGGATACGGCTACCAAAGCGTCAGAATGATCATAATCTGTTCTTAAAACGGAGCTATCACGCTTTGCAGGTAACACGGGCAGTTTAGATAAGAAGGCTGTAAGAGAATTATCCATGACTGCCGCTAAGTCTTGTAATGTAAAAGGGTTAGATGCACTAGAGGTACTAGGCGTCGCTTGCGCGGGCGTAACTGGTTGTGACACTTGGGGAGAGGCAGACGGGCTACCCTCGTTACCTTCAGTCTGAGAATCATCTTGGGCCACATTCTTAAGTGCAACAATATGATCTTTAAAGTGTATAGACATATCAGTACAAGTGGGAATTCTGAGAGGGGGTTCCACCATGGCTTCTAAACACATTGAACAAGGATTTTCCTTAGTGTTAGACATGTTTAACAGACTAGTAGAGTACACAAACAGGCTTTGAATCACTTTAATCAAATAAAAAACACAATTTGAAAAAACATAATTTATGCTTACCTGATAAATTTATTTCTCTTGTGGTGTATCCAGTCCACGGATCATCCATTACTTGTGGGATATTCTCCTTCCCAACAGGAAGTTGCAAGAGGATCACCCACAGCAGAGCTGTCTCTATATCTCCTCCCCTAACTGCCACCCCCAGTCATTCTCTTGCAACTCTCGACAAGCATGGAAGCAGTAAGAGAGATGTGGTGAAATGTAGTTGTTTTTTTTTCAATTCAAAAATTTGTTATTTTTAAATGGTACCGGAGTTGTACTATTTAAGTCCCAGGCAGAAAATAGAAGAACAATCTGCGTGTGGTCTATAATGATCTTAGCAGGTTGTAACTATTAGGGTTCTCACACATAACTGAAGAGAGAGGTAACTTCAGCTGGGGAATGGCGTGCAGGTTATCCTGCTATGAGGTATGTGCAGTTTACATTTTTTCTAGAAGAATGTAAATGCTAGAAAATGCTGCTGATACCAGATTTATTTAAGGTAAGCCTGATTACAGTGATTTAATAGCGACTGGTATCATACTTACTGTTAGAGGTAATACTCTTATTATTTTTCAATTCCTGACATATAAAACGTTTGCTGGGAGTGATAAAACTTTATTGGGGCCTAGTTTTTCCACATGGCTGGCTTAAAATTGCCTAGAAATAGTTCCCTTAGGCGCCTCACTGTGTAGAAATGAAGGGGAGGGGCCTAATTTTGTGCCTAAGTGCGCAGTAACTTGTACAGACTAAAGGGATTTTAGGCTTTCCAAAGTTGTTTGTATGGCAAGGTAGGGCATTTTTTTGTGACTGTTAAAAAACGTCTGTATCGTATTTTTGATTCATTTTTTAAACTAAGGGGTTAATCATCCATTTGCAAGTGGGTGCAATACTCTGTTAGCCTATTATACACACTGTAAAAATTTCGTTTGATTTACTGCTTTTTTTTCACTGTTTTTCAAATTCTGACCTTTTTTTTTATTGTAAAACGCTTTATTGAATGAACATATAAAACATTACATCCAAGATAATATACACATACAGAGTCATTTTCAATGATGTAATTACAAACCAGAACTGCTTCTACGTAAGCCAAACTAATTGGGTATTAATCTGTACAATTTGTTTGTTCATTGCTGCTACATATTCCACTTGTCTTGTATTTCTTCTGTTCACATTTTGTTATAACTGCAAATTTTACAAGTAGGATCATTGAATTATGCTTAAACCAACATTATAGCGAACGTGTGGGTTCCTGTTCAGACAGACCCACGCCAATCAGACAGTGTACTCTTGCCACTTGCTTGTCTTCAGGAAAAAGAAAAGGAAAAAAAGAGGAGGAGGGTTGAGGGAGAGAGAGAAAGGAAACCCCCCCCCCAAAAAAAAACCACAGTCCCTTTACACCTCTTGGCCTTCCCATATTAATATGTTGTATTCATGCATCCCTAACTTCCCAGACCCCCTATACCTCTTTGCCTTCCCATATTAGTGTCATGTATTCATGCGTCTCTATCTTCCCAGTCCTCAGATAATGATACCTCTCAAGACCCAGCAGATCCCAGACCCTGGCCCTTCACTCGCCCAAATCCGGCACTGTTAACAGCTTCCAATATTTTGGGATGAGGCTTTTAGCGCCATTCAGCATCAGAAGGAACAGTTGGCGCCTCTCCTCCGTGGCAAGTTTAGGCATTTCGTGGTAAATCAGGTAGTTAGGATTTGGGGGTAGGATGACATTCAAAAGTATGCTACTCTCACGGAGCACAGCCTCCCAAAAGGGTTTTATTAGGGGGCAATGCCACCAAATATGTAATAGTGAGCCTTCCATACCGCAGCCCCTCCAGCACTCCCCGTTCAACTGTGGGTATATTTTTTTCAGTCTCTGTGGGGTGAGATACCACCTGCTCAAAAATGTATAGTGCATTTCCTGTAGTTTTGCTGAGACCGAGGCTTTTTTTGCTTTGCCAAAAATCGTCAACCAAGACTTCACGTCAATATCAGAACCCAACTCCCTCCGCCAAGCAACCACATAGGAAGGCACCACTGTCTCGTTCTCCACCAGCAGCATTCTATATAGGAGCGAGATTAGGTGTTGGGGAGCATTTGTGGTGGAACAGAGCGCCTCAAAGGGTGTTTTTTGCCTGATCAGGGAGTCCCTATCTTTCAGGCTGTTAAAATAATGGTTTAACTGTGCCACTCGGAACCAGGAGGAAAACATATCCTGATTCCATTCCATAAGGCCTTCCTGCGTTTTAAGCTTACTATGACTGATGGCATTTGATATGGCTGCCTCAGCCAATGAATAAGATGAACCCGGATCGTGTGCCCTGTTCCCCAGACCGTTTTCTGGGTTTTCTCGCACTGGGGTGACCGGCGAGATAATGGTAGATAGGTGGTTTTCTACCTTGAGTATCTTATCCCAGCACCGAAGGACATCCTCTATCAGAGGATATGATGAGATACATCTGGGACGGAGCTCCGGTTTTATCCATGCAAGAGAGCCAACATTACCCCTATGAAGTATCTCCCGGTCTATTCCTATCCAAGCTTTGTTAGTTGCTCACCGACTCCACTCCACTATACGTTGAAGGTTTATTGCCCTACTGTATTCCCTAAGGAGGGGAACACCAACCCCGCCCCTATTTCTGGGAAGGTACATTGTCTTTTTGCAAATCCTTGGTTTCAGGCCATTCCAAATATAGGATTCAATTGCCGATTGGATCTGTTGAATAATGTGCGCAGCTGCTGCTAAAGGAATGGCTTGCATGACGTAGAGTACTCTAGGTAGGACGTTAATTTTTGTAACGTGAATTCTCCCCATCCAGGAGATGGTTTTATTTTTCCACGTTGCAAGATCCCTTGAGATTTCATCCCTAACCCGTTTGTAGTTCAGGTCTGCAATTTCCTTCACCGAAGGGGCCAGCATAATGCCCAGATATTTTAAGTGTTTCGGGACTATTTTGAGGGGACAGCGATGCATCTGATTTTTGAACGTCTCATGGGGTATGGTGATATTCAGGATCTCAGATTTGGTAGGGTTAAGCTGAAAGTCTGAGACACGCCCGTACGCTTCAAACTCAGCCAACACGGCCTGCAATGAAGATGCACCATCCGCAAGCGTTAACAGAACGTTGTCAGCATACATTGCTAACTTATGATCCACACCTCCCACCACAATACCCCGAATTCCGGGGTTAGCTCGTATCTTGCTTGCCACCACTTCCATGATGAGTGCAAAAAGCAGGGGTGAAAGGGGACATCCCTGCCTCGTGCCATTGGAAATCAGAAAGGGAGCTGAAAGCATGCCATTAACCCGGACCCTAGCACTGGGACCGGTATACAGTGAGAACACATAATTAATGAAATGCTCCCCAAACCCCATTTTCACCAATGTGTGACGCATAAATGCCCAGTTAACTCGGTCAAATGCCTTCTCCGCATCCGTTGACACAAGGATCAACGGTGCTGAGTTAGCATGCGCAAATGAAATCAGTTGAATGACTTTGAGAGCATTGTCCCGAGCCTCTCTGGCAGGGACAAAACCTGCTTGGTCTGTAGAGACCAACTGGGGTAGAATTTTTTTAAGTCGGTTAGCAACTATCTTTGCCAAAATCTTAATATCGGAATTAAGCAAAGATATCGGTCTGTAGCTAGCCGGATGATTCCCTGGTTTGTCCGGTTTAGGTATGACTGAGATAAAGGCCTCCAGCATCGAGCGTGGCAAAATGGGGGTCTCTGAAAGCTGGTTGAACATCAGGAGCATATGTGGTGTCAAAACATCCGCGAATGTCTTGTAATAACGGACGCCAATCCCGTCAGGGCCCGGGCTTTTGCCAATTGGCAGATCCCCTATAGCATTAAGTATTTCCTGAGCCGTGATGGGGGCCTCAAGCTGTTCTGCCTCTGCGTTAGATAGTCTCGGCAGATCCACATTAGCTAAATAGTCCAAGATCTCTTGTTCAGGAATCTGGCTATTCTGGTGCTCTCCCTGTTCTCCCATTCTTGGATGCAAGTTATAAAGAGATTCATAGAATCTCCCAAATGAATTTGCGATGGATTGCCCAACTTTATGTAATGCCCCATCTCTATCGGACAGCTCATACACATATGAGTTCAGTCTCTTACGGGCCAATGCTCGGGCCAAGAGCTTTATTGCCGTGTTCGAAAAATTGTTGTCGCAATATCAGTGCCTTTTTATGCTGTTCCTCTTGTAAATGGCGTAGCAAGGCAGACCTAGCAAGTTCCAGCTCCTCCTGCAACACTCTGTCAGCAGGTGAATCTTTGTGTGCTAATTCTCTTTGTGTCACCTGTGCTACAAGGCTTTTATAGAGGTCTCTCTTAGTTTTGCGTAAAACTGCGCAGTGTTTGATCAGTAACCCTCTGAGTACGCACTTATGCGCCTCTCATATGGTGGTACTGCTTAGTGTTTCATCTGCATTCAAACGGAAGTACTCTTCAATGGATGTACGCATTTCCTGCTTTAAGAGTTGTTTGTCCAGTAATGCCTCATCCATCCTCCAAACATAGGGAATCACCGGTATATTTGGCCAATCAATAGTGCATCTGACCGGGGCATGGTCCGACCAAGTGATTGTGTTGATGCCACTACCTGTCGTGATAGTTAGACTCGACGAGTCCGTAAAAAGATAGTCAATCCTTGTGTACTTCCTATGTGGGTACGAGTAAAAGGTGTAATTTTTGGTTGCAGGGTGAAAAGTGCGCCAGATATCATGTAAATCATGATCCTTCAGGGACTTAATAAGGTGTTTGGTCACTTTGTGGGGAGTGCTAGAGAGACCGTCAGAGGCATCCAAGGCAGGATTCAGCGATACATTAAAATCTCCTCCTAAATGAAGAGTTCCCCTCTGTACCTCTAGGATTTTTTGCATAACATTTTTTAGGAATATATCTTGCGCTCTATTCGGGAAGTAGAGGTTTGCCAGGGTCATGGGCCTACCGAAAAGTATGCCTATTAAAATCAGGTATCTACCATTAGGGTCTCTAATTGCTTTTACCACTTGGAAGGGTGTAGTAGAGCGAAATAATATGCCCACCCCATTCTTCTTTGAGGGCCCTGATGCAAAATATGCCTCTTGGAAATGTCGGTTAAACCATTTAGGTTCTCTGAACCTGGAGAAGTGCGTCTCCTGAATTAATATAATATCCCCGCCTAGCCTATGCAAGTCCCGAGTGACTAGCGAGCGCTTCCCTGGGCTATTGAGGCCTTTGGTATTTATGGTTAAGAGGTCAATGAGATATCTCTTCGCCTGTGGATGTGAGTTCGCCATTTGTGAGGTGAGAGGTATGTATGGAAGAAAAAAAAAAAAAAGGGGGGGGGGGAAGGAGAATGGGGGAGAGAGAGGGAGGCAAGGAGAGAAAAAGCGAAGAAAATTAGTAATAAAGAAGAAAGGAAAGAGAGCCCGTTATAGAAATAACAGGATAATAAGGGGTGGGAGGGAAAGGTCATCTATACAATAAGAGTGAAGAGGGCTGGGGAGGTTTGGGAGAGAGGGTGGTAGTAGTACTCAAGATAAGAGGTGTTATGAAACCCTCTTAGTTTCTTAGTCAAATCTGGAGGAAAAGACAACCAGATTATCTAAGAATAAGATCAGTAAATTTATACAACAGGGGGTAGTAACCCCATTGCTCTCATACATTGATATATTAACCTTAACATTTATCTTTGTGGAAGAAAGTAACCCATAAACATTTTAAACAGAACCATAGTTAGAACCTGAACGATAACAAGGATGGAGCCATGCAAGTGATCATTAAACTATAGCTTTCCCTTTTTAAATATATAAGCAAATATCCCTTAGTGCGGGTTTAAATATAATCATACATCCTATATTCCCCTCCTACCTATATAAAGCATTTACCCAAGTGCCTGCATGGTGGGGGGTAAGTCAGAGTATCAATCAGTAGCACATTTATATATTAAGTATGTGAACATTTTAGCAGAGGTTTCCTATAAACTTTGTAATATACTTTTAGTAAGGGGCTATTCCACCCAGTTATGTTAAAATGCCCAAGACCCGGATAATGTACATTTAAATATATAATAGCCTATACTGAGCATGTCTATGCGTCGTATAATGTCCCAATGAAATAACACCCATATTTGAAGTGAATAAAAGGGGCAACAAGAAATTAGCAGGTGTTTCTCAAACATTTTCAGAGTATATGCAGGTACATTTCATAGCGAACATCATATCCACATTTACTTAACATTGCATTACTAGTGTATTATTGCTTAACTTATAACACATCAGATTATGTTGTATGCTAAAGTCTTTCCACAGTAGTTTCCAACCGTGCAGCAAAATAAAGTCAGGAGAGTCCAGACTCACAGGCTTGAGTTCAGAGCTATTTTGCCACGTGGTGATGGGAAAGCTAGTGAGGCAATTTATTGGCTGCATCTGGCAGAGGGCACCAACCTTCTAGGCCTAAACCAATAATAAGAAATTTAAACCATACTTAACTGTCCAGAGACAACATTCAGGTGAGAAGGAGAAGAGAAAAAACAAAGAACCTCAGGAAGAGGTCAGTTGGAGAGTCCAGTGCCCACCAAGCGATGCAATAGCGTCCTATGGAGCACATACGAGGGTAGATCTGAGTATTTAAATGGGCCGTCGATCTTCTTCGCCTCGGCATTCCCTGGATCCAGGTGGAGCCGGTGCTGCCACTATATTTGGTGGTCTGATCTGTAATCCCAAGGCGTGATTGAAGGCAGGGAGGTCTGCAGGGGCCTTAAATATAGCTGTTGTGCCATCTTTTGAAGCGATTATACAGGTGGGGAACCCCCACCTATATTGAATTTGCTGCTCTTTGAGTTTGGATGTGATATAACGCAGGTCTCGCCGTTTCTGGAGCGTTGCTGGGCATAAATCCGTAAAGACCTGAATTTCGTCTCCTTCATACATCAGTGGGTGCTTGTTCCTGGAATGTCGCAGAAGTTCCTCCTTATCTCTGTAAGATAAAAACGTAACAATAATGTCTCTAGGTGCGGCTCTAGCTGGCGGTCTAGGCCTAAGTGCACGATGAGCCTGTTCCACCTGAACCTCCGCTGCATTTGGGGTATTTTTAATAAATTTAAATAGGTCTTGGATGTAGTGGCTAAGATCGGGTGGATTTACTGTTTCTGGCACTCCACGGAGCCGCAGGTTGTTGCGCCGGCTCCTGTTCTCCAAGTCTTAAATTCTATCTGTCAGGCTTTGCACTACTGCTTCTTGTGATTGAATGCAGCTTGTCTGATGCTGTATATCTGAGTGCAGTGCTTCTTGTGCTTCCTCAACCTGGGAGACTCTATGGTCAACAGCTACAATGTCTTTTTAATTCGCCAAACATAAGCTTAACATCCATCATAGCTTCCTTTATGTCATTTTTAGATGACAGAGGTTTAATATCATCCTTGGTGATAAAGCTGTGCTGCGTGAGGTCTGCGCCGTGTGGTTGTGCTGCTGCAGGTAGTCCTCCTGGGTCAGATAGATCTTTATTAGTGCATGTACTCTGATCAGGTGGGATTAGGTAGCTCTCCATGTTTGTAGATTGGGAGCCTTTTGTGGGCTTAGATATTCTTCTATTAGACATATCCAGACAAATGTCTTTATTAGCAAGTAAGCACTGTTTCTTTTTTTTCCCTCCCCCAGCCAATAGCAGCAGACTAAACACTTATATTTGCTGCTCCAGGTAAGCACACCTCCAGGTCTCCTTTAATGTTAAGACAGCTCAATATGGATTAATGTGGATTAATATACTAGCACTTTCAGTCCACTCATGCCAAAAAGATTCTCCTCTGCCCACACAGTATTTTTTATTATCGCTCCCCACACAGCTCTCCCATCTTGATGTTGCTCTGTAACAACTTGCAACCTTTTGCCAAAGAGGCCTTCAGAGGCCGTTACCTGTCCCAGGGACCGTGCTCTCCCAGCGATCAGCGGCCACCCCCAGCTATGATGCGGCTCTCCCGGTGTTCGCGGCAATCAGCTGTGCCGTTAGTCAGAGAAGGCCCGATGTGTCACTTTGCCTCTGACGCCGGTTGCTGCTCCGCACTTATGCCAATTTGAGAGAGCGTGAGCTGCTGCCCCTCCGTTTCTCAGCCGGACAGGTAAATAGTGTTAGCCGACCCGGTGTCTGCGGTCAGGAGCCTTCTGTGCGTGTGCTATTGAGGCGCTGGGACTGTCAGTGTGTGAAGCGCCTGGCTTCCGCTTAGGCCCAAATGTACCTCAGACCTGCTCCACGACTGCCGTGTAAAAGTTGTACCGGTGAAGTCTACTTGACAGGATTAGTCATCAGACTTATTTAGGGGTGCTTCTAATAATATAATTTTGTGTCTAACTCGCTGTGGGCTACTTCTATCCTAATTTGAGAGCTTTGAGGCTTCAGAGCTCGTCTAGTGTGCGGCCATCAGCTAGCGTGGCCAGGCTCCGCCCCCCAAATTCTGACCTTTTTTATTTTTCTTAAAGGCACAGTACCGTTTTTATTTTTTGCTTGTTAACTTGCTTTAAAGTGTTTTCCAAGCTTGCTGGTCTCATTGCTAGTCTGTTTAAACATGTCTGACACAGAGGAAACTCCTTGTTCATTATGTTTAGAAGCCATGGTGGAACCCCCTCTTAGAATGTGTACGAAATGTACTGATTTCACTTTAAGTAATAAAGACCATATTCTGTCTTTAAAAAATGTATCACCAGAGGAATCTGACGAGGGGGAAGCCGACTAACTCGTCCCACGTGTCAGAACCTTTAAATCCCGCTCAAGGGACTCACGCTCAAGAGGCGCCAAGTACATCTAGCGCGCCCATGGCGTTTACTTTACAAGACATGGCGGCAGTCATGGATAATACACTGTCAGCGGTATTATCCAGACTACCTGGGTTACGAGAAAAGCGAGACAGCTCTGGAGTTAGAAGAAATACAGAGCATACTGACGCTTTAGTAGCTATGTCTGATACCCCCTCACAATATGTAGAAGCTGAGGAAGGAGAGCTTCTTTCTGTGGGTGATTTTTCTGACTCAGGGAAAAGGATTCAACCTGATTCTGATATGTCAACATTTAAATTTAAGCTTGAACACCTCCGCGTGTTGCTCAGGGAGGTTTTAGCTGCTCTGAATGACTGTGATACAATTGCAGTGCCAGAGAAATTGTGCAGATTGGACAAATACTATGCAGTGCCTGTTTACACTGATGTTTTTCCAATACCTAAAAGGTTTACAGAAATTATTACTAAGGAATGGGATAGACCAGGTGTGCCGTTCTCTCCCCCTCCTATTTTTAAGAAAATGTTTCCAATAGATGCCGCCACACGGGACTTATGGCAAACGGTCCCTAAGGTGGAGGGAGCAGTTTCTACACTAGCTAAGCGTACTACTACCCCTGTCGAGGACAGTTGTGCTTTCTTAGATCCAATGGATAAGAAGTTAGAGGGTTACCTTAAGAAAATGTTTATTCAGCAAGGTTTTATTCTACAGCCCCTTGCATGCATTGCCCCAGTCACTGCTGCTGCGGCTTTCTGGTTTGAGTCTCTGGAAGAGGCTTTACAGGTAGAGACCCCATTGGATGATATACTTGACAAGCTTAGAGCACTTAAGCTAGCCAATTCTTTTGTTTCTAATGCCATTGTTCATTTGACTAAACTGACGGCTAAGAATTCTGGTTTTGCTATTCAGGCGCGTAGGGCACTATGGCTTAAATCATGGTCAGCTGACGTTACTTCAAAGTCTAAGCTGCTTAATATTCCCTTCAAGGAGCAGACCCTATTCGGGCCTGGTTTGAAAGAGATCATTTCTGATTTGGGTATACAGAAGACTACAGATTTGACAAGAAGACAATTTTGGTGGCCCAATATAGACCAATATATTTACGATTACGTCACAAGCTGTGATACTTGTGCACGTAATAAATTAGAACACAAAAAAACAGTAGGTTTATTAATGCCTCTACCCATTCCTGATAGGCCTTGGTCTACTATAGCAATGGACTTTATAGTAGACTTACCTATATCACAACAGTTCAACATCATTCTAGTTATAGTAGATCACCTAACTAGATTGGCACACTTCATACCACTTAAAGGTTTACCATCTGCAAAAATCACTGCGAAAGTCTTTATTGACACTATTTTCCGTTTACATGGGATGCCTAAAAATATAATCACAGAGGTTCGCAATTTACCTCTTCTTTCTGGAGAGCTATATGTGAGACATTACATATCAACACAAATGAAAGGTCAGGAGCACCAGTAGATGAAAAAAGTAGCTTTTATTCACTCATAAATAGCTACAAAATAAAAGTTCCAATGCTTGCTTGCTTACTTATTTTGATATATTCTGTAAATTCAGAATTTTTGGGCTTGACAGCAGCTGGTTGGTAAGATGGAGAAAGAAAAAACAGCTGACATGTTTCGGCTTTGCAGCCGTACTCTTAGCTGATAAAAGTTTTAAAACCAAGCGCCCTTTTTCTAGGGCGTACCTTTCTCCAATTGGCCAAACAGTACACCTATCAAATAACATTTTAGCTCATGAACGAATCTATGCATAAATGTGTCAAATAACAAATTTACAAATTACAAATTTACAGGCACTGATCTTTTGACATTTGATTTCACTGTTGCTTGCTGCTAATCTCATACATAAACAATAATAAATGAAATTTAGAATTGTACTCTGTCGCTTGATTAGGAAAAACATAACCCTTATCCTTTTGAACTAAGTCTAAATTTTATTAGCTAACAGTGTTTTTGCTATATCTGCCTCTGACTTATTGCAACTAAATATTTACTTATTTATATATATAAAAAATACACTTACTGTTTAGATCCTTAAATGAAATTAAATTAACTATACAGGATTCTTTGGTGGCAAAGAGAGATACATGTGCTAACATTAACCCTTACACATTGTCTATTTGCCTACGTGTAAGGGTGCATATTTATTTACATCAAACTGTTTTGTGCCTAAATCAAAACAATGTTGGGAAGAATGTGGACATTGTTTCAAACTGTGGGGATGTTAAGGTATAGATTTTTACATTTAGAATTTAGGTGTTGAAATGCATTACATTATTGCCAGTAGTTGATCAAATCATAGGAGGAGTTTAGTCCTGAAGGTGTTCTGGTCCTCAATTTGAAGATCCAGAACACCTCCTGCCTACCCAAAAGTACCTCTCTATCGCCCCCTCTTGATGGAACTGCAATCCTTTCTATAGCCGTCCAACTGAAGCTATCAGTATCTTTGTCATGTTTTTGTGCGAAATGTTGTACTAGTGGGGTGGTTGATCTTCCAATCCTAATTGTTGAAAGGTGTTCCCTAATGCGTGATCTTATCTCTCTTATTGTAAGACCCACATATTGAATCTTACAAATTGTGCAAGTGATTAGATAAATCACATACTTTGATCTACATGTGATGCAAGTTTTAATTTCAAAAGACTGGCCTGTCGTTGTAGACTGAAAAGTGTCTCCACAAATGACCTTCTCACAGGCCACACAGTCCCTGAAATTGCATCTATGCATTCCCTTCACTGTCAGCCAGGCTGAGCCTCCTTGCTGTGTGATCTTGAGTTTAGTTGGGGCTAACCTGTTGCCAATCGTCATATTCCTTTTATATGCAAAATGACAGCCCATTTTAGCAATATCCATCAGATCATCATCAGCAGAAAGCATATTAAAATGTTTCTTGATGATTCCACAAACTTCACCATATTCCATGGAATAGTCTGTAATGAAGAGTGAACCTTTGTCAAACTGTTTTTTGATTGGACCAATAGTCTTGTCCCTAGGTAGTAAAAGATCTTTCCTATCTAATTTATCTGCCATTTTTCTTGCTTTTTTAATTGTTTTTTGCTCATAGCCTCTGTTTTTAAGTCTTCGTGTTAAATCATTACTCTCCCTCACATAATGAATTTGGTTGCTGCAGTTCCTTTTAACCCTTATGTATTGACCTTTTGCTACTGCACCGAATACATGTTGGGGATGGCAGCTTTTCGCGTGGAGTAAGGTATTCCCTGTTATTGGCTTCCTGTAGATGGTTGAAGTTACTTTCTCACCTATATTACCAATAAGGGTAACATCAAGATAATTGATTTTGCAACTGTTACTTTCAAAGGTAAATTCAATCCCCTTGTCATTACTGTTTAAGTAATCAACAAAGGCATCAACCTCCATTGGGTTACCTCTCCACACGAACAGGAGGTCATCAATGAATCTCCTGAAGAAGACAATATTGTCCTTGAAGGGGTTTTCTTCTCCAAATATGTGGCATTCCTCCCACCAACCCATAAATAGGTTGGCGTAGGAGGGGGCAAATTTGGCCCCCATCGCCGTGCCACACATTTGGAGAAAGTAAGTACCATTAAACTCAAAGAAATTATGTGTTAGGAGAAAAAGTGTAACTCTATGCACATAATCACATAATATAGAGTTGTTTCCATAGTACTTTCTCATATAGTAGTCAACTGCTTCTAGCCCCCTCTCATGGGGAATAGAAGAGTACAAAGACTTCACGTCGACGGTGACCCAAATGTAGCCCTCCTGCCAAGTTAAATCTGACACCAGGTTCAGAACATGTTTGGTGTCTAGAACATAGCTCGATAGACGTTTAATCATTGGCTGTAAAAGTGCATCAAGCCACTTCGATAGAGGCTCAAAGAGTGACCCAATACCAATGACAATGGGTCACCGTCGAAGTGAAGTCTTTGTACTCTTCTATTCCCCATGAGAGGGGGCTAGAAGCAGTTGACTACTATATGAGAAAGTACTATGGAAACAACTCTATATTATGTGATTATGTGCATAGAGTTACACTTTTTCTCCTAACACATAATTTCTTTGAGTTTAATGGTACTTACTTTCTCCAAATGTGTGGCACGGCGATGGGGGCCAAATTTGCCCCCTCCTACGCCAACCTATTTATGGGTTGGTGGGAGGAATGCCACATATTTGGAGAAGAAAACCCCTTCAAGGACAATATTGTCTTCTTCAGGAGATTCATTGATGACCTCCTGTTCGTGTGGAGAGGTAACCCAATGGAGGTTGATGCCTTTGTTGATTACTTAAACAGTAATGACAAGGGGATTGAATTTACCTTTGAAAGTAACAGTTGCAAAATCAATTATCTTGATGTTACCCTTATTGGTAATATAGGTGAGAAAGTAACTTCAACCATCTACAGGAAGCCAATAACAGGGAATACCTTACTCCACGCGAAAAGCTGCCATCCCCAACATGTATTCGGTGCAGTAGCAAAAGGTCAATACATAAGGGTTAAAAGGAACTGCAGCAACCAAATTCATTATGTGAGGGAGAGTAATGATTTAACACGAAGACTTAAAAACAGAGGCTATGAGCAAAAAACAATTAAAAAAGCAAGAAAAATGGCAAATAAATTAGATAGGAAAGATCTTTTACTACCTAGGGACAAGACTATTGGTCCAATCAAAAAACAGTTTGACAAAGGTTCACTCTTCATTACAGACTATTCCATGGAATATGGTGAAGTTTGTGGAATCATCAAGAAACATTTTAATATGCTTTCTGCTGATGATGATCTGATGGATATTGCTAAAATGGGCTGTCATTTTGCATATAAAAGGAATATGACGATTGGCAACAGGTTAGCCCCAACTAAACTCAAGATCACACAGCAAGGAGGCTCAGCCTGGCTGACAGTGAAGGGAATGCATAGATGCAATTTCAGGGACTGTGTGGCCTGTGAGAAGGTCATTTGTGGAGACACTTTTCAGTCTACAACGACAGGCCAGTCTTTTGAAATTAAAACTTGCATCACATGTAGATCAAAGTATGTGATTTATCTAATCACTTGCACAATTTGTAAGATTCAATATGTGGGTCTTACAACAAGAGAGATAAGATCACACATTAGGGAACACCTTTCAACAATTAGGATTGGAAGATCAACCACCCCACTAGTACAACATTTCGCACAAAAACATGACAAAGATACTGATAGCTTCAGTTGGACGGCTATAGAAAGGATTGCAGTTCCATCAAGAGGGGGCGATAGAGAGGTACTTTTGGGTAGGCAGGAGGTGTTCTGGATCTTCAAATTGAGGACCAGAACACCTTCAGGACTAAACTCCTCCTATGATTTGATCAACTACTGGCAATAATGTAATGCATTTCAACACCTAAATTCTAAATGTAAAAATCTATACCTTAACATCCCCACAGTTTGAAACAATGTCCACATTCTTCCCAACATTGTTTTGATTTAGGCACAAAACAGTTTGATGTAAATAAATATGCACCCTTACACGTAGGCAAATAGACAATGTGTAAGGGTTAATGTTAGCACATGTATCTCTCTTTGCCACCAAAGAATCCTGTATAGTTAATTTAATTTAATTTAAGGATCTAAACAGTAAGTGTATTTTTTATATATATAAATAAGTAAATATTTAGTTGCAATAAGTCAGAGGCAGATATAGCAAAAACTCTGTTAGCTAATAAAATTTAGACTTAGTTCAAAAGGATAAGGGTTATGTTTTTCCTAATCAAGCGACAGAGTACAATTCTAAATTTCATTTATTATTGTTTATGTATGAGATTAGCAGCAAGCAACAGTGAAATCAAATGTCAAAAGATCAGTGCCTGTAAATTTGTAATTTGTAAATTTGTTATTTGACACATTTATGCATAGATTCGTTCATGAGCTAAAATGTTATTTGATAGGTGTACTGTTTGGCCAATTGGAGAAAGGTACACCCTAGAAAAAGGGCTCTTGGTTTTAAAACTTTTATCAGCTAAGAGTACGGCTGCAAAGCCGAAACATGTCAGCTGTTTTTTCTTTCTCCATCTTACCAACCAGCTGCTGTCAAGCCCAAAAATTCTGAATTTACAGAATATATCAAAATAAGTAAGCAAGCAAGCATTGGAACTTTTATTTTGTAGCTATTTATGAGTGAATAAAAGCTACTTTTTTCATCTACAGGTGCTCCTGACCTTTCATTTGTGCAGCTATCACAGGATTCCCCACAGTGAGCACGGACGCAGACGCCAATTGAGTTGTGTGTCTCCTCCCTTCTTCAATCCGGATTGGTCCTACGTTGAGCAGGGCGTGAGCAACTGCACGCGTCTGAGGAGGGTGTGTTTGTTACGTGGAAGCCCGGAGACCCTAGATACCGTCTGATCGGAGGAGGTCTCAGGCGTAAAGGAATTCAGATACAAGCCTGACGACGGGGAACCACAGTCACACCCGTGGACCGGACGCGGTAAGACAGACTCCAACCACATCATCTGTTGTTGTTCATTTATGTGTACTGCCCTGAGAACTGGGACTGTTTAATTGCTAGATTGCAGGATTGAACGAAATTTCACAAAAATATACCGTATGCCTTTTGTGTAGTTTCCCTTGTAACTGTTAGACATTACATATCAATCCAAGATATTCCACGGCTTTTCATCCTCAAACAAACGGATTAACCGAAAGGTTAAACCAAACACTTGAGCAGTATCTCAGATGTTACATTACATATCTGCAAGATGACTGGGAGTCATATCTCCCTATGGCAGATTTCTCATATAATAATTCTAAATCATCATCACTAAAGATGTCACCATTTTACGCAACTTATGGATATCACCCAAACACCTTATCACTAACTACCATTAACAATAATTCACCTAGCGCTACAGAATTCGCTTTATCACTACAAACACGAATTAATGTACTTAAAACTCATTTAGCTGAAGCAAAAGAACATCAGAAGATATATTATGACACAAAACACAGTTCAAGTCCAAATTACAAATTAGGGGATAGGGTTCTACTCTCAACCAAACACCTCAAATTGCACTTACCAAGCAAAAAACTGGCAAATCAATACATAGGTCCATTCACCATAAATAAGATTGTGAACGCTAATGCTGTAGGTCTACATTTACCAAAAGATTATAAGATTCATACAACTTTTCACGTATCCCTTTTGAAACCATATTGTTCTGAGGCTCAAAGAAGTAACTCAAAACCACCTCCTCCCATGTTGATTGATGATTCTGAAAATTATGAAGTCCAAACTATTCTTGACTCAAGGATACATCGTAATAGACTTGAGTATTTAATTAGATGGAAGGGTTATGGTCCTGAGGAGGATTCTTGGCAACCTCATTCGGATGTGCATGCTCCTCGGTTACTACGAGCTTATCATTTGAGAAACCCCTCCAAATCTGCCTTGAACTCTCCTGGGGTGGTTCCTTGAGAAGGGGGATATGTGATATACCTTTAAGGTATATCCCCGCCCATATGCAACACCACCCTATTTAAGGAGCTCAAAACAAGGATACCTTGCCTGAAAATTGCAGTAATGTGTTCAGCTAATAACTTTGTCATTAGTTATTTACTCTTCAGGTCAATTCTGCATATTAATTGCTCTATCCGGGTTATTCCTGTATAACTCTCAAACATCTGTACTTTGTACCTGTGGTTAATCCATCCGTAGCTTATTTCTACCTTACAGCCGGGACCGGCTGTTATCCACCCCCAGATCACTCCACTTTCAGCTGTGACGGATCTCATTTCTCCGGCGTTCCGGAAGTCAGACACACTCACACTGGACACTGAAGCAGTTGGTAATGTATCGCTCTGGGGGAAAGTTTTCATCACAAGGTACCGCTCAATGTATTATCTTTTCCAGAGGATATTTGAATCTCGCTAAGTGAATATTCACACGTTTGCTTCTGTGAAATCTGGCTGTACTCGTATTATTTATGTGCAACTGAGTTACCGCAGATTCTATTGCTACTTGTCTATCTTTATCTTGCATTAACACGCAAACTTATCAACCTGCAAATATTCTGTTTAAGAATTATTGGAGTGAATGGAGAACTGTAAATATTTTATCTTTGAATGGGCCCCAAAATAACTTTCAGACAACTCTACACCTCAGCTTAGCGTTGCTGAGGTGCTTACCTACTTGCATGCTAACGAAGTAAATTACTTAGTAGCTGATCCGGACTCAACTCTATAAACACTGCAGTCCGTAACCGCAACGCTGCTGAATTCGTGACACAGCTGAATTTCCCTCCGGAGATACAGGAAGTGAAAACAGGGCCAGAAAAAAAGGTGCGCAATAGGAGCTGCTGCCGTATCTAACTCCGCCCATCATGGGCGTAACCTGAAACTCCCGATCGGCTAAATGTAATTACCACAGCCGTCGGGAGTAAAGTATAAAAAACAAATACACCACCAAGAGCCGGATTCTCCTCGACCCCAGTGCCTGCTGCGCTGCCCTTAATAAATATTCCCCTGACATAGGTGAATGTGACTTGTCCCCCAATGAAAGTAAAAGTGCTATCCTTTTTCTCTGCATGTGTCCCAGAAAAACAAAGTTAGCACTTACCTTAATACTTCTGCCAGGCAGCACGGCAGCTCTCTAGGTTTGGGAGGCCAGTTACCTCACATGGACCTGTGGGTAGAAACAAAGACTGAGTAATCTTACTCAGGCTTGCATGGGTAGGGCAGAATAAATACATGGGAGGCGCAGTGAGAATTATGTCCCACAAGTTCCCATTGCTTTAAAGCCACCACTGCTCTATTGAAGAGACTGATATGGACAACGGCTACACCCTAGAGCAAAGCAGAACAATCTTGCACTGCTTAAAAAATAATAAAATCTTGCTTGAAGAATCTTTTCCTAACACCTAACTTTACCACTTCCTTGCTCCAACATAGGTAAAGAGAATGACTGGGGTTGGAGGGAAGGGAGGTGATATTTAACAGCTTTGCTATGGTGCTCTTTGCCACCTCCTGCTGGGCAGGAGTGATATTCCCAAAAGTAATTAGATGATCATCTTGTCATTAGAAAGAAATGGCACCTTTATACTCCCAATGAGTGGGGCAATACAGAGAAAAAGCGTCTTCTCCGATAGCGAGCTCAGTCAGGAAAGAGAAAATGAAAGCGAGATCACTCCCGGTCACATGGTGCGCACGGCAGGACCGCCCCTGCCATGAGAAAAAACGTGCCACGTTTCACTTTGCGCAGCGTTCAAATTGAAAGTAAAAACCTGTGAGTTTCAGCCATATAACAAACAGTTATATCATCACATTTGATTAATCCCCACTGTTCAATAATAATCCCCCTCAGAAGATATTAACCCATTATTCTATTAAAATAAAAGGAGCAGCATTGTGACCCTGTCTTCTAGCATTTTCATCATAAGTAAAAAATTTAAACAATCTTACAAGAATCCATGCTGTGGAACAGAAACACAGCCTCTCAAGTGTGACAGTCTTGTAGCATTGCTCCTGACATGGACTTAAGTGAGAAAACAAGCAGGCAGTGAAACTCATCAACACTGATTGTTTAGGATCTGTTAGCAGGCAGTCTGGATGGGTTCGCAGAAAGACTCTCCCTGCATCTCCAGACTCTAACTTTCGTCAATGCTCTCACTGAGAGGCTGACAAGACTTAAAACTCCACTCCCATATCGAAGGGCAGATACCCTTCCTAAGGAACTACTTAGTATCTTCTGACACTTCTCTGCCATCCTCCTCTGACGAAAGGCAAAGAATGACTGGGTGATGAGGGAGAGGTATTTAAGCCTTTGGGTGGGGTGTCTTTGCCTCCTCCTGGTGGCCAGGTTCAGTATTTGCCAACAGTATTAAGAAAGAAATGTGATTTAACCTAATGTAACTAAGGTCTAGTAGCCTGAATAATTCTTTTGCCTGGAATTTTTAAATGGGAGACTTGCCAACCTTTATTTAATACTTAATTATGTTAGATCTAACAAAACAGACTGATTATACCTGATTTAACCAATATCTAACAAGCTTCATAAGTTTTTGTTTGTTTTTTGTTATGGGGGGCTGCCTGGCACCCCCATATTAAATACATAGAAGTTCCCACAATATGATTAATGCCTTATTTTTTTCTTGTTAGATCTAACATAATAAAACATAATTTATGCTTACCTGATAAATTTATTTCTCTTGTAGTGTATCCAGTCCACGTATCATCCATTACTTATGGGATATTCTCCTTCCCAACAGGAAGTTGCAAGAGGATCACCCACAGCAGAGCTGCTATATAGCTCCTCCCCTAACTGTCATATCCAGTCATTCGACCGAAAACAAACAGAGAAAAAAGAAACCATAGGGTGCAGTGGTGACTGTAGTTTAATTAAAATTTAGACCTGCCTTAAAAAGGACAGGGCGGGCCGTGGACTGGATACACTACAAGAGAAATAAATTTATCAGGTAAGCATAAATTATGTTTTCTCTTGTTAAGTGTATCCAGTCCACGGATCATCCATTACTTATGGGATACCAATACCAAAGCTAAAGTACACGGATGATGGGAGGGACAAGGCAGGATTAAGCGGAAGGAACCACTGCCTGAAGAACCTTTCTCCCAAACACAGCCTCTGAAGAAGCAAAAGTATCAAATTTGTAAAATTTTGAAAAAGTGTGAAGCGAAGACCAAGTCGCAGCCTTGCAAATCTGTTCAACAGAGGCCTCATTTTTGAAGGCCCAGGTGGAAGCCACAGCTCTAGTAGAATGAGCTGTAATCCTTTCAGGGGGCTGCTGTCCAGCAGTCTCATAGGCTAGGCGTATTACGCTCTGAAGCCAAAAGGAAAGAGAGGTTGCCGAAGCTTTTTGACCTCTCCTCTGTCCAGAGTAAACGACAAACAGGAAAGATGTTTGACGAAAATCCTTAGTAGCTTGTAAGTAAAACTTCAAGGCACGGACTACGTCCAGATTATGTAAAAGACGTTCCTTCTTTGAAGAAGGATTAGGGCACAACGATGGAACAACAATCTCTTGATTGATATTCTTGTTAGAAACCACCTTAGGTAAAAACCCAGGTTTGGTACGCAGAACTACCTTATCTGCATGAAAAATCAGATAGGGAGAATCACATTGTAAGGCAGATAGCTCAGAGACTCTCCGAGCCGAGGAAATAGCCATCAAAAACAGAACTTTCCAAGATAAAAGTTTAATATCAATGGAATGAAGGGGTTCAAACGGAACTCCTTGAAGAACCTTAAGAACCAAGTTTAAGCTCCACGGGGGAGCAACAGGTTTAAACACAGGCTTAATTCTAACCAAAGCCTGGCAAAATGCCTGGACGTCTGGAACCTCTGCCAGACGCTTGTGCAAAAGAATAGACAGAGCAGAAATCTGTCCCTTTAAGGAACTAGCTGATAATCCTTTGTCCAAGCCCTCTTGGAGAAAAGACAATATTCTAGGAATCCTAACTTTACTCCATGAGTAATTCTTGGATTCACACCAATAAAGATATTTACTCCATATCTTGTGGTAGATTTTCCTGGTAACAGGCTTTCGTGCCTGTATTAAAGTATCAATGACTGACTCGGAGAAGCCACGCTTTGATAGAATCAAGCGTTCAATCTCCATGCAGTCAGTCTCAGAGAAATTAGATTTGGATGATTGAAAGGACCTTGTATCAGAGGGTCCTGTCTTAGAGGCAGAGTCCATTTTGGAAAGGATGACATGTCCACTAGGTCTGCATACCAAGTCCTGCGTGGCCACGCAGGTGCTATCAGAATCACTGATGCTCTCTCCTGTTTGATTTTGGCAATCAGTCGAGGGAGCAGAGGAAACGGTGGAAACACATAAGCCAGGTTGAAGAACCAAGGCGCTGCTAGAGCATTTATCAGCGTCGCTTCTGGGTCCCTGGACCTGGATCCGTAACAAGGAAGCTTGGCGTTCTGGCGAGACGCCATGAGATCCAACTCTGGTTTGCCCCAACGATGAATCAACTGAGCAAACACCTCCGGATGGAGTTCCCACTCCCCCGGATAAAAAGTCTGACGACTTAGAAAATCCGCCTCCCAGTTCTCCACGCCTGGGATATGGATTGCTGACAGGTGGCAAGAGTGGTACTCTGCCCAGCAAATTATTTTTGAGACTTCTAACATCGCTAGGGAACTCCTGGTTCCCCCTTGATGGTTGATGTAAGCCACAGTCGTGATGTTGTCCGACTGAAATCTGATGAACCTCAGTGTTGCTAACTGAGGCCAAGCCAGAAGAGCATCGAATATCGCTCTTAACTCCAGAATATTTATTGGAAGGAGTTTCTCCTCCTGAGTCCACGATCCCTGTGCCTTCAGGGAATTCCAGACTGCACCCCAACCTAGAAGGCTGGCATCTGTTGTTACAATTGTCCAATCTGGCCTGCGAAAGGTCATACCCTTGGACAGGTGTACCCGAGACAACCACCAGAGAAGAGAATCTCTGGTCTCTTGATCCAGATTTAGCAGAGGGGACAAATCTTTGTAATCCCCATTCCACTGACTCAGCATGCATAATTGCAGCGGTCTGAGATGAAGGCGCGCAAATGGCAATATGTCCATTGCCGCTACCATTAAGCCGATTACCTCCATACACTGAGCTACCGAAGGGCGCGGAATGGAGTGAAGAACACGGCAAGCATTTAGAAGTTTTGATAACCTGGACTCTGTCAGGTAAATTTTCATTTCTACAGAATCTATAAGGAGGAGACTCTTGTGAGTGGGGATAGAGAACTCTTTTCCTCATTCACTTTCCACCCGTGCGACCTCAGAAATGCCAGAACTATCTCTGTATGAGACTTGGCAACTTGAAAGCTTGACGCCTGTATCAGGATGTCGTCTAGATACGGAGCCACCGCTATGCCTCGCGGTCTTAGAACCGCCAGAAGTGAGCCCAGAACCGTTGTAAAGATTCTCGGGGCTGTAGCCAACCCGAAGGGAAGAGCTACAAATTGGTAATGCCTGTCTAGAAAGGCAAACCTTAGAAACCGATGATGATCTTTGTGAATCGGTATGTGAAGGTAGGCATCCTTTAAGTCCACTGCGGTCATGTACTGACCTTCTTGGATCATGGGTAGGATGGTCCGAATAGTTTCCATTTTGAAAGATGGAACTCTGAGGAATTTGTTTAAGATCTTTAGATCCAAAATTGGTCTGAAGGTTCCCTCTTTTTTGGGAACCACAAACAGATTCAAATAAAAACCCTGTCCTTGTTCCGTCCGCGGAACTGGATGGATCACTCCCATAACTAGTAGGTCTTGCACACAGCGTAGGAATGCCTCTTTCTTTATCTGATTTGCAGATAGCCTTGAAAGATGAAATCTCCCTTGTGGAGGGGAAGCTTTGAAGCCCAGAAGATATCCCTGAGATATGATCTCCAACACCCAGGGATCCTGAACATCTCTTGCCCACGCCTGGGCGAAGAGAGAAAGTCTGCCCCCTACTAGATCCGTCGCCGGATAGGCGGCCGTTCCTTCATGCTGTCTTAGAGGCAGCAGCAGGCTTTCTGGCCTGCTTGCCTTTGTTCCAGGACTGGTTAGGTTTCCAGGCCTGCTTAGATTGAGCAAAAGTTCCCTCTTGTTTTGAAGCGGAGGAAAGTTGATGCTGCACCTGCCTTGAAATTTCGAAAGGCACGAAAATTAGACTGTTTGGCCTTTGCTTTGGCCCTGTCCTGAGGAAGGGTGTGACCCTTACCTCCAGTAATGTCAGCAATAATTTCCTTCAAACCAGGCCCGAATAAGGTCTGCCCCTTGAAAGGAATGTTTAGTAATTTAGACTTCGAAGTCACGTCAGCTGACCAGGATTTAAGCCATAGCGCCCTACGCGCTTGGATGGCGAATCCGGAATTCTTAGCCGTTAGTTTAGTCAAATGAACAATGGCATCAGAAACAAATGAGTTAGCTAGCTTAAGTGTTCTAAGCTTGTCAATAATTTCAGTCAATGGAGCTGTATGGATGGCCTCTTCCAGGGCCTCAAACCAGAATGCCGCCACGGCCGTGACAGGCGCAATGCATGCAAGGGGCTGTAAAATAAAACCTTGTTGAATAAACATTTTCTTAAAGTAACCCTCCAATTTTTTATCCATTGGATCTGAAAAAGCACAACTGTCCTCAACCGGGATAGTAGTACGCTTTGCTAAAGTAGAAACTGCTCCCTCCACCTTAGGGACCGTCTGCCATAAGTCCTGTGTAGTGGCGTCTATTGGAAACATTTTTCTAAATATAGGAGGTGGGGAAAAAGGCACACCCGGTCTATCCCACTCCTTGCTAATAATTTCTGTAAGCCTTTTAGGTATAGGAAAAACATCAGTACACACCGGTACCGCATAGTATTTATCCAGCCTACACAATTTCTCTGGTACTGCAACTGTGTTACAGTCATTCAGAGCAGCTAATACCTCCCCAAGCAACACACGGAGGTTCTCAAGCTTAAATTTAAAATTAGAAATCTCTGAATCAGGTTTCCCCGAATCAGAGATGTCACCCACAGACTAAAGCTCTCCGTCCTCATGATCTGCATATTGTGACGCAGTATCAGACATGGCCCTTACAGCATCTGCACGCTCTATATTTCTCCTAACCCCAGAGCAATCTCGCTTGCCTCTTAATTCAGGCAACCTGGATAATACCTCTGACAGGGTATTATTCATGATTGCGGCCATGTCCTGCAAGGTAATCGCTATGGGCGTCCCTGATGTAATTGGCGCCATATTAGCGTGCATCCCCTGAGCGTGAGGCGAAGGGTCCGACACGTGGGGAGAGTTAGTCGGCATAACTTCCCCCTCGTCAGAATCTTCTGGTGATATTTCTTTTATAGTTAAAGACTGATCTTTACTGTTTAAGGTGAAATCAATACATTTAGTACACATTCTTCTATGGGGCTCCACCATGGCTTTCAAACATAATGAACAAGTAGTTTCCTCTGTGTCAGACATGTTTAAACAGACTAGCAATGAGACTAGCAAGCTTAGAAAACACTTTAAACAAGTTTACAAGCAATATAAAAAACGTTACTGTACCTTTAAGAAACACAAATTTTGTCAAAATTTGAAATAACAGTGAAAAAAGGCAGTTACACTAACGAAATTTTTACAGTGTATGTAACAAGTTAGCAGAGCATTGCACCCACTTGCAAATGGATGATTAACCCCTTAATACCCAAAACTGAATAATAAAAGACAAAAACTTTTTTTTTTTAAAACAGTCACAACAACTGCCACAGCTCTACTGTGGCTTTTTACCTCCCTCAAAAACGACTTTGAAGCCTTTTGAGCCCTACAGAGATGTCCTGGATCATGCAGGAAGAAGCTGAATGTCTCTGTCAGTATTTTTATCTGCACAGAAAAGCACTAAAAAAGGCCCCTCCCACTCATATTACAACAGTGGAAAGCCTAAGGAAACTGTTACTAGGCAAAATTCAAGCCAGCCATGTGGAAAAAAACTAGGCCCCAATAAGTTTTATCACCAAATACATATAAAAACGATTAAACATGCCAGCAAACGTTTTATATTACATTTTTATCAGAGTATGTCTCTCTATTAATAAGCCTGATACCAGTCGCTATCACTGCATTTAAGGCTTTACTTACATTAGTTCGGTATCAGCAGCATTTTCTAGCAAATTCCATCCCTAGAAAAATATTAACTGCACATACCTTATTGCAGGAAAACCTGCACACCATTCCCTCTCTGAAGTTACCTCACTCCTCAGAATATTTGAGAACAGCCATGGATCTTAGTTACTTCTGCTAAGATCATAGAAAACGCAGGCAGATTCTTCTTCTAAATACTGCCTGAGATAAACAGTACACTCCGGTACCATTTAAAAATAACAAACTTTTGATTGAAGAATAAACTAAGTATAAAACACTACACTCCTCTTACGACCTCCATCTTGGTTGAGGCTTGCAAGAGAATGACTGGATATGACAGTTAGGGGAGGAGCTATATAGCAGCTCTGCTGTGGGTGATCCTCTTGCAACTTCCTGTTGGGAAGGAGAATATCCCATAAGTAATGGATGATCCGTGGACTATATACACTTAACAAGAGAAATACACATTTATTAGCATGAATGATTTGTTGATCAATTTTTTTTGCCTGAAATGTTGATTTTTTTTTGGGGGGTGGCAGCCTCTCCTTATTTAATACCTAATATCTCTGTGATTATGTTAGATCTAACAAAACAACTGACTGATCATACCTAACAAATATCCATCAAATGAAATAACTTTTCATCCAAATTTTTGTTAAGTTCGAGCTGATGATGGGTTAGCCCTCCTCCAAATAATTGTTAATACCAGATTTTGCTTGTTAGATCTAAAGTAACAAACATTTGAATTAACCTGATCTAACAAAGATCTATTAGCATGAATGATTTTTGTCTGAAATTTTGATGGATCTTTCTGTAATTATGTTGGATATAACAAAACAACTGACTGATCATACCTGATTTAACAAATATATATCAAATTATATAACTATTTGTCCAATTTTTTGTTAAGGGGGGCCTGATGACGGCTATCCCCCCCTCTAAATAAATGTAAATTTTGATGCTAAAGTGCCCGGTTTTTAAAAATTCGATTAAAAACAGGGGCACTTTAATTCATCAAAATTTACATTTCACTCAGGTTGTGAAAAAATACATTTTAATCTTGACAGCAGATCCAGCGTCCTGGGTCTAAAATGAGGAATCCAGCTTCCTCCAATCACAGAGTTGAATCAGACACTGATTCCCCCGGGGGGAAGCCGTGATTGGAGTATGACCTATCCATCATTTCTGACGTCAGAAATGGCTTCTTGTATGCTAGATATAACGAAAACAACAATTGATCAAACTTGATCTAACAAAGATCTAAGCAACTGAATAAAGTTTTAAAAGTTTGATTTGGGGGGATAACCTGGCTGAGGTATTGGAAAGTTGTTTAAAGTTGCAGACTCACTCTGAATCATGAAAGTGTAATTCTAAATTTACTGTCCCTTTAACAGACTAAAAAGTATTGCACTGGTTTATGACATTGATCATCCAATACTGTATAAAAAAAATATATATATTTTATTCTTACCTGATAAATTTCTTTCCGGGCATGGAGAGTCCACGATTTCATTCCAATTACTAGTGGGAATTCAACTCCTGGCCAGCAGGTGGAGGCAAAGAGCACCCCAGCAGAGCTGTTGTGTCACTTCCCTTAACCATAATCCCCAGTCATTTCTGCCGAAGGAAAATGGAAAAATAATATAATACAAGGGTATAGAGGTGCCTGATGTTTATACCAAAAAATATGCTGTCTTAAAAGTAAATAAGGCCGGGTCGTGTACTCTCCATGCCCGGAAAGAAAGAAATTTATCAGGTAAGTATAAATTTTGTTTTCTTTCCTTTGGCATGGAGAGTCCACAATTTCATTCCAATTACTAGTGGGAACCAATACCCAAGCTAGAGGACACAGAATAAAAGGGAGAAAGAACAAGACAGGCGTACCTAAACAGAAGGCACCACCGATTGAACAACTTTTTCTCCCAAAGGAAGCCTCAGCGGAGGTAAAAGATCAAATTTGTAAAAGTTGTGAAAAAAAAAGGACCGAGTGGCCGCCTTGCAGATTCGTTCCACAGAAGCTTCATTGATGAAAGCCCAGGAAGAAGAGACAGACCTAGTTGAATGAGCCGAATTCTCCCTGGAGGCTGTTGTCCATCTGTCTCATAATCCAACCAGAGAACATTTCTCAACCAGAGAGAAAAGAGAAGAGGAAGAGGCCCTCTTACGCTTACCAGACAAAACAATGAAAAGGGCAGAAGATCGCCTAAATCTATAGCTGCTTTAGATAAAAATCTTAGAGCATGCACAACATCTAGGTTATGCAACAGACATTCCTTCTAAGGAGGAGGATAAGGACAAAACCAAGGAACAACAACCTGATACAGCGATCCAACGCTACCTTAGGAAGGAATCATAACCTATTACGAAGGACTGCCTAATTCACATGAAAAATAATGAAAGGCGAATCACACTGCAGAGCCGAAAGCTCAGAAAATCTGCGAGTAGAAGAAATAGCGAGGTGAACCAAAACTTTCCAAGATAACAACTCAAAATCCACAAAGTGCATAGGCTCAAACGGAGCCTACGGCAGACCTTTAAGAACAAAATTAAGGCTCCATGGATGGAGCAACATATTTAAACATAGGCCAGATGTTTATACAAAGAATAGCCAGTGCAGAGATCTGACCCTTCAGAGTACCGACTGACAAGCCTTTTTCCAGGTCCTCCTGAAGAAAAGACAAAATGCGGGGAATCCTTACCAACTGACAAGCCTGAAAAGTCTGCCTGTACAAATAATCCACTTCCCAGTTGACCAAACGTGAGATACTGTCCACTGAAGAATGCGAGTCACCTCCTCAAACTAAGAATCGCAGAGTACCTCCCTGGTGGGTGATATACGCCACCGAAGGAATGAAGTCCGATTGGGATCTGATAACCCGAACCAGACACAGAAGAGGCCAATCAGTGTAAAATCTGGAGTCTCTAGTCCCCAGAGACACTGGCGTAAATCTGTTGGAATACTGAAAACTGACACTCTTACATATTTTATGATAGATTGTCCTGCGAGAGCCTCCAAGACAGGAAATCTCTCATCCGGACGTCAGAGACTATCCTCTGAGAAAGATCAGAGTGGACTCTGTTCCAGTATCCGAGCAAGTATATTGTAGAGATTGCAGATGGAAACGAGCAAAGATTACGTCCATGGAAGCCACCATGAAAACAATACTTCTAAACCCAGTGCCACTGAAGGCCAGACAGAGGACTGAAGGAAAGACAGGCAGCAAAAAGATTGAATTTTCTGACCTCCGTCAATAAAATCTTCATGTAGAAGGAGACTAAGGTCGACCGTAAAAAACATACCCTGGGATTTGGAACCAAGGAATTGTTTTCCAGAATCACATTGAAGCCTGAAAATTTGCTGCTCTTGAATCATTCACATATTAGGATGAACACCAAGAAAACCATTCTCTCAAGAGAATGTAAGCTACAAATAAAAAGAAGAAATAGGACAGAATACAACTGTCCTAATGAATTGTGAACCTAAATTCAAAGAGCAATTAATTGTAGTAGGAATGCTGTTAACCACCCCTTAGGCAATACTGTGTTAACACACAGCAATCCCCTAATAGGGCAAGTGCGGCAAGTACAACAATTACTACTATTTAAAAAGCTGGTGAAGAAGGGGACCAGCAAGTTCTCTTATTTCCTAAGACAGCCATACTATTCCAAACAAGAAGAATCTGCACCCTTGGGTGGTTTCGATCTCTCAACCTTCTGCCTCCAAGTCAGGAGTGCCAAGCTATACCAGAAAGAAGGTTAACACGGGCAAGATAAAATCTTCTTCAACAAGAGAAGAATTAAGATTTCCTCTTAGAGCCCTAAGATCAATAAATGACCTAAAAAGGGAAGAGTACACACATATATATATATATACACACACACACAACACACAGAGAAAACCCAGCACTCACTTACAAGCTCTCAGCTGTCAGGGCACAGGTAAATACATATTTATATATATATGTATGTCAATAGGACAGGGAAATATGTTTATGTATGAAACCATATTTGTATCAGATATTACTGGAATAAGGTTTAAATTCTGATGTCAGACAGAAACCTTCACAAATTGAATATACATCTCCAGGCTGAGCTACAGACAACAGGTCCCAAGAAACAAAGGAAAACATTTGCTTCTTAATTAGGAAGTGCAAATTTCATAGCACTCTGTACCCCATGTGGTGAGCAAAAGACGAAGAACCTGGATACACACTCATATATGAACTTCCTGCCAACAAAAGGAGCTGAAAATTGACAGCTGCCTGTTAAGTGTGTGGCTGATAACATCAGAATACACGTGACACAGACATTGTGTCTGGGGTTAGGATAACATAAAGGAAGCACATGACTTACATTATGATTTCAAAATAACTGTATTTAGATTTCAAATAAAATATAATTCCAGGAAAATATATATATTTTAATGGATATGAGATGTATATTTATGTGATATCAAATATTAACATCTAAATATATATATATGTAAAGTAAAATATTGAATGATATATATATATATATATATATATGTATATTTTGAAGGCATGAATATCTTAGCCTCTGTGTGTTTAAGAACATGAATAGATGTTTATGGACCTGAAGAGAAGTGATTATTAACATTTATTTTTATTTCAGATCTACATAGACAGGATTCATGTATTAAGGAAGAAATACACAGAAATGTCACATACTATATCTGGGTGAATGCAGTATATCAGGAGTTTTAAATACTACCAATCTGGAGATATAAAAATAAGCTGTTATTTGCAAAGAAATGCCAGAATACTGATAAAATTATAATACATTTTAAGCTATTAATTAGCAGTATTAAATTACCTTAATATAATAAAATGTTAATAATATAACATATTTGGTATCAGAATAATCAGAAAAAATAACCTAATATTAACCATCTGTAATTGGGGTTATATATGATTAATGCAGAGAGTGTGATCTGATTAAATAACCATTTTATAAAAAAAAAATTAACTTGCTTAAAAATTTTAGAAATGGTCTTGTTGTATTTGTTTGTACGTCTGCTGCCACCTAGTGTTATGATGCGGAATTGCAACCATGAGATGATTGGTTGTTGCAAAGAATGCATTTCCTTGATAACACATTTACCAAATAAACCAATCCATGTTCAGTTGCAAAGAACCAATCCAAGACAAGGCCGTGGGCGTTTCCAATATTCACCAATGACTGATAAATAATCAAAAAGGGGAGGGGTGAGATCAGATGATTTAAACCCCAGCATAGAGACTAAAAAGGTGGTGTTGACTGATCCAGAAAGGAGTAACTGCTGCAGTTATTAATCAAAAGCACACACCTACTATTGGACTCCATATGCTTTACCCCAATTTTGAATTTCTGAGGTGAATTGGACCTGTTAAGAAATATTGGAAACTGGATTGCTGTTTATTTGGTGAAGTATATTGTATTTTAAATTGGTAGTATTGTTTAAATCTGTGTCTGATTGGCTAAGTAACTCATCTATGCAAGTTCTGATATTGTAAGTTAATTCTGTATTAGGATAAATTGCAGTTAAATAGCAGAATATATATATATTATCCTATTATTGAAAGAGCACAGTTTAGAATTGTATTGCTTGGATGTTAAAGGTTTTTAGTCCCATTGTGTTAAATAAATAAGGCTGAATTGTGAAGGTATATTTTTCTGGGTTTTGTAAGAAGGATAGCATATTTTAAGAGTTGGTTTTAACGCATATAAATTTTGTGTCATATTCTAATATTGCAAATATATTTCAAAAATGTTCATGGATATTAACTAAATAAAATAGTTCAGGTATTTATATTAATTTTATTGTTTCTACTAGATGCATGTTTATTAAGGGTTTCTATTTTTAAAGAAAATTATTGCTTGTATTGTGTCATAATCCTGCCATAAACTGATATATTATTTGGATAGCACTACTAAGATTTTCATAAATATACTGACACAGCTAAGATTTAAAAGCAAAAATGGAAAGGTTAGTTACCGCATCTGGCCAAATGGGACAAGCCCAGGTACCTCGTCAAGGTTCTTTCCAATACCTGGGACCCTAAAACAGCCACACAATGCAAGCTCTCAAATCCTAACAAGCTGGGAACAAGGGAAGGGTGCACAGGCATAGGTAATCACCCTAGACATATACAAAACATGGAAGAAACTGCACTCTCATACCGGACCGGGTACACATCCCATGACCCTGCCACATGCTCAGCCCTGGGTGCCACTGGCACTCACAGGAAGCTGTGCTGTCCCCAGAGTCACAGGCAGTTAACCCCAGACAGGTCTGGGTGCAAGAACCATAGGGAAAATTACAAAACAAATTAATACAACACAGAGAAAACCCAGCACTCACTTACAAGCTCTCAGCTAAGACCTGTCTGGGGTTAACTGCCTGTGACTCTGGGGACAGCACAGCTTCCTGTGAGTGCCAGTGGCACCCAGGGCTGAGCATGTTGCAGGGTCATAGGATGTGTACCCGGTCCGGTAGGAGAGTGCAGTTCCCTTCCGTGTTTTGTATATGTCTAGGGTGATTACATATGCCTGTGCACCCTTCCCTTGTTCCCAGTTTGTTTGGATTTGAGAGCTTGCATTGGGTGGCTGTTTTAGGGTCCCAGGTATTGGAAAGGACCTTGACGAGGTACCTGGGCTTGTCCCATTTGGCCAGATACGGTAACTAACCTTTCCATTTTTGCTTTTAAATCTTAGCCGAGAGCTTGTGAGTGCTGGGTTTTCTATGTGTGTTGTATTAATTTGTTTTGTAATTTTCCCTATGGTTCTTGCCCCCAGACCTGTCTGGGGTTAACTGCCTGTGACTCTGGGGACAGCACAGCTTCCTGTGAGTGCCAGTGGCACCCCAGGGCTGAGCATGTTGCAGGGTTATGGGATGTGTACCCGGTATGAGAGTGCAGTTCCCTTCCGTGTTTTGTATATATATATATATATACACATATACACACATTGATTGGAGTAGCCGTGTTACGATTGACAAAAATGTATGGAAAGAAAATTAACTCTTTTCATACCACAGCGCCACACATAATTAACAAACACTCTGGTCTCCAAAAAAAAAAATTCTAGAGAAAACTATCGGCTAGATTAAGAGTTGTGCATTAGGGTAAAAAAGCAGCGTTAAGAGGCCCTAACGCTGCTTTTTTACGCCCGCAGGTATTACGAGTCTTGAAGGATTAGGGGCACCGCACACTTCTTTGGCCTTACCGCAAAACGACTTACGTAAACTTTGTAAAGTCTTTTTCTATGGGACTTCCATAGCGCTAATATTACGACTCTGTCCTGGGAGGCCAAAAAGTGAGCGGTACACCCTACCCTGTCAAGATCCCTAACGCATTTAAAAGTCAGTAGTTATGAGTTTTATACTACAACGCTGTAGCATAAAACTCATAACTAAAGTGTTAAAAAGTACACTAACACCCATAAACTACCTATTAACCCCTAAACCGAGGCCCTCCCGCATAGCAAATACTAAAATAAAATTTTTAACCCCTTATCTGCCGCTCCGGACACCGCCGTCACCTACATTATATTTATGAATCCCTAATCTGCTGCCCCCAACATCGCAGCCACCTACATTATATTTATTAACCCCTAATCTGCCGCCCCCAATGTCGCCGCCACCTACCTACACTTATTAACCCCTAATCTGCCCCCCAATGTCGCCGCCACTATAATAAACATATTAACCCCTAAACCGCCGCACTCCTGCCTCGCAAACATTAGTTAAATATTAACCCCTAATCTGCCGTCCCTAACATCGCCGCCACCTACCTACATTTATTAACCCCCTGTTCCGATCAGCCAATAGGATTGAGCTTGCATTCTATTGGCTGATTGGAACAACAAATAGAATGCGAGCTCAATCCTATTGGCTGATTGCACAGCCTGCAAAAAATTTCTCCCGAAAGCTGCTTCAGCCAAAGCAAAATCGTCAAATTTGTAAAACTTTGAAAAAGTATGTAAGGAGGACCAGGTAGCCGCCTTACAAATCTGCTCCATAGAGGTCTCATTCTTGAAGGCCCAAGAAGCCACAGCTCTAGTTGAGTGGGCGGCAATCCTCTGAATAGGCTTATGTCCCGCTGTCTCATAAGCCAAGAGAATCATGCTCCTCAGCCAAAAAGATAGGGAAGTGGAAGAAATCTTCTGTCCTTTGCCCTTCCCCGAATAGACAACAAACAATGCTGAAGTCTGTCTGAAATCCTTCGTAGCCTGAAGATTAAATTTCAAAGCTCGAACCACATTCACTTTATGATAGATGCGTCGGGTGACCGGCTTTTGATGCACAAAGGGGCCCTGTACCAGCAGATCCCTGTGACAGGGCAACCTCCATGGAGGAGACGATGACATCCCCACCAGATACGCAAACCACAACCTCCACGGCCACGACGGAGCAATCAGAATAGTTGATGCTTGCTGCTTGATGCGGGCCGATACTCAAGGTAGAAGTAATAATGGTGGAAATATGTAGACAAGGTTAAATCCCCAAGGCACTGCTAAGGAATCAGTTCTGCCTCGAGATCCCTGGACCGCGACCCATATCTGGGTAGCTTGAAGATCCCCATCTGTCGCAAATCTCCGCAAACACTTCAGGGTAAAGAGACCATTCCCCCAGATGAAACAATTGTCTGCTGAGAAAATCTGCTTCCCAGTTATCCACACCGGGGATGTTGATTGCTGACAGTGAGCAGTTCTGGGTCTCTGCCCACTCCAGAATCCGAGATACTTCCCTCATGGCTAGGGAGCTTCTTGTTCCCCCCTGATGGTTGATGTAAGCCACAGAGGTAATGTTGTCCGACTGGAATCTGATGAACTGGGATGAACTCAGGAGGGGCCAAGCCCTCAGAGCGTTGAAGATCACTCAAAGTTCCAGGATGTTGATCGGAAGGAGCGGCGACTCCCGATACCACCTGCCCTGTGCCTTCCTGGCACCCCAAACAGCTCCCCATCCTGAGCAGCTTGCGTCTATAGTCACAATCTCCCAGGATGGTCTCAGGAAGGATGTCCCCTGGGACAGCTGATCTGGACGTAGCCACCACGAGAGGGATTCCCTCGACCGGATGCCCAGAGAGATCTGTTGGGATAGATCTGAGAGATCACCGTTCCATTGCCTCAACATGCACAACTGAAGAGGTCGTAGATGGAACCTGGCAAATGGAATGACATCTATACTGGATACCATGAGCCCAATCACCTCCATACACTGGGACACAGATGACCTTGAAGAGGTCTGAAGGGCAAGGCAGCTGGAGGCAATTTTGCAACGTCTCTTGTCTTTCAGGAATATCTTCATGGATATGGAGTCTATTATCATGCCCAGGAACTGCACTCTGGTACTGGGATCCAGAAAACTCTTTCCTGAGTTTATGTTCCATCCATGAGATCGATTAAGTAGCTCTCGAATGGTCCTCTGCCAGCCGACAGGACAGAGCCTGGACCAGGATGTCGTCCAGATAAGGTGCTACTGCAATACCTATGGAGCTCGCCACCGCAAGCAAAGCTCCCAGAACCTTCGTAAAGACTCTTGGAGCAGTAGCCAGACCGAAGGGGAGAGCTACAAACTGGAAGTGCTGGTCCAGAAAAGCGAATCTTAGGAACTTGAAGTGATCCCTGTGTATTGGCACATGAAGGTAAGCGTTCAAGTCTATCGTAGTCATGAACTGACCCTCTTGAACTAAAGGGCAGAATAGACCTTATCGTCTCCATCTTGCACAATGGGATTGACAGAAACTTGTTTACGCACTTTAGTTCAAGAATCAGGCGAAACGTACCCTCCTTTTTTATGACCACGAAAAGGTTTGAATAGTACCCTAGACCTCTTTCTGCTAGAGGTACCGGAACAATTACTCCTAGAGAGGAGAGATCCCTCACGCACTCTAGGAAAGCATCTCGTTTCTCTGGTCTTGATGATAGGTTTGACAAGACGAATCTGCCCCTGGGAGGGTGAGTTTTGAAACCTATCCTGTAACCTTGGGCAATAACCTCCAGAACACAAGGATCCTGCACGTTTCTCGTCCAAGCCTCCGCGAAGAGAGATAATCTGCCCTCTACAAGATCCAAAGACGGATCGGGGGCTGCCCGTTCATGACGATTTGGTCTCGGTGGGCTTCTTGCTCTGCTTGGCTTTATTTGAATACTGAGATTTTTTCCAAGATTGCTCGGGCTTCGTGGCAGGCTGCTGTCATTGGGACTTGTCCGAACGAAAGGGACAAAAATTAGGAACCTTAGGTTTATTCTTCTTATCCTGTGGTAGAAAGGCACCCTTGCCCCCTGTGACCGTGGATATGATAGAGTCCAGGCCTGGACCGAAAAGAACCTTCCACTTAAATGGAAGGGAATGTAATCTAGATTTGGACAAACAAAATAAAGTGACCAGCGACAGAAAATACTAATACTACACACTCCAACTAGAATATAGGAATCTCTCAATAAACCTATAAAAAATCGCAAGATAGAAGAAAACAGTACTAGGCAGCGCTCAAAAGAGCTAAAGAGTATCAAAAACTAAAAAAACTATCAGATCAAACCGATATATATATATATATATATATATAATCAGTATTTTATGACTTACAGCTGCAGAAGATTAACCACAAAAGTAAGGAAAAATACGACTATAATAAATAGGCTAGAAAACACTAAGAAACATGCTAGATAAACAACTAATATAATCTCATAAATAGACTCCTAAACATAGGGACAAAAAAAGGTGCCGGTTTCCAAATAAAACAAATTTAATTTATACAATAATTTCATCAGTACAGTTTAAAAATAAGTAATAGTTGTTATAAACCAGGATCCTGATAAAAAATAAAAACAATAAATTCAAGGTGCCGTTTTAAAAATGAAACAAATTTATACAACAATTTATACAACAAAATAATTTCATCAATACAGCTTAAAAATAATTCTAGGTCGACCTAGTACAATATCATAACATAATAACAATGTTGACATATAGACATAAACATAAAAATGCAAATTCAAATTACAAGTAGTACCCTCTAATGATGCCTGCTAATATAACTAATAATGTATAGACACAATATTACTATGATATCAAACCGGAGACAAATGAAGATATATTACGCCTTTGTGGATAAAACAGTCCAATGGTATTCCTATTACAGGCCCAGATGAAAACTGACTAGCCGTCTCAGGCAGCGTAGGGTCTGGACTAACAGTCTTTTAGCAGCGTCAGTATTATACCGATGTTAACAACGGGAGTCTTTTAGCAGATAAACGGGCCCTCCTATGGACGGAGAAATCCTTTTAGTGCAATATCGAGTCACATATTAAAAACAATAACTGTACTCACAGCTTAAATTATGTCGGCGTCAAACACACAGTGCACCGGTCGTGCTGTGTATCTCCCACAGGTTCCTATTGCATGACCTCCTAAGGAGACAAGTGGAAGTAATCACAATAATGCAAGATGGAATATGGCTAGAAACCCAGTGATAAAACAGTAGTTAATCTCACGGGTTAGATCGTAAACACAAATCTAAACACCTTTGGATTCACCTTGGTGGTTTTACTACTGTATCACTCTAATGGGCTATTACGCCAATATCTGCAGCTAAATATAAATGCTCCTAGAACAGGAGCAGTGGACAAGAGCAACTCGTTTCAAAACTTTTGTTTCTTTTTCAAGCTCATCAACCTTGCGGATATTGGCGTATCAGGATCCTGCTTATGGGATTATAACAACTATTGCTCATTTTTAAACTGTACTGATGAAATTATTGTACAAATTAAATTTGTTTTATTTGTAAACCAGCACCTTTATTTGTCCCTATGTTTAGGAGTCTATTTATGAGATTATATTAGTTGTTTATGTAGCCTATTTATTATAGTTGTATTTTTCCTTACTTTTGTGGTTAATCTTCTACAGCTGTAAGTTATAAAATACTGATATATATATATATATATATCAGTTTGATCTGATAGTTTTTAGTTTTTGATACTCTTTAGCTCTTTTGAGCGCTCCCTAGTACTGTTTTCTTCAATCTAGATTTGGACGTCATGTCAGCAGATCATGACTTCAACCACAGGGCCCTCTGGGCCAGAACAGAAAAGCCTGATGTCTTGGCATTCAAGCGAATAATTTGCATATTTGCATCACAGATAAACAAATTAGCTACCATCAGGGCCTTAATTCTTTCCTGAATCTCATGGAGGGGAGTCTCCACCTCGATCATCTCTGACAGGTCTCCACCTCGATCATCTCTGACAGAGTCACACCAATAGGTAGCGGCTTCCGCCACCGCAGCGACCGCCGCTGCAGGCTGAAATACGAACCATTAGTGCTGAAACATCTTTCTTAACAGGGTCTCTAATTTCTTATTCATGGGTTCCTTAAGCAACAAAATATCCTCAAATGGGATAGTGGTGCGCTTAGCGAACGTGGAGATAGCTCCATCCACCTTTGGGACAGATCCCCACAATTGTAGCTGAGAATCAGGAACCGGGAACAATTTCTTAAATGAAGAGAAAGAAGGGATTAAAAGAAAGGGGAGAAAGAAGATTAAAGTCTCTCCCATTCATTCTTAATAATATTCGCCATCTTAACGGGAACCGGGAAAGTCTGGGGCACTACCCTGTCCTCGTAAACTTTATCAAGCTTAAGAATATAAGGATCCTTGGGTTACTTCAGTTCCGGGAACCTCTAGAGTAGCAACCAACTCTTTTAATAAAAAGCGTAAGTGCTCAATCCTAAACCTAAAGTCTGGTTCCTCAGCAGCCGGAGGTTTAGAGGCCACAGATTCCGACCCAGAGAGAGAGTGTTCCGAGGTATCGGGGTCTTCCTAATCAGCAGATAACCTAGTTTCAGATACATCTAACGAAGTAGATGACCCTGGAAAGGAAAGCAATGTTTAACCTTTCGCTTGCGCTTAGCAGGGCAAGGTAAAGCACTAAAGGCCGCAGACACCGCCGTTTGCAACTGATCAGAGGTGGACGGCTAAGCTAAACATCTTGTTCTTTTTAGATATCACTATTTTATCAAGGCATGTGGAACATAGTTGAGCAGGCGGGTATACCATAACCTCCTCACAATAAACAAAGGCATTAGATCTAGGCAAAGAGGGAGTACCCTCTAACGCATCAGAGTCCTCCATAGCTTGCACCTTTAATATGGACTACAAAAAAAATATAAATGGCACCTTTATACCGCCAATGGCTGGGGCACTCACCACCTCCTATGACCCAGGCCAACAGAGAAACTCGCTTTGTCTCCTACAACCGACGGTCAGGAAACAGGAAGATAATGAGGCCACACCCGGTCACATGGAGTGCCATGTAGGACCACCCCTGCAGCCGAGAAAATGTGCCAAACTAATTAGACTGTGCAGTTAATCAAAAACAAAGGAAGAACCTGACTGTTCACACATTGCCAGAACCACATCTCACACATATTGCAGCAAAAAAACAAAATTTATGCTTACCTGATAAATGTATTTCTTTCTTGACATGATGAGTGCACGGATCATCTATTGGGAATATCACTCCTGCCCAGCAGGAGGCAGCAAAGAGCACCACAGCAAAGGTGTTAAATATCACCTCACTTCCCTCCAACCCCAGTCATTCGACTGAAGTAAAGGAGAGAAAGGAAGCAAGAAGGTGCAGAGGTGTCTGAAGTTTATAAAATACCAACAATCTGTCCAAAGAACAGGGCGTGCAGTGGACTCATTGTGTCAAGAAATAAATACATTTATCAGGTAAGCATATATTTTGTTTTCTTTCTAATGACACGCTGAGTCCACGGATCATCTAATTACTATTGGGAATCAATACTCAAGCTAGAGTACACAGATGATAAGGGAGGGACAAGACAGGGAACCTAAACGGAAGGCACCACTGCTTGAAGAACCTTTCTCCCAAAAGAGGCCTCAGCCGAGGCAAGTGTGTCAAATTTATAGAATTTTGAAAAAGTGTTTAGAGAGGACCAAGTTGCAGCCTTGCAAATCTGTTCCACAGAAAATTAATTTTTGAATGCCCAGGAAGAGGAAACAGCCCTTGTAGAATGAGCCATAACTCTCTCAGGAGGCTGCTGTCCAGCAGTTTCATAGGCAAAGCGAATGATACTCTTCAGCCACAAAGAAAGTGAAGTAGCTGTAGCTTTCTGCCCCTTACATTTTCCAGAGAAAACCACAAACAGAGCAGAAGACTGACGAAAATCCTTAGTTGCCTGTAAATAGAATTTTAATGCACGCACCACATCCAGATTGTGCAAAAGCCGTTTCTTCTGAGAAGGAAGATTAGGACACAAGGAAGGAACAACAATCTCCTGATTAATGTTCCGGTCTGAAACCACTTTAGGGAGAAACCCTAACTTAGTACGCCAAACCACTTATCCAAATGAAAAATAAGGTAAGGAGACTCATACTGTAATGCCGAGAGCTCTGACACTATACGAGCAGAAGAAATAGCAACAAGAAACAAAATCTTCCAAGATAACTTAATATCTAAGGAATGCATAGGCTCAAACGGAGCCCCTTGAAGAACCTTAAAGGGACACTGAACCCACATTTTTTCTTTCATGATTCAGATAGAGCATGCAATTTTAAGCAACTTTCTAATTTACTCCTATTATCAATTTTTCTTCGTTCACTTGCTATCTTTATTTGAAAAAGAAGTAATCTAAGCTTGTTTTTTGGTTTAAAACTCTGGACAGCACTTTTTTATTGGTGAATGAATTTATCTACCAATCAGCAAGAATAACCCAGGTTATTCACCAAAAATGGGCCGGCATCTAAACTTACATTCTTGCATTACAAATACAGATACCAAGAGAATGAAGAAAATATGATAATAGGAGTAAATTAGAAAGTTTCTTAAAAGTGCATGCTCTATCTGAATCACGAAAGAAAAAATTTGGGTTCAGTGTCCCTTTAAGAACTAAACTTAGACTCCAGGGAGGAGTAACTGGCTTGAACACAGGCCTGATCCTGACCAAGGCCTGCCAAAAATATTGCACGTCTGGGACGTCCGCCAGACATTTATATAACAAAATAGACAAGGCAGATATTTGCCCATTTAGGGAACTTGCCGATAAATCCTTCTCCAAACCTTCTTTCCCTTGTAAAAGTTTAGACTTAGATGACACATCCACAGACCAAGACTTCAACCATAAAGCTCTGAGGGCCAGTACAGCAAAAACAGAAATCTTAGCTCCCAGCTTAATAACATGAAGGGAAGCATCCGTAATAAAGGAGTTGGCCAACTTAAGGGACTTTATCCTATCCGGATTTCTTTAAGGGTAGTGTCTGTCCGAATAGAATCAGACAATGCATCAAACCAGTATGCTGCCGCACTGGTGACAGTAGCAATACAAACCGCGGGTTGCCATTGAAAACCCTAGTGTACATACATTTTCTTGAGTAACCCCTCTAACTTCTTGTCTATAGGATCCTTAAAGGAACAACGATAGTAGTTCTCTTGGCTAGTGTGGAAATTTCCCCCTCCACTTTGGGTACCGTCTGCCAAGACTCCTTGATAGAGTCTGCTATAGGAAACATCTTTTTAAATATAGGGGATGGAGAAATAGGGATACCCGGTCTCTCCCATTCCTCTCCCCAAGTACTTGTTTAGTTTACTAGACTTCTTAGGATTGACTACGACGGTAGTGCTGGAGTCGTCCAGGGTAGGTAAAATCTCCTAAAGTAACAAACGGAGGTGTTCAAGCTTAAACCTGAAAGAAACAACTTCAGTATCAGATAAAGGTATTACACTGTCTGAGTCTGAGATTTCACCCTCAGATGCTACCGAAGTATTTTCCTCTTCAGGCTTCTGGGAAGAAACATTCGGAATAGCCACTACTGTGTCAGCAACCTTATTCACAGATTGATTACATTTCCTCTTGCGCTTTCCCTGCAGCATGGGAAAAGCAGACAATACATCAGATACCGCTGATGACATTAGGGAAGCGATGTCGTGCAAGGTAACTCCAAGTGAAGTAATAGCGAAAGCGCAGGGTACTGGCTGTATGGACGCTAAATCTTAGGACATATGAGGAGAAAGCCGCAGCATATCTTGAACATTGTCAGAAGACTCCTGAACAGTATCTGCCTTAGACCATGTTGGCTCAGGAAAAGTCTATCCCTGTAATGTAAAGTTCACTCAATACATGAGGAACAGAAAGGGATTGGAGCTTCTACATTAGCATCAAAACATAAAGATCATGTAACATCTTGCAGGGTTTCTTGATCCATCTTTATTCACCAATAAACAGACAAAATTGATATTTTTATTTAGAAAATAGCCCCTCCAAAAAATTGTTAGTCTCTTTAAATTTTAAACGACAAAAATAACTTGAAATAAAACAGTGGCCTCCAAAATAACACCTCAGACAACTCTACACCTCAGCTTAGCCCTGCTGAGGTGCTTACCTGCCTGCCTACTAATGAAGTATATGACCTATAGTTGATCTGGACTCAAATGTCTAACTGCAGAGGTTTGTTAACATTAACGGTCCGTAACCGCAACGCTGCATAATCTGTGACGCAGCCGATTTCTAATGCGGAACACAGGAAGTGATACGGGGCCAGACAAAAAGGCGCGCAATAGACTGCCGCCGAATCCAACTATGCCCATTGTGGGCGTAACCACAAGAAACTCCCGATCGGCTAAATGTATTATCACAGCCGTCGGGAGTAAAGTTAAAACACATACACCACCATCACTGAGCCAGATTCTCCTTGTCCCCTGTGCCTGCTCTGCTGCCCTTAATAAACATTCACCTAACTAGGTGAATGTGACTTGCCCCCCAAAAAAATGTAAATGTGAAAGTGCTATCTTTTTCTCTGTATGTGTCCCAGAAAAAAATTATAGTTAGCACTTACCTTAAGACTTCTGCCAGGTAGCACGGCAGCTCCCTAGGTTTGAGAGGGCAGATCCCTCACATGGACCTGTGAATAGAAACACAGACTGAGTAATCTTACTCAGGCTTTCATGGATAGGGCAGCATAAATATATGGGAGGTGCAGTGAGAATTATGTCCTACAAGTTCCCATTGCATTAAAGCCACCACTGCTCTACTGAAGAGACTGATATGGACTACGGCTACACCCTAGAGCAAAGCAGAACAATCCTGCACTGCTTAAAAAATAATAAAATCTTGCTTGAAGTATCTTTTCCTAACACCTAACTTTACCACATCCTTGCTCTAACGTAGGCAAAGAGAATGACTGGGGTTGCAGGGAAGGGAGGTGATATTTAAAAGCTTTGCTGTGGTGCTCTTTGCCGCCTCCTGCTGGGCAGGAGTGATATTCCCAATAGTAATTAGATGATCCGTGGACTCATTGTGCTATTAGAAAGAAACACAATAAAGTAATCAAATAAATCCCCCCCCCGTTCAATAATCCCCTTCCGGAGATATTAACCCTTGATTCTGTACATTCTGTACACTGTGACCCTGTCTTCTTGCGTTAACATAAATGTATAAAATGAAACGATCTTACCAGAATCTATGCCGTGGAACAGGAACACAGCCTCTCAAGTTTGACAGTGTTGTAGCATCGCCTCTGACATGAACTTGAGTGGTAGAAAGCAGGCAGCAAAACTTGTCAACGCTGATTGCTTAAGGAGCTGTTAATACGAGTCGTGATGGTTTCGCAGAAAGACTCTCCCTGCATCTCTGGGCTCTTTCATCCATGCTCTGACAGGACTACTTAAAACTCCAGTACCATCTTGAAGAGTACTACCCGCCATAAGAGACTACTCCGTAAACTTCCGACATTTCTCTGCCATCCTGTGACGAAAGGCAAAAAATTACTGGGGGATGAGGGGGGTGGGGGAGGTATTTAAGACTTTGGCTGGGTTGTCTTTGCCTCCTCCTAGTGGCCAGGTTCTGAGTTCCCCACAAGTAATGAATGAAGCCGTGGACTCTCCTCATATTAATATGGAAATATATTTGATAAAATAAAATGTTCTGATATTCGGCTTGTATAGCACTGGATTTGGTCTTATGAGAATAAGTTGCCCGTGAACCCTCCACTGAGAGAAAGGGTACTCTGAGGCGAGCAGGAGCATTAAACACAATGCTCTATTCCAGACCTAGAAAGAGGAATCTTAAGTGCCATTAGAACATCACCAATCCCTAAAGCAGCAAGAAATCTGCTTCTGCTGCCCAAAAATATCCCCAAACTTTAGAGGATTTCATATATGTCATAGTCTCCATTTAAATGAGGAATTTTAACTTCCAAAGTCCTGTCCTTCAAACCTAGAAGGTAAGAGCACTTACCTGTGGCTCCAGCTGCAGGGCAGGAACAGCTTCTTAGGTATGACAGACTCACCCACATCTGCCAGGTACCTGTAGATAAAGAAAAAACAGAGTAACCAAACCCTGGTTTTCTATAGAGGGGTAGTATTGTTGTTAGAAGTAAAGCAAAGACCAAATTGCCGCCTTTTAACTGCTAAAAGCCACCATTACTCTTGACATGGACACAGCATAGCCCCAATCCTTGCTTGCAGGGAAAAGTACCCATTAAAGGATTAAATATCTTCAGACACCTTCTTCGCACATCCTCCCTTGACAGAGGAAAAGAGAATGACTGGGGATTATGGGTAAGGGAAGTGACACTTAACAGCTCTGCTGGGGTACTCTTTGCCTCCACCTGCTGGCCAGGAGTTGAATTCCCACTAGTAATTGGGATGAAATCGTGGACACTCCATGCCATAAGAAAGAAAATAAATTAAATTAAACCAAAATGAAAAGTTTGGATAAAAAACATCACTGAAATAAATGTGAATATAAAATGTACTTACCTCATAAAAACCACAATATTATGTACTTTGACTGAAGGCAATGTGCAGAAGTAACTAAGGAGACAGAAAACATGAGAAACAATGGTAAAATATATTTGCAAAAGGCAAAACATTATCTATTATATAACGTTTAAAATGTTTTCAACCCAACATGAAATTTAACATTAGTGAGAAAATAGTGAAACATACGACTAACTTTTTATTATATTTTCCCAACTAGACTTCTAAATTAAAGGGACAATGAACAGTTATAGTCAGAGCTTTAACAACACGACTATAGTTTACCAGTCATAGGACAAAAGTAACTAGTACAAAGGGTCAAAACATCAGTCCACTCAATGGCAAAGGCACATGAAACCAGGGTGGATAAAAATTGATTAAAAGAAAATGCTTTTTGAGGAAAAATCTATAAAGATAGCTATCTATTTCAGATTCATTATAACCCAAATGTTATTCATCTTGAAATAAGTATTCATTTTAATTATGAAGCATGAGGTTGTATAGTCATGGCTCTAAAGTTTAATTCACAATGTCATGCTCTCCCAGAGGTTTCTTCAAGATTATTTTGGACATGTTTACAATCTAGAAGATATTATCAGATAGTCTTTGTTTTGTAACTGTTAATTTGCAGAAATAACATGACACTTCTTAAAAGCAAAACTGTTCTAAATTAAACATACATTAAGCAATAAAAGGGCATAACCGTAATTTGTTTTCTTTTATGACTCAGATACAGCATACAATTTTAAACAACTTTCCAGTTTACTTATATTATCAAATGTGTTCATTCTCGTGTTGTCCTTTGTTGAAGAAGCAGCAATGCAATACTGGGAGCTAGCCAACACACCAGTGACAAGAGGCATGTATGTGCAGCTACCAATCAGCAGCTATCTCCCAGTAGGTCTATAAGAGAGATCTGGATATACTACAACCCTGTGTGTGATTCTGCACTAAAAGCGGGGTTCAACATCTAGAATATAGCGGCCGCTATAGTTCATCTAGAATATAGCGGCCGCTATAGTTCATCTGTCAAGTTATCCTGACCAATAGGATTTACCTTTAGAGATGACGCCTCCCGATCAGTGATGTCACGGGATATACATACGCCTCACGGAGGTGATTCTTAATACATGGACGGTACGCCTGAAGGTAAAACGGGTTTACTTTTACCCGGCTTTGATCTCTTTTTTATCTCTTCTGAGGACTTTAGTCATTATGTCGACTTCATCCACATAATACAGAGACAAGCTCTATATTGGCAACAGTAGTCATCTGTTTTTATTTTTTGTGTTTTTATATATCGGAGACGTCCGATTTTTAATATCTCTATATTTCTGTACTTTATTTTCGTAGGATATATACCTCTATAACTGTTTGATTAAATTTTATTTGCAAAGCAAGTCATTTTATCTCATTTCATTTGCATAGCAAGTAATTCATCTCACTTTGTTTTCATTGCAGCACCTTTAGCTTTGATTAGCGCTTCTCCTGTTTTTTTCATTCTTTTGCATATCTTTTTTTCCCTAACTTGAGGGACTTTAGGGTTGGAGCAGCTTGGTGCCTTTTGCGCACACTTTAACCCTCCTAACCACACTTTCCAGAGGGGCTAGGAAACCCCTCTCTCTTTTGCCAGAAATAACCACTCCCCTCTTTTTACGACATGTCATAAAGTTCAGAGTATTTGGCTGAAATTATAGAACACCTTATAACTTCTGTTTTACATATTCAACACATAAACCTATATAAGCAATTTCCCAGTGACATCATGAGAATTAGTTTGGTACCAAATATGACATGGTTGTCATATTTTAATCATCTAGTGTCATAATATGGTTAAAAGCATGTCTCAAGTTGTACTAGTGTCCTCTGATCTACCTTATCTAGCTCTGGGTAGAGGGCACTGTTTTTTGTCTCTTGTGCTGACATTTTAACTTACTTGATGCATCAATAGATATGCAATAACATTTGGTCAATTGGAACTTAAAAACTATTTATTAGGGGCTCTGGCTTATCTAAGGGAAAACACAGCAACACATTTCTTCTGAAAAAAACAATGTTTTTCGCACACAAGCTAAAGAAAATTAACCCATTAGCATCTAAATCATGAAGTATTCATGACAGTGTTGTTTAAGTTTAAATAAACAATTGAATTTATTATCATTAAGGTAATCATTGTTTCTGTTTAGTAAGTTAAAACTATTTAAATTGTTATTATTATTAAGGTAATGATTATTTTTCTATTTACAATAAACTACAGCTGAAAAGTTGATCAAATATGAATGATTAACCTAATAAACTGGAGATAGATCACCTTCCAATAATTTCATAATTATCTATAGATTTCTAATGGTATATAAATAAATCAGTAATTTTCAGATATAACTGTAAAAATAATTTGAAAAGTTATTATTCTAAAAATGAAACCTTTATTTAGAAAACCATGATTTAAACTGAGTCTTACTGTCTAGTTATTTAAATTGTGATTAAAATCGATTTGATTTATATCATATCCATCAAATCCAAACTTTCTCTTTCATGATTAAGACAGAGCATGCAATATTAAAATAACTTTTTATTTTATTTCTATTATCAAGTGTGTTCAATTCTCTGGGTATCCTTTGTTGAAGTATTAACAATGCTGTACTGCAAGCTAGCTAAACACATCAGGTGAACCAATGACAAGTGCTATATTTGTGCAGCCACCAATCAGCAGTAGTACATTGCTGCACCTTAGCCAATGTAGGTATGCATTTAAACAATGAACACAATGAGAAATAATCAAAGAAAACGGGAAAGTTGTTTAAAATTGTGTGGTGTGTCTGGATCATGAAAGAAAAATGTTGAGTTTCATGTCCTTTTAAAGATAGACAAACTGATTAATATTACTTGCATGGGGCCTGCTCTGGTCATGGTATATATAGCACATATTACTAGATAGACATACTAGACACACATATAAAAGCAAATACAAAAGCAGGCAAATATAATTTGTTTCATATTTTAAAAGGGCAGTCTAGACAAAAATAAACTTTCATGATTTAGATAGGGCATGTAATTTTAATCAACTTTCCAATGTACTTTTATCATCAACATTTCTTTGTTCCCTTGGTGGTATTTTTGAAAAGCTAAACCTAGGTAGTCTCAAACTGATTTCTAAAACCGTTGAAAACCGCCTCTTAGCTCAGAGCATTTTTAAAGTTTTTCACAGTTAGACAGTACTAGTTCATGTGTGTCATATAGATAACATAATTTATGCTTACCTGATAAATTTATTTCTCTTGTAGTGTATTCAGTCCACGGGTCATCCATTACTTATGGGATATATTCCCTTCCCAACAGGAAGTTGCAAGAGGATCACCCAAAGCAGAGCTGCTATATAGCTCCTCCCCTCACATGTCATATCCAGTCATTCGACCGAAACAAGACAAGAAAGGAGAAACCATAGGGTGCAGTGGTGACTGGAGTTTTAATTAAAATTTAGATCTGCCTTAAAAAAGACAGGGCGGGCCGTGGACTGAATACACTACAAGAGAAATAAATTTATCAGGTAAGCATAAATTATGTTTTCTCTTGTTAAGTGTATTCAGTCCACGGGTCATCCATTACTTATGGGATACCAATACCAAAGCTAAAGTACACGGATGATGGGAGGGACAAGGCAGGAACTTAAACGGAAGGAACCACTGCCTGTAGAACCTTTCTCCCAAAAACAGCCTCCGAAGAAGCAAAAGTGTCAAATTTGTAAAATTTTGAAAAGGTATGAAGCGAAGACCAAGTTGCAGCCTTGCAAATCTGTTCAACAGAGGCCTCATTCTTAAAGGCCCAGGTGGAAGCCACAGCTCTAGTGGAATGAGCTGTAATTCTTTCAGGGGGCTGCTGTCCAGCAGTCTCATAGGCGAAACGTATTATGCTACGAAGCCAAAAGGAGAGAGAGGTTGCCGAAGCTTTTTGACCTCTCCTCTGTCCAGAATAAACGACAAACAGGGAAGAAGTTTGACGAAAATCTTTAGTTGCCTGTAAATAGAACTTCAGGGCACGGACTACGTCCAGATTATGCAAAAGTCGTTCCTTCTTTGAAGAAGGATTAGGACATAATGATGGAACAACAATCTCCTGATTGATATTCCTGTTAGAAACTACCTTAGGTAAAAACCCAGGTTTAATACGCAGAACTACCTTGTCTGAATGGAAAATCAGATAAGGAGAATCACAATGTAAGGCAGATAACTCAGAGACTCTTCGAGCCGAGGAAATAGCCATTAAAAACAGAACTTTCCAAGATAAAAACATAATTTATGCTTACCTGATAAATTTATTTCTCTTGTAGTGTGTTCAGTCCACGGGTCATCCATTACTTATGGGATATATTCTCCTTCCCAACAGGAAGTTGCAAGAGGATCACCCAAGCAGAGCTGTTATATAGCTCCTCCCCTCACATGTCATATCCAGTCATTCGACCGAAACAAGACGAGAAAGGAGAAACTATAGGGTGCAGTGGTGACTGGAGTTTTAATTAAAATTTAGAACTGCCTCAAAAAGACAGGGCGGGCCGTGGACTGAACACACTACAAGAGAAATAAATTTATCAGGTAAGCATAAATTATGTTTTCTCTTGTTAAGTGTGTTCAGTCCACGGGTCATCCATTACTTATGGGATACAAATACCAAAGCTAAAGTACACGGATGATGGGAGGGACAAGGCAGGAACATTTAAACAGAAGGAACCACTGCCTGTAGAACCTTTCTCCCCAAAACAGCCTCCGAAGAAGCAAAAGTGTCAAATTTGTAAAATTTTGAAAAGGTATGAAGTGAAGACCAAGTTGCAGCCTTGCAAATCTGTTCAACAGAGGCCTCATTCTTAAAGGCCCAGGTGGAAGCCACAGCTCTAGTGGAATGAGCTGTAATTCTTTCAGGGGGCTGCTGTCCAGCAGTCTCATAGGCTAAACGTATTATGCTACGAAGCCAAAAAGAGAGAGAGGTGGCCGAAGCCTTTTGACCTCTCCTCTGTCCAGAATAAACGACAAACAGAGAAGAAGTTTGCAGAAAATCTTTAGTTGCCTGTAAGTAGAACTTCAGGGCACGGACTACGTCCAGATTATGCGAAAGACGTTCCTTCTTTGAAGAAGGGTTAGGACATAATGATGGAACAACAATCTCTCGATTGATATTCCTGTTAGAAACTACCTTAGGTAAAAACCCAGGTTTAGTACACAGAACTACCTTGTCTGAATGAAAAATCAGATAAGGAGAATCACAATGTAAGGCAGATAACTCAGAGACTCTTCGAGCCAAGGAAATAGCCATCAAAAACAGAACTTTCCAAGATAACAGCTTAATATCAGTGGAATGAAGGGGTTCAAACGGAACACCTTGAAGAACTTTAAGAACTACGGAGCAACAGTCTTAAACACAGGCTTAATCCTAGCTAAAGCCTGACAAAAAGCCTGGACGTCTGGAACTTCTGCCAGACGTTTGTGTAAAAGAATAGACAGAGCAGAAATCTGTCCCTTTAACGAACTAGCAGATAAACCCTTTTCTAAACCATCTTGTAGAAAACACAATATCCTAGGAATCCTGACCTTACTCCATGAGTAACTCTTGGATTCACACCAATATAAATATTTACGCCATATCTTATGGTAAATTTTTCTGGTAACAGGTTTCCGAGCCTGTATTAATGTATCAATAACCGACTCTGAGAAACCACGCTTTGATAAAATCAAGCGTTCAATCTCCATGCAGTCAGCCTCAGAGAAATTAGGCTTGGATGGTTGAAAGGACCCTGAATTAGAAGGTCCTGCCTCAGAGGCAGAGACCATGGTGGACAGGACGACATGTCCACTAGGTCTGCATACCAGGTCCTGCGTGGCCACGCAGGCGCTATCAAAATCACTGATGCTCTCTCCTGTTTGATCCTGGCAATCAATCGAGGCAGCAACGGAAACGGAGGAAACACATAAGCCATCTTGAAACCCCAAGGGGCTGCTAGAGCATCTATCAGCACCGCTCCCGGGTCCCTGGATCTGGATCCGTAACAAGGAAGCTTGGCGTTCTGGCGAGACGCCATGAGATCCAGTTCTGGTTTGCCCCAACGATGAATCAGTTGAGCAAAGACCTCCGGATGAAGTTCCCACTCCCCCGGATGAAAAGTCTGGCGACTTAGAAAGTCCGCCTCCCAGTTCTCCACGCCTGGGATGTGGATCGCTGACAGGTGGCAAGAGTGAGACTCTGCCCAGCGAATAATCCTGGAGACTTCTAACATCGCTAGGGAACTCCTGGTTCCCCCTTGATGGTTGATGTAAGCCACAGTCGTGATGTTGTACGACTGAAATCTGATGAACCTCAGGGTTGCTAACTGAGGCCAAGCTAGAAGAGCATTGAATATTGCTCTTAATTCCAGAATATTTATTGGGAGGAGTTTCTCCTCCTGAGTCCACGATCCCTGATCCTTCAGGGAGTTCCAGACTGCGCCCCAGCCTAGTAGGCTGGCATCTGTTGTTACAATCGTCCAATCTGGCCTGTGAAAAGTCATTCCTTTGGACAGATGAACCCGCGACAACCACCAGAGAAGAGAATCTCTGGCCTCCTGGTCCAGATTCAGTAGAGGGGACAGATCTGAATAATCCCCATTCCACTGACTTAGCATGCATAATTGCAGCGGTCTGAGATGCAGGCGCGCAAATGGCACTATGTCCATTGCCGCGACCATTAAGCCGATTACTTCCATGCACTGAGTTACTGATGGCCTTGGAATGGAATGAAGGACACGGCAAGCATTTAGAATCTTTGATAACCTGGACTCCGTCAGGTAAATCTTCATCTCTACAGAATCTATCAGAGTCCCTAGAAAAGGAACCCTTGTGAGTGGTAACAGAGAACTCTTTTCCACGTTCACTTTCCACCCATGCGACCTCAGAAATGCAAGAACTATCTCTGTATGAGACTTTGCATTTTGAAAACTCGACGCTTGTATCAGAATGTCGTCTAGGTACGGAGCCACCGCTATGCCTTGCGGTCTTAGTACCGCCAGAAGTGAGCCCAGAACCTTTGTAAAAATTCTGGGGGCCGTAGCTAACCCGAAGGGAAGAGCTACAAACTGGTAATGCCTGTCTAGAAAGGCAAATCTTAGGTACCGATAATGCTCTTTGTGAATCGGTATGTGAAGGTAGGCATCCTTTAAGTCCACAGTGGTCATATACTGACCCTCTTGGATCATGGGTAGGATGGTTCGAATAGTTTCCATTTTGAACGATGGAACCCTTAGGAACTTGTTTAAGATCTTTAGGTCCAAGATTGGTCTGAAGGTTCCCTCTTTTTTGGGAACCACAAACAGATTTGAGTAAAACCCTTGCCCTTGTTCCGTTCGCGGAACTAGATGGATCACTCCCATTACTAAGAGGTCTTGTACACATTGTAGAAATGCCTCTTTCTTTATTAGGTTTGTTGATAACCTTGACAGATGAAATCTCCCTTGTGGAGGAGAAGCTTTGAAGTCCAGAAGGTATCCCTGAGATATGATCTCCAACGTCCAGGGATCCTGGACATCTCTTGCCCAAGCCTGGGCGAAGAGAGAGAGTCTGCCCCCCACTAGATCCGTTTCCGGATAGGGGGCCCTTCCTTCATGCTGTCTTAGGGGCAGAAGTAGGCTTTCTGGCCTGCTTGCCCTTGTTCCAGGACTGGTTGCTTTTCCAACCCTGTCTGTAACGAGCAGCAGTTCCTTCCTGTTTTGGAGCGGAGGAAGTTGATGCTGCTCCTGCCTTGAAATTACGAAAGGCACGAAAATTAGACTGTTTGGCCTTTGATTTGGCCCTATCCTGAGGAAGGGAGTGACCCTTACCTCCAGTAATGTCAGCAATAATTTCTTTCAAGCCGGGTTTGCCCTTTGAAAGGAATATTAAGCAATTTAGATTTAGATGTCACATCTGCTGACCAGGATTTAAGCCATAGCGCTCTGCGCCCCTGGATGGCAAATCCGGAGTTCTTAGCCGTTAGTTTGGTTAAGTGCACAACGGCGTCCGAAACAAATGCATTAGCTAGCTTAAGTGCTTTAAGCTTGTTCATGATCTCATCCAATGGTGCTGTGCGAATAGCCTCTTCTAGAGACTCAAACCAGAAAGCCGCCGCAGCAGTGACGGGCGCAATGCATGCAAGGGGCTGTAATATAAAACCTTGTTGAACAAACATTTTCTTAAGGTAACCTTCTAATTTTTTATCCATTGGATCTGAGAAAGCACAACTATCCTCCACCGGGATAGTGGTGCGCTTAGCTAAAGTAGAAACTGCTCCCTCCACCTTAGGGACCGTCTGCCATAAGTCTCGTGTGGTAGCGTCTATTGGGAACATTTTTCTAAATATCGGAGGAGGGGAAAAGGGCACACCGGGTCTCTATCCCACTCCTTGCTAATAATCTCTGTAAGCCTTTTAGGTATAGGAAAAACGTCAGTACACACCGGCACCGCATAGTATTTATCCAGCCTACATAACTTCTCTGGGATTGCAACCGTGTCACAATCATTCAGAGCGGCTAACACCTCCCCTAGCAATACACGGAGGTTCTCAAGCTTAAATTTAAAATCTCTGAATCCGGTCTCCCTGGATCAGATCCGTCACCCACAGAATGAAGCTCTCCGTCCTCATGTTCTGCAAATTGTGACGCAGTATCGGACATGGCTCTCGTGTCATCAGCGCGCTCTGTCCTTAACCCGGAGCTATCGCGCTTGCCTCTTAACTCAGGCAAATTAGATAATACTTCTTTCATAACATTAGCCATATCTTGCAAAGTGATTTGTAAGGGCCTTGATGTACTTGGCGCCACAACATCATGCACCTCCTGAGCGGGAGGCGCAGGTACTGACACGTGAGGAGAGTTAGGCGGCATAACTTCCCCCTCGATGTCTGGTGATAATTTCTTTACCGGTAAAGACTGACCTTTATTTAAAGTAATATCAATACAATTGGTACACATATTTCTATTGGGCTCCACATTGGCTTTTAAACATAATGAACAAGCAGATTCATCTGTATCAGACATGTTTAAACAGACTAGCAATGAGGCTAGCAAGCTTGGAAATTACTTTCAGAAAATTTTCAAGCAATGTAAAAACGCTGCTGCGCTTTTAAAAACACAAAAAGACAACAAGAGTTGAAATAACAATGTATGAAATTAGCAGAGGATTGCACCCACTAGCAAAAGGATGATTAACCCCTTAATACCCAAAAACGGATAATCAATTTAACAGTTAACATTTTTATCACAGTCAAACACACTGTCACAGGTCTGCTGTGACTGATTACCTCCCTCAAATATAAATTTTGAAGACCCCTGAGCTCTCTGGAGACGTCCTGGATCAAGGAGGAAGAGACGGGAAGACTATGATTGAATTTTAACTGCGCAACAAGGCGCTAACAAAAAGCCCCTCCCACTCATATTACAACAGTGGGAGACCAGCTATTTTCTATGCAGAAATATACGTTAGCAATGTGGAAAAAATCATGACCCAAGAGATTTATCACCAAAGTACCTCACAAAACGATTAACATGCCAGTAAAAGTTTTTAAAAACAACACTTCAGATGTGTGTAAAGTTATCACTAAGCCTGCTACCAGTCGCTTCTACTGCAGTTAAGGCTCATACATTATTCCAGTATTAACAGTATTTTTTCAGTCAAATTCTATTCCCTAGAAAATAACTCTACTGTGCATACATTTACCAGCCTGATACCAGTCGCTACTACTGCATTTTAGGCTGTACTTACATCATATGGCAGTGTTTTCTTAGTCAATTCCATTCCAAGAAAATATTTTACTGCACATACCTCATTTGCAGGGGACCCCGCATGCTATTCCCTTTTCTGAAGTTACCCCACTCCTCAGAATGTCCGAGAACAGCCAGTGGATCTTAGTTACGTCTGCTAAGATCATAGAAAACGCAGGCAGATTCTTCTTCTAAATACTGCCTGAGAGAAAAAACAGCACACTCCGGTGCCATTTAAAATAACAAACTTTTGATTGAAGAATAATTAAGTAAAAAACTCCTAACTCCTCTCACGACCTCCTTCTTTGTTGAGAGTTGCAAGAGAATGACTGGATATGACATGTGAGGGGAGGAGCTATATAGCAGCTCTGCTTGGGTGATCCTCTTGCAACTTCCTGTTGGGAAGGAGAATATATCCCATAAGTAATGGATGACCCGTGGACTGAACACACTTAACAAGAGAAAGCTTAATATCAATGGAATGAAGGGGTTCAAACGGAACACCTTGAAGAACTTTAAGAACCAAGTTTAAGCTCCACGGCGGAGCTACAGTCTTAAACACAGGCTTAATCCTAGCCAAAGCCTGACAAAAAGCCTGGACGTCTGGAACTTCTGCCAGACGTTTGTGTAAAAGAATAGACAGAGCAGAAATCTGTCCCTTTAACGAACTAGCAGATAAGCCCTTTTCTAAACCCTCTTGTAGAAAGGACAATATCCTAGGAATCCTAACCTTACTCCATGAGTAACTCTTGGATTCGCACCAATATAAATATTTACGCCATATCTTATGGTAAATTTTTCTGGTAACAGGTTTCCGTGCCTGTATTAAGGTATCAATAACTGACTCCGAGAAGCCACGCTTTGATAGGATCAAGTGTTCAATCTCCATGCAGTCAGCCTCAGAGAAATTAGATTTGGATGGTTGAAAGGACCTTGTATTAGAAGGTCCTGCCTCAGAGGCAGAGACCATGGTGGACAGGACGACATATCCACTAGGTCTGCATACCAGGTCCTGCGTGGCCACGCAGGCGCTATCAGAATCACTGATGCTCTCTCCTGTTTGATCTTGGCAATCAATCGAGGCAGCAGCGGAAACGGTGGAAACACATAAGCCATGTTGAAAACCCAAGGGGCTGCTAGAGCATCTATCAGTGCCACTCCCGGGTCCCTGGAGCTGGATCCGTAACGAGGAAGCTTGGCGTTCTGGCGAGACGCCATGAGATCCAGTTCTGGTTTGCCCCAACGATGAACCAGCTGAACGAGCACCTCCGGATGAAGTTCCCACTCCCCCGGATGAAAAGTCTGGCGACTTAGAAAGTCCGCCTCCCAGTTCTCCACGCCTGGGATGTAAATCGCTGACAGGTGGCAAGAGTGAGACTCTGCCCAGCGAATTATCTTTGAGACTTCTAACATCGCTAGGGAACTCCTGGTTCCCCCTTGATGGTTGATGTAAGCCACAGTCGTGATGTTGTCCGACTGAAATCTGATGAACCTCAGTGTTGCTAACTGAGGGCAAGCTAGAAGAGCATTGAATATTGCTCTTAACTCCAGAATATTTATTGGGAGGAGTTTCTCCTCCTGAGTCCATGATCCCTGAGCCTTCAGGGAGTTCCAGACTGCGCCCCAACCTAGAAGGCTGGCATCTGTTGTTACAATCGTCCAATCTGGCCTGCGAAAGGTCATACCCTTGGACAGATGGACCCGAGAAAGCCACCAGAGAAGAGAATCTCTGGTCTCTTGATCCAGATTTAGTAGAGGGGACAAATCTGAGTAATCCCCATTCCACTGACTTAGCATGCACAATTACAGCGGTCTGAGATGCAGGCGCGCAAATGGTACTATGTCCATTGCCGCTACCATTAAGCCGATTACTTCCATGCACTGAGCCACTGACGGGCGTGGAATGGAATGAAGGACACGGCAAGCATTTAGAAGTTTTGATAACCTGGACTCCGTCAGGTAAATTTTCATCTCTACAGAATCTATAAGAGTCCCTAGGAAGGAAACTCTTGTGAGTGGTAATAGAGAACTCTTTTCCACGTTTACCTTCCACCCATGCGACCTCAGAAATGCCAGAACTATCTCTGTATGAGACTTGGCAATTTGAAAACTTGACGCTTGTATCAGAATGTCGTCTAGATACGGAGCCACCGCTATGCCTCGCGGTCTTAGCACCTCCAGAAGTGAGCCCAGAACCTTTGTAAAAATTCTCGGGGCCGTAGCTAATCCGAAGGGAAGAGCTACAAACTGGTAATGCCTGTCTAGAAAGGCAAATCTTAGGTACCGATAATGATCTTTGTGAATCGGTATGTGAAGGTAGGCATCCTTTAAGTCCACTGTGGTCATATACTGACCCTCTTGGATCATGGGTAGGATGGTTCGAATAGTTTCCATTTTGAATGATGGAACTCTTAGGAATTTGTTTAAGATTTTTAGGTCCAAGATTGGTCTGAAGGTTTCCTCTTTCTTAGGAACCACAAACAGATTTGAGTAAAATCCTTGCCCTTGTTCCGTCCGCGGAACTGAGTGGATCACCCCCATTACTAGGAGGTCTTGTACACAGCCTAGAAATGCCTCTTTCTTTATTTGGTTTGCTGATACCTTGAAAGATGAAATCTCCCTTGTGGAGGAGAAGCTTTGAAGTCCAGAAAATATCCCCGAGATATGATCTCCAACGCCCAGGGATCCTGGACATCTCTTGCCCACGCCTGGGCGGAGAGAAAGTCTGCCCCCCACTAGATCAGTTTCCGGATAGGGGGCCCTCCCTTCATGCTGTCTTAGGGGCAGTAGTAGGTTTTCTGGCCTGCTTGCCCTTGTTCCAGGACTGGTTAGTTTTCCAGGCCTGTCTGTAACAAGCAACAGTTCCTTCCTGTTTTGGAGCGGAGGAAGTTGATGCTGCTCCTGCCTTGAAGTTTCGAAAGGCACGAAAAACAGAATTTATGTTTACCTGATAAATTACTTTCTCCAACGGTGTGTCCGGTCCACGGCGTCATCCTTACTTGTGGGATATTCTCTTCCCCAACAGGAAATGGCAAAGAGCCCAGCAAAGCTGGTCACATGATCCCTCCTAGGCTCCGCCTACCCCAGTCATTCGACCGACGTTAAGGAGGAATATTTGCATAGGAGAAACCATATGGTACCGTGGTGACTGTAGTTAAAGAAAATAAATTATCAGACCTGATTAAAAAACCAGGGCGGGCCGTGGACCGGACACACCGTTGGAGAAAGTAATTTATCAGGTAAACATAAATTCTGTTTTCTCCAACATAGGTGTGTCCGGTCCACGGCGTCATCCTTACTTGTGGGAACCAATACCAAAGCTTTAGGACACGGATGAAGGGAGGGAGCAAATCAGGTCACCTAAATGGAAGGCACCACGGCTTGCAAAACCTTTCTCCCAAAAATAGCCTCAGAAGAAGCAAAAGTATCAAACTTGTAAAATTTGGTAAAAGTGTGCAGTGAAGACCAAGTCGCTGCCCTACATATCTGATCAACAGAAGCCTCGTTCTTGAAGGCCCATGTGGAAGCCACAGCCCTAGTGGAATGAGCTGTGATTCTTTCGGGAGGCTGCCGTCCGGCAGTCTCGTAAGCCAATCTGATGATGCTTTTAATCCAAAAAGAGAGAGAGGTAGAAGTTGCTTTTTGACCTCTCCTTTTACCGGAATAAACAACAAACAAGGAAGATGTTTGTCTAAAATCCTTTGTAGCATCTAAATAGAATTTTAGAGCGCGAACAACATCCAAATTGTGCAACAAACGTTCCTTCTTTGAAACTGGTTTCGGACACAGAGAAGGTACGATAATCTCCTGGTAATGTTTTTGTTAGAAACAACTTTTGGAAGAAAACCAGGTTTAGTACGTAAAACCACCTTATCTGCATGGAACACCAGATAAGGAGGAGAACACTGCAGAGCAGATAATTCTGAAACTCTTCTGGCAGAAGAAATTGCAACTAAAAACAAAACTTTCCAAGATAATAATTTAATATCAACGGAATGCAAGGGTTCAAACGGAACCCCCTGAAGAACTGAAAGAACTAAATTGAGACTCCAAGGAGGAGTCAAAGGTTTGTAAACAGGCTTAATTCTAACCAGAGCCTGAACAAAAGCTCGAACATCTGGCACAGCAGCCAGTTGTTTGTGAAGTAACACCGACAAGGCAGAAATCTGTCCCTTCAGGGAACTTGCAGATAATCCTTTTTCCAATCCTTCTTGAAGGAAGGATAGGATCCTAGGAATCTTAACCTTGTCCCAAGGGAATCCTTTAGATTCACACCAACAGATATATTTTTTCCAAATTTTGTGGTAAATCTTTCTAGTTACAGGCTTTCTGGCCTGAACAAGAGTATCGATAACAGAATCTGAGAACCCTCGCTTCGATAAAATCAAGCGTTCAATCTCCAAGCAGTCAGCTGGAGTGAAACCAGATTCGGATGTTCGAACGGACCCTGAACAAGAAGGTCTCGTCTCAAAGGTAGCTTCCAAGGTGGAGCCGATGACATATTCACCAGATCTGCATACCAAGTCCTGCGTGGCCACGCAGGAGCTATCAAGATCACCGACGCCCTCTCCTGATTGATCCTGGCTACCAGCCTGGGGAGGAGAGGAAAGGGCGGGAACACATAAGCTAGTTTGAAGGTCCAAGGTGCTACTAGTGCATCCACTAGAGCCGCCTTGGGATCCCTGGATCTGGACCCGTAGCAAGGAACTTTGAAGTTCTGACGAGAGGCCATCAGATCCATGTCTGGAATGCCCCACAGCTGAGTGACTTGGGCAAAGATTTCCGGATGGAGTTCCCACTCCCCCGGATGCAATGTCTGACGACTCAGAAAATCCGCTTCCCAATTTTCCACTCCTGGGATGTGGATAGCAGACAGGTGGCAGGAGTGAGACTCCGCCCATAGAATGATTTTGGTCACTTCTTCCATCGCTAGGGAACTCCTTGTTCCCCCCTGATGGTTGATGTACGCAACAGTTGTCATGTTGTCTGATTGAAACCGTATGAATTTGGCCCTCGCTAGCTGAGGCCAAGCCTTGAGAGCATTGAATATCGCTCTCAGTTCCAGAATATTTATCGGTAGAAGAGATTCTTCCCGAGACCAAAGACCCTGAGCTTTCAGGGATCCCCAGACCGCGCCCCAGCCCATCAGACTGGCGTCGGTCGTGACAATGACCCACTCTGGTCTGCGGAATGTCATCCCTTGTGACAGGTTGTCCAGGGACAGCCACCAACGGAGTGAGTCTCTGGTCCTCTGATTTACTTGTATCTTCGGAGACAAGTCTGTATAGTCCCCATTCCACTGACTGAGCATGCACAGTTGTAATGGTCTTAGATGAATGCGCGCAAAAGGAACTATGTCCATTGCCGCTACCATCAACCCGATCACTTCCATGCACTGAGCTATGGAAGGAAGAGGAACGGAATGAAGTATCCGACAAGAGTCTAGAAGTTTTGTTTTTCTGGCCTCTGTTAGAAAAATCCTCATTTCTAAGGAGTCTATAATTGTTCCCAAGAAGGGAACCCTTGTTGACGGGGATAGAGAACTCTTTTCCACGTTCACTTTCCATCCGTGAGATCTGAGAAAGGCCAGGACGATGTCCGTGTGAGCTTTTGCTTGAGGAAGGGACGACGCTTGAATCAAAATGTCGTCCAAGTAAGGTACTACAGCAATGCCCCTTGGTCTTAGCACAGCTAGAAGGGACCCTAGTACCTTTGTGAAAATCCTTGGAGCAGTGGCTAATCCGAAAGGAAGCGCCACGAACTGGTAATGTTTGTCCAGGAATGCGAACCTTAGGAACCGATGATGTTCCTTGTGGATAGGAATATGTAGATACGCATCCTTTAAATCCACCGTGGTCATGAATTGACCTTCCTGGATGGAAGGAAGAATAGTTCGAATGGTTTCCATCTTGAACGATGGAACCTTGAGAAACTTGTTTAAGATCTTGAGATCTAAGATTGGTCTGAACGTTCCCTCTTTTTTGGGAACTATGAACAGATTGGAGTAGAACCCCATCCCTTGTTCTCTTAATGGAACAGGATGAATCACTCCCATTTTTAACAGGTCTTCTACACAATGTAAGAATGCCTGTCTTTTTATGTGGTCTGAAGACAACTGAGACCTGTGGAACCTCCCCCTTGGGGGAAGTCCCTTGAATTCCAGAAGATAACCTTGGGAGACTATTTCTAGCGCCCAAGGATCCAGAACATCTCTTGCCCAAGCCTGAGCGAAGAGAGAGAGTCTGCCCCCCACCAGATCCGGTCCCGGATCGGGGGCCAACATTTCATGCAGTCTTGGTAGCAGTGGCAGGTTTCTTGGCCTGCTTTCCTTTGTTCCAGCCTTGCATTGGTCTCCAAGCTGGCTTGGCTTGAGATGTATTACCCTCTTGCTTAGAGGACGTAGCACCTTGGGCTGGTCCGTTTCTACGAAAGGGACGAAAATTAGGTTTATTTTTTGCCTTGAAAGGCCGATCCTGAGGAAGGGCGTGGCCCTTACCCCCAGTGATATCAGAGATAATCTCTTTCAAGTCAGGGCCAAACAGCGTTTTCCCCTTGAAAGGAATGTTAAGTAGCTTGTTCTTGGAAGACGCATCAGCCGACCAAGATTTCAACCAAAGCGCTCTGCGCGCCACAATAGCAAACCCAGAATTCTTAGCCGCTAACCTAGCCAATTGCAAAGTGGCGTCGAGGGTGAAAGAATTAGCCAATTTGAGAGCATTGATTCTGTCCATAATCTCCTCATAAGGAGGAGAATCACTATCGACCGCCTTTATCAGCTCATCGAACCAGAAACATGCGGCTGTAGCGACAGGGACAATGCATGAAATTGGTTGTAGAAGGTAACCCTGCTGAACAAACATCTTTTTAAGCAAACCTTCTAATTTTTTATCCATAGGATCTTTGAAAGCACAACTATCCTCTATGGGTATAGTGGTGCGTTTGTTTAAAGTGGAAACCGCTCCCTCGACCTTGGGGACTGTCTGCCATAAGTCCTTTCTGGGGTCGACCATAGGAAACAATTTTTTAAATATGGGGGGAGGGACGAAAGGAATACCTGGCCTCTCCCATTCTTTATTAACAATGTCCGCCACCCGCTTGGGTATAGGAAAAGCTTCTGGGAGCCCCGGCACCTCTAGGAACTTGTCCATTTTACATAGTTTCTCTGGGGTGACCAACTTGTCACAATCATCCAGAGTGGATAATACCTCCTTAAGCAGAATGCGGAGATGTTCCAACTTAAATTTAAATGCAATCACATCAGGTTCAGCCTGTTGAGAAATGTTCCCTGAATCAGTAATTTCTCCCTCAGACAAAACCTCCCTGGCCCCATCAGACTGGGTTAGGGGCCCTTCAGAGATATTAATATCAGCGTCGTCATGCTCTTCAGTATCTAAAACAGAGCAGCCGCGCTTACGCTGACAAGTGTTTATTTTGGCTAAAATGTTTTTGACAGAATTATCCATTACAGCCGTTAATTGTTGCATAGTAAGGAGTATTGGCGCGCTAGATGTACTAGGGGCCTCCTGAGTGGGCAAGACTCGTGTAGACGAAGGAGGGAATGATGCAGTACCATGCTTACTCCCCTCACTTGAGGAATCATCTTGGGCATCATTGTCATTATCACATAAATCACATTTATTTAAATGAATAGGAATTCTGGCTTCCCCACATTCAGAACACAGTCTATCTGGTAGTTCAGACATGTTAAACAGGCATAAACTTGATAACAAAGTACAAAAACGTTTTAAAATAAAACCGTTACTGTCACTTTAAATTTTAAACTGAACACACTTTATTACTGCAATTGCGAAAAAACATGAAGGAATTGTTCAAAATTTATCAAATTTTCACCACAGTGTCTTAAAGCCTTAAAAGTATTGCACACCAAATTTGGAAGCTTTAACCCTTAAAATAACGGAACCGGAGCCGTTTTAAACTTTAACCCCTTTACAGTCCCTGGTATCTGCTTTGCTGAGACCCAACCAAGCCCAAAGGGGAATACGATACCAAATGACGCCTTCAGAAAGTCTTTTCTAAGTATCAGAGCTCCTCTCACATGCGACTGCATGCCATGCCTCTCAAAAACAAGTGCGCCACACCGGCGCGAAAATGAGGCTCTGTCTATGCTTTGGGAAAGCCCCTAAAGAATAAGGTGTCTAAAACAGTGCCTGCCGATATTATTATATCAAAATACCCAGATAAAATGATTCCTCAAGGCTAAATATGTGTTAATAATGAATCGATTTAGCCCAGAAAAAGTCTACAGTCTTAATAAGCCCTTGTGAAGCCCTTATTTACGATCGTAATAAACATGGCTTACCGGATCCCATAGGGAAAATGACAGCTTCCAGCATTACATCGTCTTGTTAGAATGTGTCATACCTCAAGCAGCAAGAGACTGCACACTGTTCCCCCAACTGAAGTTAATTGCTCTCAACAGTCCTGTGTGGAACAGCCATGGATTTTAGTTACGGTTGCTAAAATCATTTTCCTCATACAAACAGAAATCTTCATCTCTTTTCTGTTTCTGAGTAAATAGTACATACCAGCACTATTTCAAAATAACAAACTCTTGATTGAATAATAAAAACTACAGTTAAACACTAAAAAACTCTAAGCCATCTCCGTGGAGATGTTGCCTGTACAACGGCAAAGAGAATGACTGGGGTAGGCGGAGCCTAGGAGGGATCATGTGACCAGCTTTGCTGGGCTCTTTGCCATTTCCTGTTGGGGAAGAGAATATCCCACAAGTAAGGATGACGCCGTGGACCGGACACACCTATGTTGGAGAAATTAGACTGTTTGGCCTTTGATTTGGCCCTGTCCTGAGGAAGAGTATGACCCTTACCTCCAGTAATGTCAGCGATAATTTCTTTCAAGCCGGGCCCGAAAAAGGTCTGCACTTTGAAAGGAATATTAAGCAATTAAGATTTAGAAGTCACGTCAGCTGACCAGGATTTAAGCCATAGCGCTCTGCGCGCCTGGATGGCGAATCCGGAGTTCTTAGCCGTTAGTTTAGTTAAATGTACAATGGCATCAGAAACAAATGCATTAGCTAGCTTAAGTGCTTTAAGCTTGTCCATAATTTCATCCAATGGAGCTGTGTGAATGGCCTCTTCTAGAGACTCAAACCAGAATGCCGCAGCAGCAGTGACAGGCGCAATGCATGCAAGGGGCTGTAAGATAAAACCTTGTTGAACAAACATTTTCTTAAGGTAACCTTCTAATTTTTTATCCATTGGATCCGAAAAAGCACAACTATCCTCCACCGGGATAGTGGTACGCTTAGCTAAAGTAGAAACTGCTCCCTCCACCTTAGGGACCGTCTGCCATAAGACCCGTGTGGTGGCGTCTATTGGAAACATTTTCCTAAATATAGGAGGTGGGGAAAAGGGCACACCGGGTCTATCCCACTCCTTGCTAATAATTTCTGTAAGCCTTTTAGGTATAGGAAAAACGTCAGTACACACCGGCACCGCATAGTATCTATCCAGCCTACATAATTTCTCTGGAATTGCAACTGTGTTACAGTCATTCAGAGCCGCTAAAACCTCCCCTAGCAATACACGGAGGTTCTCAAGCTTAAATTTAAAATTAGAGATCTCTGAATCCGGTTTCCCTGGATCAGATCCGTCACCCACAGAATGAAGCTCTCCGTCCTCATGTTCTGCAAACTGTGACGCAGTATCGGACATGGCTCTCACAGCACCAGCGCGCTCTGTCCTTATCCCAGAGCTATCGCGCTTGCCTCTTAACTCAGGCAAATTAGATAATACTTCTTTCATAACATTAGCCATATCTTGCAAAGTGATTTGTAAGGGCCTTGATGTACTTGGCGCCACAACATCACGCACCTCCTGAGCGGGAGGCGCTTGCCTCTTAATTCTGGCAATTTAGATAATACTTCTGTCAGGGTATTATTCATAATAGTAGCCATGTCTTGTAAAGTGATTTGTATGGGCGTCTCTGATGTACTTGGCGCCACAATATCACGCGCCTCCTGAGCGGGAGGCGGAGGTACTGACACGTGAGGAGAGTTAGTCGGCATAACTTCCCCCTCGTTGTCTGGTGATAATTCCTTTACAGATAAAGACTGACCTTTATTATTTAAAGTGAAATCAATACATTTAGTACACATATTTCTATGGGGCTCCACACTGGCCTTCAAACATAGTGAACAAACAGATTCATCTGTGTCAGACATGTTTAAACAGACTAGCAATGAGACTAGCAAGCTTGGAAAACACTTAAAATAAATTTACAAGCAATATAGAAAACGCTACTGCGCCTTTAAGAAGCACAAAAAACTGTCACAGTTGAAATAACAATGAACCAAATCAGTTATAGCAACCAAATTTTCACAGTAAATGTATTAAGTTAGCAGAGCATTGCACCCACTAGCAAATGGATGATTAACCCCTTAATACCCAAAACGGATAATCAATAGAGCAAAAAACGTTTTTAACACAGTCAAACACACGGTCACAGGTCTGCTGTGACTGATTACCTCCCTCAAAATGACTTTTGAAATCCCTTGAGCTCTCTAGAGACGTCCTGGGTCATGCAGGAAGAAGCAGGAAGACTGTGACTGAATTTTTACTGCGCAAAAAAGCGCTAAAATAGGCCCCTCCCACTCATTATTACAACAGTGGGAAGCCTCAGTTAACTGTTTCTATGCAGAAATATAAGTCAGCCATGTGGAAAAATTCATGCCCCAATAAGTTTTATCACCAATGTACCTCACAAAAACGATCAAACATGCCAGTAAACGTTTTAAACATCCTTTTTTTAAAGAGTATGTATTTCTATTGATAAGCCTGATACCAGTCGCTTCTACTGCATTTAAGGCTTATTACATTACTTCAGTATTAGCAGCATTTTCTTAGTTAAATTCCATTCCTTCGAAAATTACTTTACTGCACATACATTAATCCGCCTGATACCAGTCGCTATCACTGCATTTAAGGCTTTACTTACATTACTTCGGTATCAGCAGTATTTTCTTAGTCAATTCCATTCCTTAGAAAAATATTTTACTGCACATTCCTTATTTGCAGGAGACCCCACACGCTATTCCCTTTCTGAAGTTACCCCACTCCTCAGAATGTGCGAGAACAGCCAGTGGATCTTAGTTACTTCTGCTAAGATCATAGAAAACGCAGGCAGATTCTTCTTCCAAATACTGCCTGAGAAAAAAACAGCACACTCCGGTGCCATTTAAAAATAACAAACTTTTGATTGAAGAAATAATTAAGTATAAAACACCACACTCCTCTCACGACCTCCATCTATGTTGAGGGTTGCAAGAGAATGACTGGATATGACATGTGAGGGGAGGAGCTATATAGCAGCTCTGCTTTGGGTGATCCTCTTGCAACTTCCTGTTGGGAAGGGAATATATCCCATAAGTAATGGATGACCCGTGGACTGAATACACTTAACAAGAGAAAACATTGTGCTCACTCCCGTTCAGTTATTTAGGAGTCTGCACGGATAGGCTAAACTGCATGTCTGTCAAAAGCACTGAAATACAGGGGCAGTCTGCAGAGGCTTAGATACAAGGTAATCACAGTGGTAATATGTGTATAAATAGAACAGTGTTGGTTATGCAAAACTGGGGAATGGGTGATAAAGGAATTATCTATCTTTTAAAAAAAATTTAAATTCTGGAGTAGACTGTCCCTTTAATTTTGAATTAACATTCCATTAACACACTCTTAACTTACACAAAGATTCCATTGTGTACTACAACTTTCTATAGTCTGACTTTCAATGTTCTACTGCTTAGGTCACCAAAGGACTTTATTTACATCTGTCCTAATTGGCCACATCAAAGAAAATAAGATAAACTCAAGAGGACTTTCAAAAGGCTTTTTAAGGCAAGTATCCATGGTAGCAAAACAATGCACATTTTAAGAACAAAAGATTTTAAATACTAAAGGATAGTTTATCATTTTTTAAATTGTATTTAATTGAAGCATTTTGAAACACATTTCTTAATTGCTTATATACAGTATATTCTGCATTTATAAAAATACTTGTTCAATCGTTGTTTTAGCCTTTCCTTAATTTTCTTTCTGAACACAAAACAAAAGAGCCCCTGACAGTCCTAGACAGTTAACATTGAGAAGTTGAGATAACATTTAAGGGCAAGATTCATTCAATGTATTACAAAAAAAAAAGTAATATAGAAGATAATTAGTTTATGTGAAGTGACAGCATTTCATAAGAATCTGGAGATGCCATTAGTGAGACAACATGAGGACCATTCTGCAGGCCCAACAGTTAGAAGATGGAGAAAGAATAGTGTGGCCAACAAGATAAGCACACCCCATTGTAAAGGGACGTTAAGCAGTCAATCAGGATGCTTGTCTCAGGACTTGCAAGGGAGCAACTCTGGCATGTACAGGCATAGTCATGTTGTTTTCCTATTAAGTTTAAGGAGGTTTACTAGGAGATAAAAGCAAAGCATAGCATGACCTCAGCACTGCTGATGCATATTGACTCTAGGTCTTTTTTTTTTCAACGTGCAGATGGACAGTAGCTGAAGTAACACGGTTAACAGAGCATTACCTCTTGTAAGCTGAAGAAATTTTGAGGTAAAATGTCTTCCTTTTTTACATAGAGATGCTCAGGTGATATTTTCTCGTCAGCTTTTTACAGATATGCTGCTTCACTTTCAAGTGATTTAGCATATGGGTATTATGTCCTTTTAAAGCAGACTAGGGAAATGTTCGTCAAATATATGATTTTAAATTAAAATACTAAAAATAATAGTATGACAGCAGATTTAACAAATAAGAAATGCATGGCAATTAAAAATTTGTGTTTAGAAAAGCTTGCCTAGCATTTGAGCATTGCTTTGGTTTTAATGCATGCCTTAGCAAATGTATCAAAGCATAGATCAACCAGTCTGGCTCAATCTAGTAAAAGTATCAAATGTACCTTAAAATCACAAATACGGCAGTGTAAAAACGGCATAAAGATGCACCATAAAAAGGAAGTAAAGGCACAGCACTTCTCACAATACAGCGGTGTAAAAATGGCATAAAGGTGCACCATAAAAAGTAAGTAAAGGCACAGCACTTCTCACAATACACCGGTGTACAAAACGGCATAAAGGTGCACCATAAAAAGTAAGTAAAGGCACAGCCCTCCTCACAATACAGCGGTGTAAAAACGGCATAAAGGTGCATCATTAAAAGCAAGTAAAGGCACAGCACTCCTCACAATACAGCGGTGTAAAAACAGCATAAAGATGCACCATAAAAAGCAAGTAAAGGCACAGCACTCCTCACAATACAGCGGTGTAAAAACGGCATAAAGATGCACCATAAAAAGCAAGTAAAGGCACAGAACTCCTCACAATACACCGGTGTAAAAACAGCATAAAGATGCACCATAAAAAGCAAGTAAAGGCACAGAACTCCTCACAATACACCGGTGTAAAAACGGCATAAAGGTGCATCATTAGAGCAAGTAAAGGCACAGCCCTCCTCACAATACAGCGGTGTAAAAACAGCATAAAGATGCACCATAAAAAGCAAGTAAAGGCACAGCACTTCTCACAATACAGCGGTGTAAAAACGGCATAAAGGTGCAACATTAAAAGCAAGTAAAGGCACAGCACTTCTCACAATACAGCGGTGTAAAAACAGCATAAAGATGCACCATAAAAAGCAAGTAAAGGCACAGCACTTCTCACAATACAGCGGTGTAAAAACAGCATAAAGATGCACCATAAAAAGCAAGTAAAGGCACAGCACTTCTCACAATACAGCGGTGTAAAAACGGCATAAAGGTGCAACATTAAAAGCAAGTAAAGGCACAGCACTTCTCACAATACAGCGGTGTAAAAACGGCATAAAGGTGCAACATTAAAAGCAAGTAAAGGCACAGCACTCCTCACAATACACCGGTGTAAAAACAGCATAAAGATGCACCATAAAAAGCAAGTAAAGGCACAGCACTTCTCACAATACAGCGGTGTAAAAACGGCATAAAGGTGCAACATTAAAAGCAAGTAAAGGCACAGCACTTCTCACAATACAGCGGTGTAAAAACGGCATAAAGGTGCAACATTAAAAGCAAGTAAAGGCACAGCACTCCTCACAATACAGCGGTGTAAAAACGGCATAAAGGTGCATCATTAGAGCAAGTAAAGGCACAGCCCTAGCCACAATACAGCGGTGTAAAAACTGCATAAAGGTGCATCATAAAAAGCAAGTAAAGGCACAGCACTCCTCACAATACAGCGGTGTAAAAACGGCATAAAGGTGCATCATTAAAAGCAAGTAAAGACACAGCCCTCCTCACAATACAGCGGTGTAAAAACAGCATAAAGGTGCATCATTAAAAGCAAGTAAAGGCACAGCCCTCCTCACAATACACCAGTGTAAAAATGGCATAAAGGTGCATCATTAAAAGCAAGTAAAGGCACAGCACTCCTCACAATACAGCGGTGTAAAAACGGCATAAAGGTGCACCATAAAAAGCAAGTAAAGGCACAGCACTCCTCACAATACAGCGGTGTAAAAACGGCATAAAGGTGCATCATTAAAAGCAAGTAAAGGCACAGCACTCCTCACAATACAGCGGTGTAAAAACTGCATAAAGGTGCATCATTAAAAGTAAGTAAATGCACAGCCCTCCTCACAATACAGCGGTGTAAAAACGGCATAAAGGTGCATCATTAAAAGTAAGTAAAGGCACAGCACTTCTCACAATACAGCGGTGTAAAAACGGCATAAAGGTGCACCATAAAAAGTAAGTAAAGGCACAGCCCTCCTCACAATACAGCGGTGTAAAAACGGCATAAAGGTGCACCATAAAAAGCAAGTAAAGGCACAGCACTTCTCACAATACAGCGGTGTAAAAACGGCATAAAGGTGCATCATTAAAAGCAAGTAAAGGCACAGCACTCCTCACAATACAGCGGTGTAAAAACGGCATAAAGGTGCATCATTAAAAGCAAGTAAAGGCACAGCACTCCTCACAATACAGCGGTGTAAAAACTGCATAAAGGTGCATCATTAAAAGTAAGTAAATGCACAGCCCTCCTCACAATACAGCGGTGTAAAAACGGCATAAAGGTGCATCATTAAAAGTAAGTAAAGGCACAGCACTTCTCACAATACAGCGGTGTAAAAACGGCATAAAGGTGCACCATAAAAAGTAAGTAAAGGCACAGCCCTCCTCACAATACAGCGGTGTAAAAACGGCATAAAGGTGCACCATAAAAAGCAAGTAAAGGCACAGCCCTCCTCACAATACAGCGGTGTAAAAACTGCATAAAGGTGCACCATAAAAAGCAAGTAAAGGCACAGCACTCCTCACAATACAGCGGTGTAAAAACGGCATAAAGGTGCACCATAAAAAGTAAGTAAAGGCACAGCACTTCTCACAATACACCGGTGTAAAAAACGGCATAAAGGTGCACAATAAAAAGTAAGTAAAGGCACAGCCCTCCTCACAATACAGCGGTGTAAAAACGGCATAAAGGTGCATCATTAAAAGCAAGTAAAGGCACAGCACTCCTCACAATACAGCGGTGTAAAAACGGCATAAAGATGCACCATAAAAAGCAAGTAAAGGCACAGAACTCCTCACAATACACCGGTGTAAAAACAGCATAAAGATGCACCATAAAAAGCAAGTAAAGGCACAGAACTCCTCACAATACACCGGTGTAAAAACGGCATAAAGGTGCATCATTAGAGCAAGTAAAGGCACAGCCCTCCTCACAATACAGCGGTGTAAAAACAGCATAAAGATGCACCATAAAAAGCAAGTAAAGGCACAGCACTTCTCTCAATACAGCGGTGTAAAAACGGCATAAAGGTGCAACATTAAAAGCAAGTAAAGGCACAGCACTTCTCACAATACAGCGGTGTAAAAACAGCATAAAGATGCACCATAAAAAGCAAGTAAAGGCACAGCACTTCTCACAATACAGCGGTGTAAAAACAGCATAAAGATGCACCATAAAAAGCAAGTAAAGGCACAGCACTTCTCACAATACAGCGGTGTAAAAACGGCATAAAGGTGCAACATTAAAAGCAAGTAAAGGCACAGCACTTCTCACAATACAGCGGTGTAAAAACGGCATAAAGGTGCAACATTAAAAGCAAGTAAAGGCACAGCACTCCTCACAATACACCGGTGTAAAAACAGCATAAAGATGCACCATAAAAAGCAAGTAAAGGCACAGCACTTCTCACAATACAGCGGTGTAAAAACGGCATAAAGGTGCAACATTAAAAGCAAGTAAAGGCACAGCACTTCTCACAATACAGCGGTGTAAAAACGGCATAAAGGTGCAACATTAAAAGCAAGTAAAGGCACAGCACTCCTCACAATACAGCGGTGTAAAAACGGCATAAAGGTGCATCATTAGAGCAAGTAAAGGCACAGCCCTAGCCACAATACAGCGGTGTAAAAACTGCATAAAGGTGCATCATAAAAAGCAAGTAAAGGCACAGCACTCCTCACAATACAGCGGTGTAAAAACGGCATAAAGGTGCATCATTAAAAGCAAGTAAAGACACAGCCCTCCTCACAATACAGCAGTGTAAAAACAGCATAAAGGTGCATCATTAAAAGCAAGTAAAGGCACAGCCCTCCTCACAATACACCAGTGTAAAAATGGCATAAAGGTGCATCATTAAAAGCAAGTAAAGGCACAGCACTCCTCACAATACAGCGGTGTAAAAACGGCATAAAGGTGCACCATAAAAAGCAAGTAAAGGCACAGCACTCCTCACAATACAGCGGTGTAAAAACGGCATAAAGGTGCATCATTAAAAGCAAGTAAAGGCACAGCACTCCTCACAATACAGCGGTGTAAAAACTGCATAAAGGTGCATCATTAAAAGTAAGTAAAGGCACAGCCCTCCTCACAATACAGCGGTGTAAAAACGGCATTAAGGTGCATCATTAAAAGCAAGTAAATGCACAACCCTCCTCACAATACAGCGGTGTAAAAACGGCATAAAGGTGCATCATTAAAAGTAAGTAAAGGCACAGCACTTCTCACAATACAGCGGTGTAAAAACGGCATAAAGGTGCACCATAAAAAGTAAGTAAAGGCACAGCCCTCCTCACAATACAGCGGTGTAAAAACGGCATAAAGGTGCACCATAAAAAGCAAGTAAAGGCACAGCACTTCTCACAATACAGCGGTGTAAAAACGGCATAAAGGTGCATCATTAAAAGCAAGTAAAGGCACAGCACTCCTCACAATACAGCGGTGTAAAAACGGCATAAAGGTGCATCATTAAAAGTAAGTAAAGGCACAGCACTCCTCACAATACAGCGGTGTAAAAACGGCATAAAGGTGCATCATTAAAAGCAAGTAAAGGCACAGCACTCCTCACAATACAGCGGTGTAAAAACGGCATAAAGGTGCACCATAAAAAGTAAGTAAAGGCACAGCCCTCCTCACAATACAGCGGTGTAAAAACGGCATAAAGGTGCATCATTAGAGCAAGTAAAGGCACAGCCCTCCTCACAATACAGCGGTGTAAAAACGGCATAAAGGTGCACCATAAAAAGCAAGTAAAGGCACAGCCCTCCTCACAATACAGAAGTGTAAAAACGGCATAAAGGTGCACCATAAAAAGCAAGTAAAGGCACAGCCCTCCTCACAATACAGCGGTGTAAAAACTGCATAAAGGTGCACCATAAAAAGCAAGTAAAGGCACAGCACTCCTCACAATACAGCGGTGTAAAAACTGCATAAAGGTGCACCATAAAAAGCAAGTAAAGGCACAGCACTCCTCACAATACAGCGGTGTAAAAACGGCATAAAGGTGCATCATTAAAAGTAAGTAAAGGCACAGCCCTCCTCACAATACAGCGGTGTAAAAACGGCATAAAGGTGCATCATTAAAAGTAAGTAAAGGCACAGCACTCCTCACAATACAGCGGTGTAAAAACGGCATAAAGGTGCATCATTAAAAGCAAGTAAAGGCACAGCACTCCTCACAATACAGCAGTGTAAAAACAGCATAAAGGTGCATCATTAAAAGCAAGTAAAGGCACAGCACTCCTCACAATACAGCGGTGTAAAAACAGCATAAAGGTGCATCATTAAAAGCAAGTAAAGGCACAGCCCTCCTCACAATACAGCGGTGTAAAAACGGCATAAAGGTGCATCATTAAAAGCAAGTAAAGGCACAGCACTCCTCACAATACACCGGTGTAAAAACGGCATAAAGGTGCATCATTAAAAGCAAGTAAAGGCACAGCACTTCTCACAATACAGCGGTGTAAAAACGGCATAAAGGTGCATCATTAAAAGCAAGTAAAGGCACAGCCCTCCTCACAATACAGCGGTGTAAAAATGGCATAAAGGTGCATCATTAAAAGCAAGTAAAGGCACAGCACTCCTCACAATACAGCGGTGTAAAAACGGCATAAAGGTGCATCATTAAAAGCAAGTAAAGGCACAGCACTCCTCACAATACAGCGGTGTAAAAACGGCATAAAGGTGCATCATTAAAAGCAAGTAAAGGCACAGCACTCCTCACAATACAGCGGTGTAAAAACGGCATAAAGGTGCATCATTAAAAGCAAGTAAAGGCACAGCACTCCTCACAATACAGCGGTGTAAAAACGGCATAAAGATGCATCATTAGAGCAAGTAAAAGCACAGCCCTAGCCACAATACAGCGGTGTAAAAACTGCATAAAGGTGCACCATAAAAAGCAAGTAAAGGCACGGCACTTCTCACAATACAGCGGTGTAAAAACAGCATAAAGGTGCATCATTAAAAGTAAGTAAAGGCACAGCCCTCCTCAAAATACAGCGGTGTAAAAACGGCATAAAGGTGCATCATTAAAAGCAAGTAAATGCACAGCCCTCCTCACAATACACCAGTGTAAAAACGGCATAAAGGTGCACCATAAAAAGCAAGTAAAGGCACAGCACTCCTCACAATACAGCGGTGTAAAAACGGCATAAAGGTGCATCATTAAAAGCAAGTAAAGGCACAGCACTCCTCACAATACAGCGGTGTAAAAACGGCATAAAGGTGCATCATTAGAGCAAGTAAAGGCACAGCCCTCCTCACAATACAGCGGTGTAAAAACGGCATAAAGGTGCACCATAAAAAGCAAGTAAAGGCACAGCCCTCCTCACAATACAGAAGTGTAAAAACGGCATAAAGGTGCATCATTAAAAGCAAGTAAAGGCACAGCACTCCTCACAATACACTGGTGTAAAAACGGCATAAAGGTGCATCATTAAAAGCAAGTAAAGGCACAGCACTCCTCACAATACAGCGGTGTAAAAACGGCATAAAGGTGCATCATTAAAAGCAAGTAAAGGCACAGCACTCCTCACAATACAGCGGTGTAAAAACGGCATAAAGATGCATCATTAGAGCAAGTAAAAGCACAGCCCTAGCCACAATACAGCGGTGTAAAAACTGCATAAAGGTGCACCATAAAAAGCAAGTAAAGGCACGGCACTTCTCACAATACAGCGGTGTAAAAACAGCATAAAGGTGCATCATTAAAAGTAAGTAAAGGCACAGCCCTCCTCAAAATACAGCGGTGTAAAAACGGCATAAAGGTGCATCATTAAAAGCAAGTAAATGCACAGCCCTCCTCACAATACACCAGTGTAAAAACGGCATAAAGGTGCACCATAAAAAGCAAGTAAAGGCACAGCACTCCTCACAATACAGCGGTGTAAAAACGGCATAAAGGTGCATCATTAAAAGCAAGTAAAGGCACAGCCCTCCTCACAATACAGCGGTGTAAAAACGGCATAAAGGTGCATCATTAGAGCAAGTAAAGGCACAGCCCTCCTCACAATACAGCGGTGTAAAAACGGCATAAAGGTGCACCATAAAAAGCAAGTAAAGGCACAGCCCTCCTCACAATACAGAAGTGTAAAAACGGCATAAAGGTGCATCATTAAAAGCAAGTAAAGGCACAGCACTCCTCACAATACACTGGTGTAAAAACGGCATAAAGGTGCATCATTAAAAGCAAGTAAAGGCACAGCACTCCTCACAATACAGCGGTGTAAAAACGGCATAAAGGTGCATCATTAAAAGCAAGTAAAGGCACAGCACTCCTCACAATACAGCGGTGTAAAAACGGCATAAAGGTGCATCATTAAAAGCAAGTAAAGGCACAGCACTCCTCACAATACAGCGGTGTAAAACGGCATAAAGATGCATCATTAGAGCAAGTAAAGGCACAGCCCTAGCCACAATACAGCGGTGTAAAAACTGCATAAAGGTGCACCATAAAAAGAAAGTAAAGGCACGGCACTTCTCACAATACAGCAGTGTAAAAACAGCATAAAGGTGCATCATTAAAAGCAAGTAAAGACACAGCACTTCTCACAATACAGCGGTGTAAAAACGGCATAAAGGTGCAACATTAAAAGCAAGTAAAGACACAGCCCTCCTCACAATACAGCGGTGTAAAAACGGCATAAAGGTGCATCATTAGAGCAAGTAAAGGCACAGCACTTCTCACAATACAGCGGTGTAAAAACGGCATAAAGGTGCATCATTAAAAGCAAGTAAAGGCACAACACTCCTCACAATACAGCGGTGTAAAAACAGCATAAAGGTGCACCATTAAAAGCAAGTAAAGGCACGGTACTCCTCACAATACAGCGGTGTAAAAACAGCATAAAGATGCTTCATTAAAAGCAAGTAAAGGCACGGCACTCCTCACAATACAGCGGTGTAAAAACAGCATAAAGATGCACCATAAAAAGCAAGTAAAGGCACAGCACTCCTCACAATACAGCGGTGTAAAAACAGCATAAAGGTGCACCATTAAAAGCAAGTAAAGGCACGGTACTCCTCACAATACAGCGGTGTAAAAACAGCATAAAGATGCTTCATTAAAAGCAAGTAAAGGCACAGCACTCCTCACAATACAGCGGTGTAAAAACGGCATAAAGGTGCATCATTAAAAGCAAGTAAAGGCACAGCACTCCTCACAATACAGCGGTGTAAAAACGGCATAAAGGTGCATCATTAAAAGCAAGTAAAGGCACAGCACTCCTCACAATACAGCGGTGTAAAACGGCATAAAGATGCATCATTAGAGCAAGTAAAGGCACAGCCCTAGCCACAATACAGCGGTGTAAAAACTGCATAAAGGTGCACCATAAAAAGAAAGTAAAGGCACGGCACTTCTCACAATACAGCGGTGTAAAAACAGCATAAAGGTGCATCATTAAAAGCAAGTAAAGACACAGCACTTCTCACAATACAGCGGTGTAAAAACGGCATAAAGGTGCAACATTAAAAGCAAGTAAAGACACAGCCCTCCTCACAATACAGCGGTGTAAAAACGGCATAAAGGTGCATCATTAGAGCAAGTAAAGGCACAGCACTTCTCACAATACAGCGGTGTAAAAACGGCATAAAGGTGCATCATTAAAAGCAAGTAAAGGCACAACACTCCTCACAATACAGCGGTGTAAAAACAGCATAAAGGTGCACCATTAAAAGCAAGTAAAGGCACGGTACTCCTCACAATACAGCGGTGTAAAAACAGCATAAAGATGCTTCATTAAAAGCAAGTAAAGGCACGGCACTCCTCACAATACAGCGGTGTAAAAACAGCATAAAGATGCACCATAAAAAGCAAGTAAAGGCACGGCACTCCTCACAATACAGCGGTATAAAAACGGCATAAAGGTGCATCATTAAAAGCAAGTAAAGGCACAGCCCTCCTCACAATACAGCGGTTTAAAAACAGCATAAAGATGCACCATAAAAAGCAAGTAAAGGCACAGCACTCCTCACAATACAGCGGTGTAAAAACGGCATAAAGATGCATCATTAAAAGCAAGTAAAGGCACGGCACTCCTCACAATACAGCGGTGTAAAAACGGCATAAAGCTGCATCATTAAAAGTAAGTAAAGGCACAGCCCTCCTCACAATACAGCGGTGTAAAAACGGCATAAAGGTGCATCATTAAAAGTAAGTAAAGGCACAGCCCTCCTCACAATACAGCGGTGTAAAAACGGCATAAAGGTGCATCATTAAAAGTAAGTAAAGGCGGAGGGGCGGAGCCGGCCGGGAATGAACATGGCCGCATTCTTTTAGAGCTCCGGTACAGCCTAAGCCAGGGACATTATAACGGGGGTGTTATTCCCCATATCCAACTTCGAAAAACATGGATTGATGCTACAGAACAAAGGGGACATGAGATGACAGTATAATTCTCATCACAGCTATACTCCAGACGCGCACAACCCGGGACAGAACTCCGGCCTGTTATCCACACAGCCTGAGTGGCGCAGCTGAAAAAACGGCACCCGACGGAGTGAAAGACTACTCTTAGACTTTGAGATCCTCACCAACCTAGAGAGAGCTACGCGAGTACCCCACAGGGGAGAGACTTTGCCACACTTCAAAACCCCTCGTGTTAACTCTCTAAAACCGATCAACTGCCCATAACCTCAAAGTTAGTTTCACGGGGACCCACGTGGCTAACCCCGGGCGATATAACATACCTTTATAGACTTTGCCCTAAAGTTTTCCACACTCACTGTGAACGACCCTCTTATGAGGGATCAGGGAAAGTGTTTCCATTACCGCCAGTTCATTCAGTGTTGGCCGGGAGCGCATCGCAGACCCTTAAAGTAGCGAGTATAAAAGCTCGTGACGCAGCCATGGCGGCTAGAAGCAAAACAAAAGGTGAGAAACCCACAAAACACCTCACAGCACAAGGCAACAAATTTAACGTTTTCTTTAAAACTTTAGAGGGCTCTCTTCCTTGCATGGATGACCCATCTACAGCTGACACACAGGACAGGCCGGAGGAGACCCCGTTGGGGCCAGAAAACCACTCAACCCTAGTTACAAAAGCAGACCTCAACTCGTTACCTACAAAGGACGATCTTTCTAACTTTATTAATCAAGTTAACAATACTATCAAAGAAGGGTTAGCCAGTGTAAAACGGGAGGTTAATGCTCTAGGTCACAGAGTCATGCAGCTGGAAGAACAGTATGAAGAAACCTCCAAAACATCTGACAACATGGCGATGGCACTTGAACAACAGAGCTCCACTATTCTACAACTACAGGCCAAGTAGAAGATCTGGACAACAGGGGTAGGCGACAGAACTTACGGATTAGAGGAGTCCCTGAGCAAATCCTACCCCCCCCAAATATCATCTTATTTGCAAAATTTGTTCAAATACCTGTTGGAACTAAGGGCCGAAGAAAACATCCCAATTGATAGGGCCCATAGGGCTCTCAGAGCTAGACCACCTTCCTCAGCGCCCCCTAGAGACATCATACTATGTTGTCACAGATTTTCTGACAAAGAAAGAATCCTACAAGCTGCTAGGAAGAAATCCCCTATCCGGTTTGGCGAAGACTTGATCCAAATTTATACAGATCTAAGTGCGTTAACTCTAGCCAAACGTAAAGAAGCGAGATATCTGACCCTACACCTGCAAGATCTCGACATTCAGTACAAATTGGGATTCCCATTTGCCATCAAAGTCAGTAAAGGGGACAAAATCTACACCTATAAGGATGCTGAAGATCTGGAAGAATTTTGCCGTCAGCTGGACATTCCACAACCCTCCTTACCATCACTGAAAGATAAAGACAGTGCCTCCAAATCACAGCTTAACCTACCTCCAAGACCACAAAGACCTGAGTGGACATCAGTTCCGAAAAAGAAAAGAAACACCAATGCAGCCCAGCAGAACTCAGCCGGGGTTGCCTCTGAACCACCGTGAAAAGCCCCTGGCTGTGAGATCACGGACCCGCTCTAACTATATTAACAGGACTGTGGTAACATTGAATAGACATTATAATCATAAGGTTATTAGTCCTACATATATAGAATCCCATCACTTCAAGACCACTGTAGCGCCATAGTCATAGCTCTATTGGACATACAAGTTCCCCCTCCCCCTTGTTTAAGAAAGTATTGTATTATAAACCCTGTCCCCTGGCTAGGCCCACCTAGTATTTAATTGCTAGTTTACCCCCCCCCCCCCCACCTACTTAGGGAGTAATTGTGTTATTGCCTCCTGAGTAATAGAGTTGAAATCCACAACTCAAAATTGATTGTTATGCTATATGTTTAAAATGCTATGTTCCAGTTAAGTTTGTTTCTCACTCTCACTTCTTCTTCCCGCCCATGTCTCTCCTTCCCTTCCAGCTCAATCTCCACCACGGGCGTCATCCGACTCCACTTAATGCCAGTCGCATTACTAGGTGCTTTCATCTCTCTTCTGACCACCATTCACAGTTTTGCTACACCTCCCCATGACAGTTCTTCTCAGGTAAGACCACAAATTCACTTTCACTTAAACCACGCCCAGGTCCCACTATGACTGACAAGACATTAGTTATCTTATCACAGAATGTTAAGGGCCTCAACTTGCCTACTAAGCGATCCATAGCACTTAGAAGCTTCGCAAGGCAGCCTGACTCTATCGTGTTTATCCAAGAGACCCACTTCCTGAAAGATGCAGAACCTAGATTTACTTCAAAACAGCACCCCCTATGTTACCTCAACTCCCTACACACTAAAAAGAAAAATGGCGTAGGTATATTAATACACAAAAATCTACATTTTAACCTTGTAAACCAAATTACGGATGAAGAGGGTAGAATCCTAATTCTGGTAGGCTCCCTCTTTAACAACCCAGTGACCCTGGTGAATGTTTACGCCCCCAACTCTAACAAATCCACATTCTTCCACCGCCTATTAAAATTAGTGACAGAGAACAAGAAGGGCACTTTAATACTGGGAGGGGACATAAATACAGCTCTAGACCCAAGACTAGATAATTCAACCAGCACGGGACTGGCAAGGAACAGACCTCCCAACACCATATATAATTGTATCTCCCTGTTGGGTCTCATAGATATTTGGAGAGTACAGCACCCGACTCAAAAAAACTACACCTTCTATTCCCATCCTTGGTCGGTTTTCTCAAGGATAGATTACATATTAATTGACAAGAATCATCTATCTATTGTCAAAGACTCGTCCATTCAAGTCACCCCATGGTCAGACCACTCTCGAGTAGAGATCGAGTTGTTGTGGCCTAACCACCCAATTACACAGTTTGTGTGGAGATTGGATGATTTCCTTCTCCGCACCCCCCCATCAAGAAATCCCTAGAGAAATCCTTAATGGAATACTTTCAATTCAATGACTCCCCAGAAACAAGTATCAGTACAATTTGAACTGCCCACAAAGCAGTAATTAGGGGAGAATGTATCAAACACTCCACCTTTAGGAAGAGGACATATAACAAAGAAGTGGAGTCCTTAACAGCTCAACTCGCTGCCCTAGAACTCCGACACAAAAATACCCCGTCAGACATAACCCTTTATAATCAAACAGTGACAGTCAGGCAGGACCTCAATAAAATATTATTGAAAGAAGCCCAGAGAAAGGCCCTCAACATCAGGAAATTATACGCATACGAGGGCAACAGAGCAGGTCCCTTGTTAGCTAAACTTCTGAGAGCTCAAACGAGCAAAAGCCAGATACAAAAACTGACCTCTACTACTGACCACTACATTTACGATAACAAGCAGATTGCGAATTGCCTCAGTCAATTTTACGCCAAATTGTATAACCATGAGGCCCCCGCCACCCCCGACCACTTAGAACACATGCAGTCTTACATTGACGCAGCCAATATAGCTAGACTAGACACCCTACAGAGGGACGCGATGGAAGAGCCAATATCCATAGGAGAGGTGACCAAAGCGATACGTAATTTACCTAAAGGAAAGGCACCTGGCCCTGATGGTTTCTCCAATACTTACTATAAATCTTTTGTTCACATACTAGCCCCACTCCTCACTAAACTGTTCAACACACTGGACGAGAACTGCACATTACCAACAGAAATGTTAAGAGCTCACATAGCGGTCATACCCAAACCTGATAAGGACCCTACAAACCCCGGTAGTTATAGACCCATATCCCTCCTCAACACAGACATTAAGATCCTGGGCAAGATTTTAGCGAATCGAATTAATAAATTCCTGCACACCTTAATTCATGCAGACCAGGTGGGCTTTGTCCCAGGGAGAGAGGCCAGGGACAACACCATTAGAGCATTCACCCTTGCATGCCTAGCCAAACAACAGGATATCCCCTCGGTCTTGATCGCGACGGATGCAGAAAAAGCGTTCGACCACATAAACTGGAACTTCCTAAGGAAAACTCTAATAGCACAAGGTTTTGGCCCTAAAATGATAACCCGAATCTTTAGCTTATATTCCTCCCCCACAGCACAGGTCAGGGCAAACGGGATGCTATCTGACTCCTTTAGTATACAAAATGGCACCAGACAGGGCTGCCCATTGTCACCCATCTTATTTATCCTTTCCATGGAAGTCCTAGCCACCTTTATTCGACAAGACACAGATATCGACGGAATCCAAATTGGCCCACATAACTTCAAAATAGCTCTATATGCCGATGATGTGCTATTCACACTATCAAACCCCCTCTCCTCGATTCCAAAATTATTTACACAACTTGACACTTTTGGCAAATACTCCGACTTTTTGGTCAATAAACAAAAATCAGAAATCCTAAATATTTCCCTCACACAAGAGGACCTGCGGGCTGTGGCGGAAATCTGTCCTCTGACATTACAACATAAATCACTTAAATATCTAGGTACCCAGCTGTCCCCCAACATTCCCCAACTCTTCGACGAAAACTACCTGGCCCTCTCCCGACGAATTCAGCAAGACCTTCAGACCTGGTCGGCTAAGCCCCTTACATGGTGGGGGCGCACACAAAGCATCAAAATGACAGTCTTGCCCAGGATCTTGTATCTATTCCAAGCTCTTCCAATACCCGTCCCTAGATGGTACACCTCCCGTTTACAAAGCCACATTAACTCATTTATATGGGGTAGAACCAAACCCAGAGTCCAAAGGAATACTATGTACAGATCCTATGCAAACGGAGGCCTGGGCTTCCCGTGTATAGCTGACTATTTAGATGCGATTACGTTGCAAAGAATAATCGACTGGCAGAGATCTAAAGATTCCAAGGCCTGGGTGGCCATCGACTCCCACATTCTTAAAGTGCCCGATGTGGGTGCCCTCTGCTAGGTCCCCAAAGACCTTAGGCCACCCCAATGTACCGCCATAGCACCCCTCCGTGGAGTCTTCGAATCCTGGGACTCGATACTTCAACGTAGGAAACACATATCAGGTACTCGATCTCCACTCTTCCCAGTTCCCATCAATGCTGAGTTGACGGGGGGTCTAGACAGGGGTCAACAAAGGACAGGAGAATGGGGTTACACCACTCCCCTTAAAGATTTCATTACACAAGGAAAACTTAAACAACGCGACAACCTGGCGTCAATAGCAGGGGGCAGGTACACAAACTGGCTTAAATATTCGCAACTAGACCACTTCATAGCCACGTCCCCCCATAAACAAGACTTCCTTAGAGACCTTACGCCGTTCGAAAAACACTGCACCTCTGACAGCCCCGTGAGACACTCCCTTTCATTAGCTAGGAAAATCATTCAGACAGACCACTCACACCAACTCCCTCCATACACACAAAAGTGGCACCTAGACCTGGAATCAGATATCCCTGTCGAAGACTGGCAAAAAAATTTCATAAATAACAAAAGAGCCTCAACTTCCCCCCAATCACTAGAACTCAACTTTAAAGTATTGATGAGGTGGTACCTCACACCCTCAAGGTTACATTCAATTTATCCTAACGCATCAGACCGATGCTGGAGAGGACGCACAGAAAAAGGTAGCTACCTACACATGTGGTGGGCCTGTGCCAAACTACTCCCACTGTGGCACGGGATAGAGAGACACTACCAAACCATACTGTCACAGAACTTTACACTATCACCCCGCATAGCATTACTTAACAACATCCCGAATCTACACTGCAAACTCAGACAGACCCTTCTCCAGATAGGTCTAACGGGGGCCAAGGCCCTGATAGCCCTCCATTGGAAATCCTTATATATCCCAACCATCACAGACTGGTCAAATAAAATAGCAGACCTGTTAACCCTAGAGGAATTTGGCTACGCCAAACGAAACAAACTGAACTTCCTGGCAGAAGTGCATTTCCTATGGGAGACCCACCCTATGTAATGTCAGGGAGCTTAGGACGGACTTGACATCTACGCCCCGACTTCCCACAGCTCCCCACAGCTTTCACTTCATCCAATGCCTTCTGAATCACACTACACCAAGTCAAACGACTCGATCACAACACGACAACTCCCAACCGTATCGCACACCATGACCTAGACCCTGTCTGCCCTGGGACCCTACATGAAACTAACCAATTCCCAACGTACAGACTTTTCACCCTCCATAACGCTGGATCTTCCACACTCAGAACCATCATGCCGTGGTGGAGCACTTGAAGAGCTGACCCTCACCCCCTCCCCTCATACCTCCCTCTTTTCCTTACCTTTCCCCTCTTTTCTCTCCCGCCTACCAGGCCACTATCTTGTGCAAACTACAGAATCCAGAATTAGCTACTTACCCCCCCCCCCCCACGGGAGAGGGTTCATTATTATGCCATGTCTTTCTGGTACCTGTAACTGTTTCTGTGTTAATAGTGTGAATTATTGATTGATTGTCAGCCGTTCTAACTTGATTAAAAACTCTTAATAAAAAAAAAAAAAAAAGTAAGTAAAGGCACAGCACTCCTCACAATACACCGGTGTAAAAACGGCATAAAGGTGCACCATAAAAAGTAAGTAAAGGCACAGCACTTCTCACAATACACCGGTGTAAAAACGGCATAAAGGTGCACCATAAAAAGTAAGTAAAGGCACAGCACTCCTCACAATACAGTGGTGTAAAAACGGCATAAAGATGCATCATTAAAAGCAAGTAAAGGCACAGCACTCCTCACAATACAGCGGTGTAAAAACAGCATAAAGGTGAATCATTAAAAGAAAGTAAAGGCACAGCCCTCCTCACAATACAGCGGTGAAATAACGGCATAAAGATGCATCATTAAAAGCAAGTAAAGGCACAGCACTCCTCACAATACAGCGGTGTAAAAACGGCATAAAGGTGCACCATTAAAAGCAAGGAAAGGAACAGCACTTCTCACAATACAGCGGTGTAAAAACGGCATAAAGGTGCATCATTAAAAGCAAGTAAAGACACAGCATTTCTCACAATACAGCGGTGTAAAAACGGCATAAAGGTGCACCATAAAAAGTAAGTAAAGGCACAGCACTCCTCACAATACAGCGGTGTAAAAACGGCATAAAGGTGCATCATTAAAAACAAGTAAAGGCACAGAACTCCTCACAATACAGCGGTGTAAAAACGGCATAAAGGTACATCATTAAAAGCAAGTAAAGGCACAGCACTTCTCACAATACAGCGGTGTAAAAACGGCATAAAGGTGCACCATAAAAAGTAAGTAAAGGCACAGCACTCCTCACAATACAGTGGTGTAAAAACGGCATAAAGATGCATCATTAAAAGCAAGTAAAGGCACAGCACTCCTCACAATACAGCGGTGTAAAAACAGCATAAAGGTGAATCATTAAAAGAAAGTAAAGGCACAGCCCTCCTCACAATACAGCGGTGAAATAACGGCATAAAGATGCATCATTAAAAGCAAGTAAAGGCACAGCACTCCTCACAATACAGCGGTGTAAAAACGGCATAAAGGTGCACCATTAAAAGCAAGGAAAGGAACAGCACTTCTCACAATACAGCGGTGTAAAAACGGCATAAAGGTGCATCATTAAAAGCAAGTAAAGACACAGCATTTCTCACAATACAGCGGTGTAAAAACGGCATAAAGGTGCACCATAAAAAGTAAGTAAAGGCACAGCACTCCTCACAATACAGCGGTGTAAAAACGGCATAAAGGTGCATCATTAAAAACAAGTAAAGGCACAGAACTCCTCACAATACAGCGGTGTAAAAACGGCATAAAGGTACATCATTAAAAGCAAGTAAAGGCACAGCACTTCTCACAATACAGCGGTGTAAAAACGGCATAAAGGTGCACCATAAAAAGCAAGTAAAGGCACAGCACTCCTCACAATACAGCGGTGTAAAAACTGCATAAAGGTGCATCATTAAAAGCAAGTAAAGGCACAGCACTTCTCACAATACAGCGGTGTAAAAACGGCATAAAGATGCATCATTAAAAGCAAGTAAAGGCACAGCACTTCCCACAATACAGCGGTGTAAAAACGGCATAAAGGTGCAACATTAAAAGCAAGTAAAGACACAGCACTTCTCACAATATACCGCTGTAAAACCGGCATAAAGGTGCACCATAAAAAGTAAGTAAAGGCACAGCACTTCTCACAATACACCGGTGTAAAAACGTAATAAAGGTGCACCATAAAAAGTAAGTAAAGGCACAGCACTCCTCTCAATACAGTGGTGTAAAAACGGCATAAAGATGCATCATTAAAAGCAAGTAAAGGCACAGCACTCCTCACAATACAGCGGTGTAAAAACAGCATAAAGATGCACCATAAAAAGCAAGTAAAGGCACGGCACTCGTCACAATACAGCGGTGTAAAAACAGCATAAAGATGCACCATAAAAAGCAAGTAAAGGCACGGCACTTCTCACAATACAGCGGTGTAAAAACGGCATAAAGGTGCATCATAAAAAGTAAGTAAACGCACAGCCCTCTTCACAATACAGTGGTGTTAAAACGGCATAAAGGTGCATCATTAAAAGTAAGTAAAGGCACAGCCCTAGCCACAATACAGCGGTGTAAAAACGGCATAAAGGTGCATCATTAAAAGTAAGTAAAGGCACAGCCCTCCTCACAATACAGCGGTGTAAAAACGGCATAAAGGTGCATCATTAAAAGTAAGCAAAGGCACAGCCCTCCTCACAATACAGCGGTGTAAAAACGGCATAAAGGTGAATCATTAAAAGTAAGCAAAGGCACAGCCCTCCTCACAATACAGCGGTGTAAAAACGGCATAAAGGTGCATCATTAAAAGCAAGTAAAGGCACAGCACTTCTCACAATACAGCAGTGTAAAAACGGCATAAAGGTGCGTCATTAGAGCAAGTAAAGGCACAGCCCTCCTCACAATACAGCGGTGTAAAAACGGCATAAAGATGCACCATAAAAAGCAAGTAAAGGCACGGCACTCCTCACAATACAGCGGTGTAAAAACGGCATAAAAATGCATCATTAAAAGCAAGTAAAGGCACAGCACTTCTCACAATACAGCGGTGTAAAAACGGCATAAAGGTGCACCATAAAAAGTAAGTAAAGGCACAGCACTTCTCACAATACAACGGTGTAAAAACGGCATAAAGGTGCATCATTAAAAGCAAGTAAAGGCACGGCACTCGTCACAATACAGCGGTGTAAAAACAGCATAAAGATGCACCATAAAAAGTAAGTAAAGGCACAGCACTCCTCACAATACAGCGGTGTAAAAACGGCATAAAGATGCACCATAAAAAGTAAGTAAAGGCACAGCACTCCTCACAATACAGCGGTGTAAAAATGGCATAAAGGTGCATCATTAAAAGTAAGTAAAGGCACAGCACTTCCCACAATACAGCGGTGTAAAAACGGCATAAAGGTGCACCATAAAAAGCAAGTAAAGGCACAGCCCTCCTCACAATACAGCGGTGTAAAAACAGCATAAAGATGCACCATAAAAAGCAAGTAAAGGCACGGCACTTCTCACAATACAGCGGTGTAAAAACGGCATAAAGGTGCATCATTAAAAGCAAGTAAAGGCACAGCACTCCTCACAATACACCGGTGTAAAAACAGCATAAAGGTGCATCATTAAAAGCAAGTAAAGGCACAGCACTCCTCACAATACAGCGGTGTAAAAACGGCATAAAGGTGCATCATTAGAGCAAGTAAAGGCACAGCACTCCCCACAATACAGCGGTGTAAAAACAGCATAAAGGTGCATCATTAAAAGCAAGTAAAGACACAGCACTTCTCACAATACAGCGGTGTAAAAACGGCATAAAGGTGCATCATTAAAAGCAAGTAAAGACACAGCACTTCTCACAATACAGCGGTGTAAAAAGGCATAAAGGTGCATCATTAAAAGTAAGTAAAGGCACAGCACTCCTCACAATACAGCGGTGTAAAAACGGCATAAAGGTGCATCATTAAAAGTAAGCAAAGGCACAGCACTCCTCACAATACAGCAGTGTAAAAACAGCATAAAGATGCACCATAAAAAGCAAGTAAAGGCACGGCACTCCTCACAATAAAGCGGTGTAAAAACGGCATAAAGGTGCATCTTTAAAAGTAAGTAAAGGCACAGCCCTCGTCACAATACAGCGGTGTAAAAACAGCATAAAGATGCACCATAAAAACCAAGTAGGGGGGGCGGAGCCATCAGCCGAGGAGAGCAGTCGCATCTGCTCTGTGCTCTCACAATGGAAGGCATAAAAAAATCAAATTAAAGCCGATATACCACTTTTAATGCCTGCTCTTTTTTGTCAATGACAGAAAAGAGGGTGATACAGCAGCAGATCTATCTTTTTTTCCCTCCTTTTTGGGGGCCAAGTCTCTCATATGATCTCCGTAACAAGAGGCCTAGGCGACCTCCACGAGGGCAGTAGCTGGTGGTTACCTGAGTCCTTACGGGGGCTGTACTTTGTAGATATGTTGGGGATCTGCGGAACTTCCCCTGCTTAAGACGATTCAGCAGCCTAAATCCTATACTTTACCGGACACTTCTATGCTTCTACCAGACTGCATCAGTCGGATGCAATACCATGGAGATCTCTCACGATGCAGTATGCCCGGCAGACACCCTGAGGCTAATCATGTCTCTCTTGAAAAATATGTCCGCTCGTCTAGACCAGCATTATGTGAGTTTTATAGCCGCTTTACAGACTACAGCCAGCCCACCCTCTCTCACACCAGCTGAACCTTACCTCATTGCCAGCCCATCGGACGTCCTGCTAAATGAGCAAATACAGAAGGAAGAACAGGAGCCACTTGAGGTCTCAGGGGAATATTTGTGGTTAGAGGATTCAGCGCAGTCTACCGCACACGCTGTAAGCATTCCGGCAGAGCTAGCAAAGCTCCAGAGACCTGCAGCGATAAGAGCATCACCAAAAACGGCTAAAATACATTGGAAGTCAATACTGAAAAGCCACTCACATGCTATTTTAGATATGAGGCTGAGCGGGAGAGGTGGTTGTTCCCTTGGGACCGAGTGGCAGAGTACCGGAAAGTTAATCCTTGTGGTCCTTACTGATTGGAGAGGGGATCCTTTTGACCCGGGTGGTTGGTAGCCCTTCTGGCCTCCATGTGTACACAAATGGCCCACCTGAGAGGCGCTAGCACGGTGACTCATTGAAATATATACTTAACTGAGCCTCTTAGTCTGCGCTGCTCTCCCGTTTTTGCTTAAGAACCTAAGGATGGTTAAAACACTCACACTTCACTAATTTCACATGAGCTAGCTGTCCGGAGGTAACGTAGTCTCAGAGCTCGATAGCCCATCAGTCCCTATAACTACCCTCCTGATAACAATACAAGGTGAAACTTACCCAGGAGGGACATAAGACATGACCCATTGCACCGCTTGTCACACGGGAGATTCCTGATAATCTACATGTGATCAGTCCGAGATCACTGACAACGGACATTGGTTAACAACTGGGAGGTCCACATATATCAGAGGTCAAAGCTCCCTTGTTTGTACTCTCATTGTGACTATATCGTTTACTATGATTGTTTTTGTTACTAGATGGTTTCCACTTGGTATCATGCATGACACATGTTTCTGGGTAGAGGGGTTGAGCCCTATCATGGTTTCCTGTTTATTAGGATAAGACAGTTGTGAGGATTAACATAACCTTTAAGTGAAGATTTATTACCTGAGTAACATCTGCTACTACACTGTCATTGTAAGCCTTATGGGATCAGCCAATACTAGATCTACTGCTTGTTTAGTATCTTTGTTGAATTCTATTAGTTTATACTTGTCCCCTCTCACACACTCCTGATCTAGAAGGTAAGATATAGATTACTTATACTCATATACTTATACTGGAGGTTTAGAATTAAACATTGTTAATCTCACTGCCCACCCAGTACACTCAGTTAATACTGTTATTCTTGATGTATACCCTTATTTGCTGTTACCGTTGTATATTTGCCCTTCTTGTCCCTGCTTTATCCACGCCCCCCTAAGACTATGGGATATATTACTATTATGACTCTTATATTCATTTGTTCAGATCAGGGGACTAGTATACAGTAAATTTACTTTAAGGTCCCTAGGACCTGATAAGCACTCACATTGGGGATTTCAGCCTTCGGCTGGATTATTGGGCTCCATCTTCTAATGCATAAGCAGGTTTTCTGAAGCGTTCTCTAGATAGATAGATCCCACTCAATGGGCTTGGCTACATTTACTTATCCATTCCTATCCCCTCGCTCTCCAACCACTACAATCCTAATTTATAAACATTTTTTGTACTAGATTTCTCACCGTGCTTGGAAGTGGCACCTTACAGTAATATGGGGCTCCTAACTTTATTGACGCTATTGTATAACTAAGCTACAATGGGACATATCAGACAAGTGGATAACATGGAAATGATGATTTGTCCCACCTTAAAATTAAATTATGTACATATATTTTATACAAAGACATTTAGCTTATAGCTTTATGTCATAAGAATGGGAAAGTTATGGGTTCATCCACAGAACAAGTGTAGCAATTAACCTTGGAAACACTATAGTGTATATCACACAATTCTCCATATATTCAACACAAGACTCTGTTGTTAGGGGGTACCCAGATAGTTTTAGCCTGATGGAGGTAGGGTTTCCTCATGCTCACAATATATACTATACTATACTATTGAGTCTTTTAGGTATTCCCTAAGTGATGCACAGATATGTATCATATATTCCACTACTCACCACCTCACACACTGTGTTCAGCCTAACCGACGTCTATAGTCATTCTTAAACTTAAATCCTGTAGCGGTGGGTTAGGCTTAATTTAGCTCAGGGTAAAATTAATCCTATATCTACATCTCAACCCCCCCCCCCCCCCCTCTATTATCACTATCATTATGCTTGGGTTATTTTTGACAGCTCCGTTCCCCCCCCCCCCCTTGTCTCCCCCTTTCTAAAAATGAGCGGCTCTTGTCTGCTGCACTCTCTTTCTCCTCTACACTTTGAGGCCCAAAAGTGGCCTGGTCATAAGCTTTCTCCCCACGTCATGTTCCTCTTAGATTACATGGGCAAAATAGTGGCCCCCTTGCATGGTGGGGAGTACTTAGTATGTTATATAATATAACAAGAAAAAAACATAATTTATGCTTACCTGATAAATTCCTTTCTCCTGTAGTGTGATCAGTCCACGGGTCATCATTACTTCTGGGATATTAACTCCTCCCCAACAGGAAGTGCAAGAGGATCACCCAGCAGAGTTGCTATATAGCTCCTCCCCTCTACGTCACACCCAGTCATTCGACCAAGAACCAACGAGAAAGGAGAAGCCAAAGGGTGCAGTGGTGACTGGAGTATAATTTAAAAATTTTGACCTGCCATAAAAAACAGGGCGGGCCGTGGACTGATCACACTACAGGAGAAAGGAATTTATCAGGTAAGCATAAATTATGTTTTCTCCTGTTAAGTGTGATCAGTCCACGGGTCATCATTACTTCTGGGATACCAATACCAAAGCAAAAGTACACGGATGACGGGAGGGACAGGCAGGCTCTTTATACAGAAGGAACCACTGCCTGAAGAACCTTTCTCCCAAAAATAGCCTCCGAAGAAGCAAAAGTGTCAAATTTGTAAAATTTGTAAAAAGTATGAAGCGAAGACCAAGTTGCAGCCTTGCAAATCTGTTCAACAGAGGCCTCATTCTTAAAGGCCCAAGTGGAAGCCACAGCTCTAGTGGAATGAGCTGTAATTCTTTCGGGAGGCTGCTGTCCAGCAGTCTCATAAGCTAAACGTATTATGCTACGAAGCCAAAAAGAGAGAGAGGTAGCAGAAGCTTTTTGACCTCTCCTCTGACCAGAGTAAACGACAAACAGGGAAGACGTTTGTCGAAAATCTTTAGTTGCCTGTAAATAAAATTTTAGGGCACGAACTACATCCAGATTGTGCAGAAGTCGTTCCTTCTTTGAAGAAGGATTTGGACACAAGGATGGAACAACAATCTCTTGATTGATATTCCTGATAGTGACTACCTTAGGTAAGAACCCAGGTTTAGTACGCAGAACTACCTTATCCGAGTGAAAAATCAAATAAGGAGAATCACAATGTAAGGCTGATAACTCAGAGACTCTTCGAGCCGAGGAAATAGCCATTAAAAATAGAACTTTCCAAGATAACAACTTTATATCAATGGAATGAAGGGGTTCAAACGGAACGCCCTGTAAAACGTTAAGAACAAGGTTTAAACTCCATGGCGGAGCAACAGTTTTAAACACGGGCTTAATCCTGGCCAAAGCCTGACAAAAAGCCTGAACGTCTGGAACTTCTGACAGACGTTTGTGCAACAGAATGGACAGAGCTGAGATCTGTCCCTTTAAGGAACTAGCGGATAAACCCTTTTCTAAACCTTCTTGTAGAAAAGACAATATCCTAGGAATCCTAACCTTACTCCAAGAGTAACCTTTGGATTCGCACCAATATAGGTATTTACGCCATATTTTATGGTAAATCTTTCTGGTAACAGGCTTCCTAGCCTGTATTAAGGTATCAATTACTGACTCAGAAAATCCACGTTTTGATAAAATCAAGCGTTCAATTTCCAGGCAGTCAGCTTCAGAGAAATTAGATTTTGATGTTTGAAGGGACCTTGAATCAGAAGGTCCTGTCTCAGAGGCAGAGACCAAGGTGGACAGGATGACATGTCCACTAGATCTGCATACCAGGTCCTGCGTGGCCACGCAGGCGCTATTAGAATCACTGATGCTCTCTCCTGTTTGATCCTGGCAATCAATCGAGGAAGCATCGGGAAGGGTGGAAACACATAAGCTCTCCCGAAGGTCCAAGGTGCTGTCAAAGCATCTACCAGGGCCGCTCCCGGATCCCTGGATCTGGACCCGTAACGAGGAAGCTTGGCGTTCTGTCGAGACGCCATGAGATCTATTTCTGGTTTGCCCCAACGACGAAGTATTTGGGCAAAGACCTCCGGATGAAGTTCCCACTCCCCCGGATGAAAAGTCTGACGACTTAAGAAATCCGCCTCCCAGTTCTCCACTCCCGGAATGTGGATTGCTGATAGGTGGCAAGAGTGAGACTCGCCCAGCGAATTATCTTTGATACTTCCATCATTGCTAGGGAGCTTCTTGTCCCTCCTTGATGGTTGATGTAAGCTACAGTCGTGATGTTGTCCGACTGAAATCTGATGAACCCCCGAGTTGTTAACTGGGGCCAAGCCAGAAGGGCATTGAGAACTGCTCTCAATTCCAGAATGTTTATTGGCAGGAGACTCTCCTCCTGAGTCCATGATCCCTGAGCCTTCAGGGAATTCCAGACAGCGCCCCAACCTAGCAGGCTGGCGTCTGTTGTTACAATCGTCCATTCTGGTCTGCTGAATGGCATCCCCCTGGACAGATGTGGCCGAGAAAGCCACCACAGAAGAGAACTTCTGGTCTCTTGATCCAGATTCAGAGTAGGGGACAAATCTGAGTAATCCCCATTCCACTGACTTAGCATGCACAATTGCAGCGGTCTGAGGTGTAAGCGTGCAAAGGGTACTATGTCCATTGCTGCTACCATTAAGCCGATCACCTCCATGCATTGAGCCACTGACGGGTGTTGAATGGAATGAAGGACACGGCAAGCGTTCTGAAGTTTTGTTAACCTGTCTTCTGTCAGGTAGATCTTCATTTCTACAGAATCTATAAGAGTCCCCAAGAAGGGAACTCTTGTGAGTGGAAAGAGAGAACTCTTCTTTTCGTTTACCTTCCACCCATGCGATCTTAGAAATGCCAGTACTAACTCTGTATGAGACTTGGCAGTTTGAAAGCTTGAAGCTTGTATCAGAATGTCGTCTAGGTATGGAGCTACCGAAATTCCTCGCGGCCTTAGCACCGCCAGAAGAGCCCCCAGAACCTTTGTGAAGATTCTTGGAGCCGTAGCCAACCCGAATGGAAGAGCTACAAACTGGTAATGCCTGTCTAGGAAGGCAAACCTTAGATACTGGTAATGATCTCTGTGAATCGGAATGTGAAGGTAAGCATCCTTTAAATCCACTGTGGTCATGTACTGACCCTTTTGGATCATGGGTAGAATTGTCCGAATAGTTTCCATTTTGAACGATGGAACTCTTAGGAATTTGTTTAGGATCTTTAAATCCAAGATTGGTCTGAAGGTTCCTTCTTTCTTGGGAACCACAAACAGATTTGAGTAAAATCCCTGTCCGTGTTCCGACCGCGGAACCGGATGGATCACTCCCATTAGTAACAGATCTTGTACGCAGCGTAGAAACGCCTCCTTCTTTATTTGGTTTGTTGACAACCTTGACAGATGGAATCTCCCTTTTGGGGGAGAGGTTTTGAAATCCAGAAGATATCCCTGAGATATGATCTCTAGTGCCCAGGGATTCTGGACATCTCTTGCCCAAGCCTGGGCGAAGAGAGAAAGTCTGCCCCCCACTAGATCCGTTCCCGGATCGGGGGCCCTCAATTCATGCCGTCTTAGGGGCAGCAGCAGGTTTTCTGGCCTGCTTGCCCTTGTTCCAGGACTGGTTAGGTCTCCAGCCTTGTCTGTAACGAGCAACAGCTCCTTCCTGTTTTGGAGCAGAGGAAGTTGATGCTGCTCCTGCTTTGAAATTACGAAAGGAACGAAAATTAGACTGTCTAGCCCTAGGCTTGGCTCTGTCTTGAGGCAGGGCATGGCCTTTACCTCCTGTAATGTCAGCGATAATTTCTTTCAAACCGGGCCCGAATAAGGTCTGCCCTTTGAAAGGTATGTTAAGTAACTTAGATTTAGAAGTAACGTCAGCTGACCACGATTTTAGCCACAGAGCTCTGCGTGCCTGAATGGCGAAACCGGAATTCTTAGCCGTAAGTTTAGTTAAATGTACTACGGCATCTGAAACAAATGAATTAGCTAGCTTAATGGTTTTAAGCCTGTTTGAAATTTCTTCGATAGTAATTGAGTCAAGAGTCTCTTCCAGGGACTCGGACCAAAAAGCGGCCGCGGCCGTGACAGACGCAATACATGCTAGGGGTTGTAGTATAAAACCTTGTTGAACAAACATTTTCTTAAGGTAACCCTCTAATTTTTTATCCATTGGATCTGAAAAGGCACAGCTATCCTCCACCGGGATAGTGGTACGCTTAGCCAGAGTAGAAACCGCTCCCTCCACCTTAGGGATCGTCTGCCATAAGTCCCGCGTGGTGGCGTCTATTGGGAACATTTTTCTAAATACAGGAGGGGGGGAAAAGGGTACACCGGGCCTATCCCACTCCTTAGTAATTATCTCTGTAAACCTCTTAGGTATAGGAAATACGTCAGTACTCGCCGGTACAGCATAGTATCTATCCAGCCTACATAACTTCTCTGGAATTGCAACGGTGTTACAATCATTCAGAGCCGCTAATACCTCCCCTAGTAGAACGCGGAGGTTCTCAAGCTTAAACTTAAAATTAGAAATGTCTGAATCCACTCTATTGGGATCAGAACCGTCACCTGCAGATTGAAGCTCTCCGTCCTCATGTTCCGCATACTGTGACCCAGTATCTGACATGGCCCTATTATTATCAGCGCACTCTGTTCTCACCCCAGAGTGGTCACGCTTCCCTCTAAGTTCTGGTAATTTAGACAAAACTTCAGTCATAACATTAGCCATGTCCTGCAATGTGATTTGTAATGGCCGCCCTGAAGTACTCGGCGTTACCAAATCACGCACCTCCCGAGCGGGAGATTCAGGTACTGACACGTGAGGCAAGTTAGTCGGCATAACTTTCCCCTCGTTGTTTGGTGAATGATGTTCAATTTGTACAGATTGACTTTTATTTAAAGTAGCATCAATGCAATTAGTACATAAATTTCTATTGGGCTCCACTTTGGCTTTAGCACATATAGCACAGAGATATTCCTCTGAATCAGACATGTTAAACACACTAGCAATTAAACCAGCAGCTTGGAAATACTTTTCAATTTAAATTTCAATAGTATGAAAAAAACGTACTGTGCCTTTAAGAAGCACAGAAGTTATGACAGTTGAGAAACAATAAAATCAAATTTTAACCGGAAAAATATATATTTAGCAAAGGATTGTCCCCATTAGCAATGGATAACTAACCCTTAAATGACAGAAAAAAAGTACAGAATATAACGTTTTTTATCACAGTCAAGCACTATCTCACAGGTCTGCTGTGAGTGATTACCTCCCTCAAAATAACTTTTGACGACCCTTAAGCTCTGTAGAGACGAACCGGATCACGCAGGGAAGAAAAACAGACTTGTGACTGAATTCCTGATGCGTAGCAAAAGCGCCAAATTAAGCCCCTCCCCCTCACACACAACAGTGAGGGAGATCAGTAAACTGTCAAAAATTGAATAAAATGCCCGCCAAGTGGATAATTAGTGCCCAACACAATTTTTCACCCAGTACCTCAGAAAATTAAACGATTTAACATGCCAGCAAAACGTTTAACCTGATAATAAATTGTCACAGAAACCTACTGCTAGCCGTTCTCACTGCAATATAGGCTAAGGTTTATTCATACAGTATCATTCCAGTGAAGTGCCATTCCCCAGAATACTGAAGTGAAAATATACATACATGACAGCCTGATACCAGTTGCTACTACTGCATTTAAGGCTGAACTTACTTTATATAGGTATTTGCAGTATTTTCTAATCAATTCCATTCTCAGAAAATAATAAGCTGCTACATACCTCTTTGCAGGTGACCCTGCCCGCTGTCCCCTGATCTGAAGTATACCTCACCCCTCAGATGGCCGAGAACAGCAACATGATCTTAACTACTCCGGCTAAAATCATATAGAAACTCAGGTAGATTCTTCTTCACATTCTCCCTGAGAAGGAACAACACACTCCGGTGCTGTTTTAAAATAACAAACTTTTGATTGAAGTTATAAAAACTAAGTATAATCACCACAGTCCTCTCACACATCCTATCTATTAGTTGGGTGCAAGAGAATGACTGGGTGTGACATAGAGGGGAGGAGCTATATAGCAACTCTGCTGGGTGATCCTCTTGCACTTCCTGTTGGGGAGGAGTTAATATCCCAGAAGTAATGATGACCCGTGGACTGATCACACTTAACAGGAGAAAGAAGTCTCATCCTATATAGTCCAGACTGGTTTAACATTAGCCAATTAAACTCTACAGTAATTCTTTCACTTCTTATACCCACCTCATACTGCAGACCTTAAGGATTCTTTTACTGCTCTACGCTAAAGGCAATATAGCCCTACATGATATAGAATCAGCTAAGTCATTTAGATTAATTTTTAGGTATACAGATTATGCATATGTTGGTACTGTTCATGGGATAATGATGTGAATCTTGACTATGTATGGTATTGGTTTATGGACGAACTTTCTTTGTAACATTGTTTTATGACTTCAATAAAAAAAAATTATTAAAAAAAAAAACAAACAAGTAAAGGCACGGCACTCCTCACAATACAGCGGTGTAAAAACGGAATAAAGGTGCATCATTAAAAGTAAGTAAAGGCACAGCCCTCCTCACAATACAGCGGTGTAAAAACGGCATAAAGGTGCATCATTAAAAGTAAGTAAAGGCACAGCCCTCCTCACAATACAGTGGTGTAAAAACAGCATAAAGGTGCATCATTAAAAGCAAGTAAAGGCACAGCCCTCCTCACAATACAGCGGTGTAAAAACAGCATAAAGGTGCATCATTAAAAGCAAGTAAAGGCACAGCACTCCTCACAATACAGCGGTGTAAAAACGGCATAAAGGTGCATCATTAGAGCAAGTAAAGGCACAGCCCTCCTCACAATACAGCGGTGTAAAAATGGCATAAAGTTGCATCATTAAAAGCAAGTAAAGGCACAGCACTCCTCACAATACAGCGGTGTAAAAATGGCATAAAGGTGCATCATTAGAGCAAGTAAAGGCACAGCCCTCCTCACAATACAGCGGTGTAAAAATGGCATAAAGGTGCATCATTAAAAGCAAGTAAAGGCACAGCCCTCCTCACAATACAGCGGTGTAAAAATGGCATAAAGGTGCATCATTAAAAGCAAGTAAAGACACAGCACTTCTCACAATACAGCGGTGTAAAAACGGCATAAAGGTGCATCATTAAAAGTAAGCAAAGGCACAGCACTCCTCACAATACAGCGGTGTAAAAACGGCATAAAGGTGCATCATTAAAAGCAAGTAAAGGCACAGCCCTCCTCACAATACAGCGGTGTAAAAACGGCATAAAGGTGCATCATTAGAGCAAGTAAAGGCACAGCCCTCCTCACAATACAGCGGTGTAAAAATGGCATAAAGGTGCATCATTAAAAGTAAGTAAAGGCACAGCACTCCTCACAATACAGCGGTGTAAAAACAGCATAAAGATGCATCATTAAAAGCAAGTAAAGGCACGGCACTCCTCACAATACACCAGTGTAAAAACGGCATAAAGGTGCACCATAAAAAGCAAGTAAAGGCACAGCACTCCTCACAATACACCAGTGTAAAAACGGCATAAAGGTGCACCATAAAAAGCAAGTAAAGGCACAGCACTCCTCACAATACAGCGGTGTAAAAACGGCATAAAGGTGCAACATTAAAAGCAAGTAAAGGCACAGCACTCCTCACAATACAGCAGTGTAAAAACGGCATAAAGGTGCATCATTAAAAGCAAGTAAAGGCACAGCACTCCTCACAATACAGCGGTGTAAAACGGCATAAAGGTGCATCATTAAAAGCAAGTAAAGGCACAGCACTCCTCACAATACAGCGGTGTAAAAACGGCATAAAGGTGCATCATTAAAAGCAAGTAAAGGCACAGCACTCCTCACAATACAGCGGTGTAAAAACGGCATAAAGGTGCATCATTAAAAGCAAGTAAAGACACATTGCCATCTAGATGTGAGGAGTGCCATGCATTTTCTTGCTTTTAAAAAGGACAGTCTAGTCCAAAATAAACTTTCATGATTCAGATAGGGCATGTAATTTTAAACAACTTTATCACCAATTAACTTTTAGCACCAATTTTGCTTTGTTCTATTGGTATTCTTAGTTGAAAGCTAAACCTAGGAGGTTCATATGCTAATTTCTTAGAACTTGATTGCATCTAAGCTGAATGCATTTGAGAGTCTTTCACCACTAGAGGGTGTTAGTTCATGTGTTCATAAAGATAACACTGTGCTCACGGACGTGGAGTTACCTAGGAGTAAGCACCGATTGGCTAAAATGCAAGTCTGTCAAAAGAACTGAAATAAGGGGGCAGACTGTAGAGACTTAGATACAAGATAATTACAGAGGTAAAAAGTGTATTAATATAACTGGGTTGATTATGCAAAACTAGGGAAAGGGATTATCTATCTTTTAAAACAATAAAAATTCTGGTGTAGACTGTACTTTTAATGATGCATCTTTATGCCGTTTTTACACTTCTGTATTTGTGATTTTAATATACACTTAATAAAATTTGATACTTTTAGTAGATTGAGCCGGACTGTGTGATCTCTGCTTTGGTTTGAATTCGATTAGGACTGTCTTTCCCATAGGGCTCTCTAGTAAGACTCAGGAGCGTTTGACCCTCTGACCTGGAAACTACCTCAGAGGTTTGCTTACAGCATGGATGCTGCCTACATAAACGTACGAAGATGACGAGTTTGAATCTACTTCATTTTTTGTAAGCCGATACACAGATTGTTATCCAAAAGTTATATGAGTATTATTTTGATTTGTATCATGGAACTTTGATTTTGGTGCACGGACACTGTCATTGCTTATGCATTAAAACCAATCTCAGAAGTAAGCAAAAAATATATATAAGAGACAGGCAAATGTTAAACCCGAGTAAAAATCCAAGAGCCACTGCTCCGTGGTTTTTAAGATTATTAAAGACCCAGTTCAGTAAGATTAAATGACAGTATATAGATGTCAAGGAAAAGTATACTTACTATAAATACGAAAGTGTTCCACCCAGTTCGGCTTTGACTGTGAAGTTCACCTTAAAAAAATTAAGAAATAAATTATTAACCATTTAAAATCTAACGAAGAAACCTTGCTACTATTTTAAAAATAAGCACATTAATTTGCCATCCAAATTGTTAAAAAAACCCACTAATGTCAAAATTAAACTTCCATGATTCAGACAGAGCATGCAGTTTTAAGAGACTTTCAAATTTATTTCAATTATCAAATTGTGCACAGTAGACGTGCAAGAATTTGTAATTGTGAAACAGCAACACACTAAAATCTGTGCAAAAGGAAATTTATGCTTACCTGATAAATGTATTTATTTTACGATACGATGAGTCCACAGATTTCATCCTTACTTATGGGATATCGCCTCCTGGTCAGCAGGAGGGGGCAAAGAGCACCACAGCAGAGCTGTATATATAGCTCCTCCCTTCCCTCCCACTCCAGTCATTCGACCGAAGTTAGGAAGAGAAAGGAAAAGCCAAAGTGCAGAGGTCACTGAAGTTTAACAAAAATAAAGACCTGTCTTAGAAAAAAACAAAACAGGGTGGGCCGTGGACTCGTCGTATCGTAAAAGAAATAAATTTATCAGGTAAGCATAAATTTCCTTTTCTTTTACAAGATACGACGAGTCCACGGATTTCATCCTTACTTATGGGATACAATACCAAAGCTATAGGACACGGATGAAAGGGAGGGTCAAGACAGGAACCTAAACAGAAGGCACCACTGCTTGAAGAACCTTTCTCCCAAAAACAGCCTCATACAGTCTCATATGCAACACGGATGATGCTCTTCAGCCAAAAAGAAAGAGGTAGCCGTAGCATTCTGACCCCTACGTTTCCCAGAAAAACAACAAATAATGAAGATGATTGACGAAAATTCTTAGTCGCCTGCAAGTAGAACGTCAAGGCACGGACTACATCCAAATTATGTAACAGACGCTCCTTCTTAGAAGAAGGGTTAGGACACAAGGAAGGAACAACAATTTCCTGATTAATATTTTTGTTGGAAACAACCTTAGGAAGAAAACCAAGTTTGGTACGCAACACTACCTTATCAGAATGAAAAATAAGATAAGGAGAATCACATTGTAATGCCGAAAGCTCAGAAGCTCTGCGAGCAGAAGAAATAGCAACCAAAAATAAAACTTTCCAAGATAATAACTAAATATCTATGGAATGCATAGGTTCAAACGGAACCCCTTGAAGAACATTAAGAACTAAATTCAAACTCCAAGGAGGAGCAATTGGTCTAAACACAGGCCTGATTCTAGTCAGAGCCTGACAAAAGGATTGAACATCTGGAACATCTGCCAGACGCTTGTGTAGCAAAATAGATAAAGCAGAAATCTGTCCCTTTAAGGAACTTGCTGACAACCCTTTCTCCAAACCTTCTTGGAGAAAAGATAAAATCCTAGGAATCCTAACCCTACTCCATGAGTAGCCCTTGGATTCGCACCAATAAAGATATTTACGCCATATCTTATAGTAAATTTTTCTAGCAACAGGCTTACGTGCCTGAATCAAGGTATCAATGACCGAATCAGAGAACCCTCGCTTAGATCAAATCAAGCGATCAACCTCCAAGCAGTCAGCTGCAGAGAAATTAGATTCAGATGATGGAAGGGACCCTGAATGAGAAGGTCCTGCCTCAATGGAAGCTTAAACGGTGGCAGAGATGACATTTCCACCAGATCAGCATACCATGTCCTGCGAGGCCACGCAGGAGCGATCAGGACCACCGAAGCCCTCTCCTGTTTGACTCGAGCAATCACCCGAGGAAGGAGAGCAAACGGTGGAAACACATAAGCTAGGTTGAACGACCAAGGCACTGCCAAGGCATCTATCAGTTCGGCATGAGGATCCCTGGACCTGGATCTGTATCTCGGAAGCTTGGCATTCTGACGAGACGCCATAAGATCCAGCTCCGGCCTGCCCCATGTGAGAACTAGGTTGGCAAAGACTTCCAGATGAAGTTCCCATTCCCCCGGATGAAACGTCTGTCAGCTCAAAAAATCTGCCTCCCAGTTGTCCACTCCTGGGATGTAGATTGCCAACAGATAACAAGAGTGAGCTTCCGCCCACTGACCTATCTTGGCTACTTCTGTCATTGCTAAGGAACTCCTTGTTCCTCCCTGATGATTGATGTAAGCTACAGTCGTGATGTTGTCTGACGAAATCTGATGAATTTGGCCGAAGCCAACTGAGGCCAAGCCTGAAGCGCATTGAATATTGCTCTCAACTCCAGAATATTGATGGGAAGTAGAGACTCCAACCGAGTCCACACACCCTGAGCCTTCAGGGAGTTCCAGACTGCACCCCATCCTATCAGGCTGGCGTCCGTTGTCACTATCACCCAAGAGGGTCTGCGGAAGCATGTCCCTTGGGACAGATGATCCGGTGACAACCATCAAAGAAGAGCGTCTCTTGTCTCCTGATCCAGATCTATTTGAGAAGACACATTTGCATAATCTCCATTCCATTGTCTGAGCATGCTCAGTTGTAGAGGTCTGAGATGAAAACGAGCAAACGGAATGATGTCCATTGCTGCCACCATCAATCCAATTGCCTCCATGCACTGAGCCACTGACGGACGAGGATTGGACTGAAAGGTTCGGCATGTATTCAGAATCTTTAACTTTCTGACTTCCAGATTCACCTTCCACTCGTGAGTCCGTAGAAAGGAAAGAACAATGTCGGTATGAGACTTTGTTAGTTGATAAGACGACGCCTGGATCAGAATATCGTCCAGATAAGGCGCCACTGCAATGCCCCAGCAGAGACCCCAGAACCTTTGTGAAAATTCTGGGTGCCATGGCCAGACCGAAAGGAAGGGTCACAAACTGAAAATGTTTGTCCAGAAAGGCAAACCTCAGGAACTTGAAGATATGCATCCTTTAAATCCACGGTAGTCATATATTGACCCTCCTGGATCAATGGAAGAATGGTCCGAATAGTTTCCATCTTGAAGGATGGAACTCTGAGAAATTTGTTTAGACTTTTGAGATCTAAAATGGGTCGGAACATTCACTCTTTTTTGGGAACTACAAAGAGATTTGAGTAAAACCCCTGCCCCTGTATTGGAACGGGCATATTACTCCCATGGAGGAGAGATCTCTTACACAGCGTAAGAACGCCTCTCTTTTTATCTGGTCAACAGACAATCGTGAAAGAAGAAACCTTCCTCTGGGGAAGGAATTTTTGAACTCCGATACCCTTGAGACACGATTTCTAGTGTCCAGGGATCCTGAACGTCTCTTATCCAAGCCTGGACAAAGAGAGAAAGTCTGCCCCCTACTAGATCCGGACCCGGATTGGGGGCTGCCCCTTCATGCTGTCTTAGTAGCAGCAGCAGGCTTCTTGGGTTGTTTACCCTTGTTAAAAGACTGGTTGGGTCTCCAGGTGGACTTAGCTTGTGAATAATTCCCTTCCTGCTTAGTAGAAGAGGAAGAGGAGACTCCCTTGAAATTTCAAAAGGAAAGAAAATTACTCTTTGCTTAGATGTTTTATCTTGAGAGAGGAGGTGACCCTTACCTCCAGTAATATCAGAAATGATCTCTTTCAAGTCAGGTCTTTCCCTTGAAAGGAATAGCCAAAAGCTTGGATTTAGAGGACACATCCGCAGACCAAGATTTTAACCATAAGGCTCTTCGTGCTAAGATGGAGAATCCCGAACTCTTAGCCGCCAATTTGGTGATCTGAAAGGAAGCATCCGTAATAAAAGAATTAGCCAGCTTAAGGGCCTTAATTCTATCCTGTATCTCTTCCAAAGAAGTCTCAGTCCTAAGAGATTCTTCTAGGGCGTCAAACCAAAAAGCAGCCGCAGTCGTGACTGTTACAATGCAGGCCGCCGGTTGTAATAGGAATCCCTGATGAACATAGAGTTTTTTGAGAAGACCCTCCAACTTCTTATCCATGGGTTCTTTGAAAGCACAACTGTCCTCGATAGGGATAGTCGTACGCTTAGCCAGGGTAGAGATAGCTCCCTCCACCTTAGGGATCGTCTGCCAAGAATCCCGAACGGTGTCAGCTATAGGGTACATTTTCTTAAAAATAGGGAAAGGGGAGAACGAGATACACGGTCTTTCCCATTCCCTTGCAATAATTTCCAAAATTCTCTTAGGAACCGGAAAAACGTCAGAATAAGAAGGAACCTCCAAATATCTGTCCATCTTACTCAATTTTTCTGGCAGGACCACAATAGAGTCACAGTCGTCCAGAGTCACCAAAACCTCTCGTAGCAAAAGGCGGAGGTGTTCAAGCTTAAATCTGAAGGACATTACATCCGAATCTGTCGGGGGCAACGCACTTCCTGAGTCAGACAGTTCCCCCTGAGACAGAGCCTCCATACCCCCCAATTAAGAGCCCTGGGAGGGTACATCGGAGATCGCCATCAAAGCATCAGAAGTCGCAGGGACCACATGGGCCTCTGTCCTACAGCGTTTGCCTTGTAACGCTGGCAACTTAGATAAAACCTCTGAAAGAGTGGATGACATAACTGCAGCCATATCCTGCAGAGTGAATGAAGCAGACGCAGTTGAAGAACACGGCGTCGCCTGAGTAGGAGTTAAAGGCTGTGACGCTTGGGGAGAAAGCTGCAGCATACCCTGAGTCTCATCAGTCTGAGAAACATCCTTAGATATACTAGCATTAAAGAAAATTTGTTCTTTACACTGTAAAGCCCTCTCAGTACATGAGGGACAAAAAGGAATAGGGGGTTCCACATTGGCATTTAAACACAGAGCATGTACTTTCCAGAAGGTCAGCCATGACAAAAAAACAAGCAAACGTAATATTGGTCATGGTACTAAGGAATAAACTTTAATTAAAATAAAAAGCAAGAAAATATGTTGAAAAAACGAGTGTACTGTGTCTTTAAAAATTAAAGCTATATAATTTTTACTGCTCTGCAAACGACAATACAATAACAGGGAAGCACTATAAGTTTTCAGTAGATCTCCCTATGAATGTACACTCTAACCGTGCATAACACTTTAGGGACAGAATTCAGCACTTGCACCTCGCCACAGCTCCGCTGCGGAGCCTACCTGTCCCCACGAGTCAACTAATAGCACTCCGTGAACGGCGTGCCTAAGATCGCTTGTGAGAATCACTGAAACAAGCTGACTTAGGCCACACCGGAGCCTCGAGACATGCTGCCGATTCCGGACCCGGATATCAACTGCGCTGCTAAGCGTGCAAACGCTAAGACCACAAGAGAGTTTGCAGCACCTGTATACTGCACTTGCTCCAAAAACTTTAACCCCTCAGAAAGTTCCGTGCTCATATATGTACTTTCAAAACAGTATGCTGATATAACGCTGATCCTGGGGACCCACCTTAAGCCTTCATTGCTCTAGATCCTCTCTCTCAGAAATCTGTGCATCCACAGCAGCATGGAGGTCGAGCAGCAGCGTGGATCCCTACAGCATCTCAGCGTGTGTACAGCCGGTCCGGAAATGCGTGACGTCACGGTAAGGGGCGGATGGCTCCGTTGGTAAGGAGAGTCCACGGCCTGAATAAGCCGATCTTCAAATGTAGTGCTGCGTCTTACAGGGGAGGTTATCGCTGCTCAATGAATGTGAATGTCCGTGCCTTGAACATATCCAGAAGGTAACAGCAAAAGAAACAAGCAGAGGCACCGGATAGTTCACAAATAACAAAGCGTCCTTTATTCAAGTGTTAAAAAGACAGCTGGAGATACATAGGAAAAAGTTGTAAACCTCTAGGGCAAAGGTGGAGTGGTGGTTCCCCACGTACCCTGATGCTGACGCGTTTCGGCAGGTGCCGTAATCGTAGCTGAAGGGTGTAAGCTTAATCACTTATTTAAAGAGACAGATCACCTGTGATAGGTGTAATAGCTCAATTTAAACAGTTATACTCTGTAATAGCTTTTTCTTATAATCTATAAGCATATTAATAAGGCGTATCGAACAGTCTGTTAATATAGCATTCCATGCAGCAATGAATTCCATATCCTCTACAGGAAAAGTAGGGAACTTAGTAATGCGTAGCCCTCTAGGTATGATCCCCAGGCTAAGATATTTTTGTAAAGTCCAAATGTCCCATTTGAGACGACACTCCTTGATCAAGAGAAATTCAGCCTCCTCAAAGAGCTTACTGAGTGGGAAATGGGCCCGATCTGTGACAAACAAAGTCTTTAATTCAAGTTCATCCAACCCTCTATCCTCCAACTTAGAGAGTGAATAAAAATGTGTTAATACATCCATGCTTTGATTAGCCTCCATATTTATTTATGTAAAGCAGCCGTAATATGTGGCAACCACAGTATAGAAACAGTGCAAGCGTAATAAGTCACTGACATATTCAGTGATGTAGATAACACCACAAGAGAGTTTGCAGCACCTGTTAGCCTGTTACCGTGGTTGCTGATATACATTCACATATAAGCCCCTGTATACTGCACTTGCTCCAAAAACTTTAACCCCTCAGAAAGTTCTGTGCTCATATATGTACTTTCAAAACAGTATGCTGATATAACGCTGATCCTGGGGACCAATTTCTCTATTGGCTTATATATAAACAAGGCACACAAAGGATAATATCGAGAGTATAAAATTAACTCAGGTGGTCCTATATGGCTGCGCAATTTAGAAATGTATCTGTGAGAAATGCCATCTGAGCTGTGCAGATATATATATACATATATATGTTGATATTTTTGCATACTCCCCCTGTTGTGTTTACAAATGCATAATAAGAAATGTTCTGTAAATATTATGATTATTATTATTTCTTTGTTGTTTATATATATGCATAAAAAGGTTTATATGAAGTGGATAATATGGTGATACCATCCTAAATTGGGGATTTATCTAATTCACAGGTGGAGGTGGGTGTTACCCACGTAGCACAAGTTTTTAACCTATCACAGGTGATCTGTCTCTTTAAATAAGTGATTACGCTTACACCCTTCAGCTACGATTACGGCACCTGCCGAAATGCGTCAGCATCAGGGTACGTGGAGAACCACCACTCCACCTTTGCCCTAGAGGTTTACAGCTTTTTCCTATGTATCTCCAGCTGTCTTTTTAACACTTGAATAAAGGACGCTTTGTTATTTGTGAACTATCCGGTGCCTCTGCTTGTTTCTTTTGCTGTGCAAACGCTAAGCCCCGCCCATCATGGGCGGAAACTAACTCCCCCTGAAAAATAGAGACCACATGGGGAATAACAATGTCGGACAAAAAACGGAACCAAATGGGACCTCTTAGAGTACCGTGAACAACCAATGTGCCCCTTCAAACACCATACCCCTGTCCTGCCAATTAGTTTAGCAAAAATAAAGGTTAGGTCACTGGAGTAAGAACTCCCGGACACCATCTCCCAGCGTCAAGCCCACAATTTAAGTATATCAACTGGGCTCATTTTCTTACTTATTAGAGCCCACTGATAGCACAGCTGAAACTTCAGCTCACCTAACAAAGAAGGGGGACCTATGCACACAATTCATGTACTTTATGCAAATTGATTACCCCTTACTGGTATAGTGAATAAATGTCAGTCTGTTCTGAGTTACCCAGTCTCCCAGAAGTAAACAACTCTACATACCTTAATGCTGAGTGCAGCATGAACTTGTCCCACACAATTTTGATGTCCTTTTACATCACCTCCAGCAGATCTGTGGGAACAAACAGGGTCTTAGATAATATCTAAGACCATCAAAAGGGCAGCAAACAGTATGGGAGTCGCAAAGAGAATAGAAAACTCAGTTCCCATTGCTGAAAAGCTGTAGCTTTACCCCTGAGTAAATTTAAAAATAATAAACTCTTGATTGAAGAATCTAAACTAACACCTCACTTTACCTCTTCCTATCACTAACACAGGCAAAGAGAATGACTGGAGTGGGAGGGAAGGGAGGAGCTATATATACAGCTCTGTTGTGGTGCTCTTTGCCTCCTCCTGCTGACCAGGAGACGATATCCCATAAGTAAGGATGAAATCCGTGGACTCGTCGTATCTTTTAAAAGAAATCCAGATTTTAGTTTGTTGCCGTTTCACAAGTATACATTTTGCTCCAAAAATGGCCGAACAGCACAAAGATGCCTTCTTCCGCATTTGGAGGTATCCGAAACCTCTGAATGCACGTCTAGTGCACAGTCTTTTTATATCAAATAGTGCAGCCTTCTCATATACACACTAGTTGTTACTGAGCATGTGCAAGAGTTCATATTGCATACATATACAAGTATGCAATTAGCTGATGGATGTCACATGATACAGAGGAGGACCAGCAAAATGAAGTAAATGTTGAAATTGGCATGGTCTGTTTATTATGCACCTGTTGATATGTAATCTCACTGTATTTAACACCATAAATGCCCTCTTTTAGATGCCACAAAGAAAAAGATAACTTTACTATCACTTTAAATAAATTCCTTAATATATTTTTTCAGGAGATTGTCAACTCACGTCTCACTCAAACTTTCATAATTTTAAACAAGATTCCAATTTATTTTATATGTACACCGACTTCTTTTGCCATCCACTCACCGATAGAAGACACGACAATAGCAGAACCTTTTCATTCATATTATGCTCATCTATGCAATCTATTTCCAAACAAGGATAGAACTACTAATGCTAAATTTTGTAAAACGTATCTTGACTCAGTTATTATTATTATTATTAGCAGGTATTTGTAGAGCGTCAACAGGTTCTGCAGCGCTAAAAACATAGGTGGTATATAAAAACGATTACATGGATCAAATGGGGAGAGAGTGTCCTGCCGAGAGTTCCACTGTTGTAGTCAACTTTTATGAAGGTGAACTACAAACAGCTGGGCTCATATGCTTATATGCTTTGGGGGTTTAGGGGATAGCAGTGGAGATAGGAAGGTTAATGTAGGTTGTAAGCATCCCTGAATAGTAGAGTCTTCAGGGAGCACTTGAAGCTTTTAAATCTTGGGGAGATTCTTGTGGAGCGAAGCAGAGAGATACGTAAAATGGGAGCCAATCTGGAGAAATCTTGTAGACGGGAATGTGGAGGAGGTAACAAGAGAGGAGGAGAGTAGGAGATCCTGAGAGGAGAAAAGGGGACGGGAGGGAGAGTATCTGGAGACAAGGTCTGATATGTAGGGGGGAGCCGTGCAATTGAGGGCTGTGTGTGTCAGAGTGAGAATTTTGTGTTTAATCCTGGAGGCAAGAGGAAGCAAGTGAAGGGATTGGCAGATGAAGAGGTGCGGCAGATGAAGAGTGATGTCCAAGGAAGATGAGCCTGGCAGAGGCATTCATTATGGATTGTAAAGGAGCTAGGCGGCAGCTAGGGAGACCAGAGAGGATAGAGTTGCAGTAGTCGAGGCCGGAAAGGATGAGACAGTGGATTCAAATCTTTGTTGTGTCTTGTGTAAGGAAATGTCTAATTTTTTTAAATTTCTTTTTATTGAGGTTAACAACATAATACAGCATAGTCAAACTGAAATTGTGATGTTTGTGGGTACAAAAAAGAATAAACCTCACAATATAAACATATATAACATACACGGATTTGTTTCTACCACACCAAGATCCATATATATGAAAAGGAAAAATAAAACATAACACATGATCTTAACCTCACTTTTCCAAGATTGGAACAATCCTTCCAAAAAGATCAAATTAGATTTCAGTTTATTCCTACTAAATTAGAGATCTGCGTATCTCGGCATCACAAAATACCAAAAAACAAAGGGGGTAGGGGTGGAGGGGGAGGGAAAGAAAAAAAAAAAAACACAAAAAAAACCCTGCTCCACTACTTACATTAGCCTCTATCAACTAAACCTCTCTGTTAACCAAAGCCTAGGTAATGCACCGGATATAATCATATTTAGGAATGGCACTGCATTCTGAAAAGGCTTCAAGAAACAACCCTGCTGCTCTGGTGTCCAAGAACTAATCAGACTTCCCCATTTTTTAAAATAACTTTTAAACTGTTTTTCTGAATCGGCCTTAAGGTTCTGCCTTTCTACAAACTTCTGGGTTTTGATAATATTGATAACTTCCCTTATACAGGGGATTTCTCTTTGTCTCCATTTTTTAAAAAGTAGGCTGCGTGCTACCAATATTACTATATTAACCAACTGTCTATCACCCGTATTGGCCAAATTTTTTAGGAAAAATATATGCTCTGCCTGTAACTCAATTTTACTCTGAAGATGGCGGTTCAACCAATACTGAGCCTTTGCCCAGTATTGCCTAACTTTAGGGCAACTCCAGATGCAATGCAATCGATCTGCCCCTGCCCTTGTACATTTGAAACAATTCCCTGCCTTCGACTACGTCCACTTGGCCATTCTTGCTGGGGTCAAGTAAAAGTTATTTATGATTTTGCACTGTGACTCTCTCCAGCTGATACATGAAGTCGCCTCAGCCGCAAATTTAATACTTTCTAATATATACTCTCCTTGTAACCTATCAAAATATTTATTAAGTTTCTCCTTAGCTTGATTAATATGTTCCAGTCCCTTATTAATCAGAATTTTTTGATACCACCAAGAAATTGAGCGTTTCCCTGCTTGATAAAGCTTTAGGCCTTGAGCTATTTGGACCAATCCCCATTCAGTTGCCACTTCTCTATCAGCTTTTTCAATATAGTGGCGTACCTGCAGATATGCATAAAAATTATTGATTTGGAGGATATATTCTTCTGCCAGACTCTGAAAAGTGCGGGTCTGACCGCCCCTATTATTTTTCAGCTGAGCAAAACAACACAGACCTTTCTCCCTCCAGTCAGAAAACAATCTATAATTGAGACCTGGTGGGAAGTCGACACACCCGATAATCGGTAGATATGGAGACACACAAAATTCCTGTCCCACTAAGAGGCAATATAACTGCCACCCTTTAATAATGTTGGCAAATGTTAACATTCCGTCTATATTCTGTGGCAGCTTCCTATATGGACAATGTAACATGGCTTGTGGGCTGAAAGGTCTGATCAGCTCAGCATCTAACTTATAATATGTTACGTACTCTGATTTGGTAAGCCAGTCTAATCCAAATTTGGCCAGGGCTATTAGGTTATAATGTTTGATGTTTGGAATAGAGAACCCTGCGTATCGTTTGGAATTACTAATTTCATCTATAGAAATTCTTGGTCTCTTTTTCCCCCAGATAAAAGAGGAGCAGGCTTTATTATATCTAATTATATCTTTCCTTGTGACAAGAAGGGGTAGATTTTGCAACAGAAATAGAATTTTTGGGAATATAAATGTTTAAATTATCATGCATCTGGCCGAAATTGACAGAAAATGTAGATTCCATTTATTTAGATCAACTTGAATTTTATCAAAAAAATCTTTATAATTTAATTGATACCATTCACTAGGATTCCTAGCAATCTTAATCCCTAGGTAGTTAATGGCCTTAACTTCTCTAAAAATATAATTGGTACTTTGCCTTGTTTTATTGACCCATAATAGCTCCGACTTTTTAGGGTTAATTTTGTAACCAGAGAAAGTACTAAACTCTGTGATAATTTTAAGGACACATGGAATAGAATTTACGGTATCTTGCAGAAACAAGAGTATATCATCAGCATATAGAGATATGAGTAAGGTCTCCCTACCTATCTTAACTGGTTGTATTGTTTGCCGGATGTACACTGCCAAAGGTTCTAAAGCGAGATTGAATAAGAGCGGGGATAATGGGCAGCCTTGACGGGTTCCTTTCTCTAGAATGATGTGTTGTGTTAATTCCCCATTCACTAGAAGCTGTGATCTAGGTTTCTTATAGACCACTCTCACCAGATCAACCAACCGGCCAGAGAAACCAAAATTTTCAAGAGAGGTTATAAGATGATTCCACTCAATAGAGTCAAAAGCTTTTTCAGCATCAATAGTGATTAAGGCAAAATCTTTTTTCTGGATGTTATGATAAACCCTACTACCCTGTTGGCCGATCTGGTGAAAGTGGTCCACCACTGTCAAGACTCTTCTCATATTACGGACCGAGTTCCTATTGGGGATAAAGCCTGCCTGGTCTGTGTGTATCAATTTACCTATGACACTTTTTAACCTGTCGGCAATAATCGACATCAAGATTTTATAGTCCTGATTTAACAGGGAAATTGGGTGGTAAGCGGATAACTCATCTGGATTTTTTCCCTTCTTTTTTTTTATTTTTTTTTTTTATTTTTTTTATTGAGGATTAAGATAAACATACAGAAAGTCTGACATGTAATATTACAACAAAAAGCCAACAGGTGATATATTCCATGTCCATGGGATGGCATATGAGCGAATAAATGTATACATAGGTAGAAAAATAAAATACAGTAACTCAGCCAATATATCAAAGCAATTATAGTATAATAAAATAAATCATAAAATTATCCAATACTAATCCTCAAGTTTCTACCCCCTGTGATACAAATGAAGCCACTTTTGGGCTTCCAATACAGCTAAAAGAAAATTACAGGAGGGGTGTATTAATATCAGGTCCCATATAGACCTGTTACAGGCTATTATAACATAGTTACCAATTCTGTGCCTTATACTTCAAATATTTAGATCACTTTTGGGACTTCAAATCATAATTTAAACACAGCTTATATATTTATTTTATAGAAAAGAAGTATTAATGATCAGTCATATAGGACTAAGATACTGTAAACCAACTGTAAGGAAGGGTCAGTTATACTATACCATATCCACATATGTGGAGGAGATTGTAAAAGTAATAAGGTTATAGATATAGAGCTGCATACCTGATAGGATGTAAATAAATAACAATTGCTCTTAGAACTAAGCCAGAAAGCTCTAAGCATATTTGCAAGCGCCCCACGAGGGTTGCATGGGCATACTTACTGGGGCTTATTGGAGGAGAGGGCAGATAGATATTAAAGCTTCTGCACTAACTACGATATTACAATATACCCTGACATTTAATAGTGGATATCTTTAGTCTATGCCTACAGTGGAGCCCAGGGCTGGAGCCCAAACATACATATAGCTAAGATTATACATAAGTACACATGGGACCAATCAAATATGTGAAGGTATATAAAGAAAACAGTCTGAACATCAATTAAGCAAATTAGAGCAGACTAAACATGTTACAAATAGCAAAGAACTAAAACTATTAAACTACAATATCGTCCGGATTATGATCCATTACTTTTTATAGGGTATTTAGGGAAGTCCCCAGCAAATATCAGCTTAGCTGAGCAATGGAGTCCGGCATTACCCAGCGCTTAGTCAATATTTTAACCGACCCCAGCCGGTTCTTGAACGCTAGGGCAGCGGTAAGTCTCTGAGTGGAGTGGAGGCAAAACAAAATAGGCCATAGCTTTCCCACGGCAATCTCCGGTGGCCAGACATAGGAATGGAGCATACCTGACACAGTCTCCCCAATTGCTCCCGACCTCCAGCTCCAACACCTCTGCAATGCCAGACTTTGCAGACACAATGTCATAACCTGAGTGAGATCCCATTGCAAACAAGCTGCTTTACCCGCCGCGATCGGCCGCCTCACAGCGGGCTCTGACATCACCTTTTCTGATAGGGGGACCAGATTCCAAGGCCCCATCATAGTGTGATACATAGTTAACTGGCAGGCCTCTCCGAAGATATTTTGCTCTTGACAGTTATAGTCGACTGGGGTGACTCTTAGCACAAACAGACGCTCCTTATTAAGTGTACCTCTCTGAGGTGTCTCCTGCACCATCATCTCCTGTTGCAGATGCGCCATATGCCGGGCCATGGTGCCATGTTCTTGGCTATCAGACAGTCTCTCCAAGTCTATAGGTGACCCCATTTCATTTATAAGTGGGGATTGGGATAGTGGAACCGTTTCAAATCCCGGGGGGAGAACTTCCACTAGATCAGGCATTCTTTTTGTAGTGATCTCCTCCACAGATAGACGCAATTCTCTGGCCACTTCTTCCTCAACACGAGAGAAAAGAGCACTTAGTGACTCTATTATTCTGAAGCTGAATTGATCTTCCATAATAAAATCTTGTAGGTGAACTTACTGCAGCACAACTGGCTGGATATATTGATCAGCGTATACCGCTGCTGGTCCTGTATCTGCAGGATAAATGGGGGGGTTAGATGCAGGCTGAGGTCGTTAGAAGGCCTCCGCTACGCACCACATCTATTAGGTCTTCCGGGCTGAAGGCTAATGGAATAAAGATATATTTCTGTTCAGTATCTTCTGGACTATAAAATGTTACTGAAAAATAGTTCAGATAGTAAGATTTCAGAGCAGTAAATAGCGGCTTTATCTGCTCCAGTAATCAGCCTTAAAGAAAAGCAGCCATCTTGGTTGCTGTTTCGACACGCCCCCCGGATTTTTTCCCTTCTTATGTATAAGGGTAACAATTGAATCCGAGAAGTAGGGGGACTTTAAGGCTTGTGTTAAAAAATAGTCATTATATAGATTCTTTAATGTGGTGCCAACTGTACCTGATAGAATTTTATAAAATTCAATCGGAAGGCCGTCAGGGCCTGCTGCTTTACCTGCTTTTATCCTTTGTATTACCTTAACTATTTCTGGCTCTGTTATTACCGCATTAATTTGATTTAAATCCTCTGATGATATATTGGGTAATTTTATTTTTTCCCAAAATTGTGCCTTTGCCCTTTTATTCCACCGCTGGTGTAGATACTATGAAAATATTTATAAAATGCTTCCCTAATATCTGCGGATTGGGTTATTACTTTATTACCGTCTTTAATTGCTGATATAGTATTTTTCTTTTGTCGGAACTTTACTATTTTAACCAAATGCTTGGCGGAAACCCCCTGATATCCTTAATACTTAGCCCTCGCCTTAAGGTCTTCCCCTACCCATTTCTCTCTAAAAAAATCCTCTTGTTCGTTTTTGGAGGAGATGTATTTACTCCATGTAACTTGATTCGGGGATTGGAGGAATCTATTGTATGCATTTCTAAGCTGGTTGGCCAGTTGTGACTCTCTTGCTCTAGATTTGCGGGTTAACTTAACCATGTATCCCTTAATTTCTAACTGCTTTTCCTGCTTCCCAGAAAATTTCAGTTTTGTTATTATATTCGATATTCTGATCACAATACTCTTGCCATTTTACTTTCAACCAATTTGTAAATTGTATGTTTTGACTCATATAAGCTGGAAAATGAAACAAATTCCCAGGACTTCTCACTCTCTTATCTGGCCAGACCCGCAAACTAATGATGGCATGGTCAGATAACAAAATGTCTGCTATTTGAGTTTCAGTCTCAAGCCTTGCTACTTGCGGACTTATCAAAAATAGATCAATGCGAGAAAAGCTTCTATGTGTCTTAGACTCGCACGTAAATACCCGGTCATCCGGGTGTTGCAACCGCCAAATATCATTCAGCTTTAATGTCTTAATATAATTCCTAAAAAATTTGGCTTCTCTATTATTTGCTTGACAGCATCTGACTCTAGACCTGTCCATCTCTGGATATAAAGTAAGATTCATGTCTCCAGCTATAATCAAGTTCTGCTCTAAATGTAGTATGAGTTTCTGTTGATTTTTTTGCCAGAAACTTTTCTCAAGTTTATTTGGAGCATATATATTGCAAAAGGTCCATCTGACACCCTCTATCTGCATCTGGAGGACTATAAACCTACCCTGCTGATCACACTCTTGTTTCAAAATTTTATAGTTAATCTTTATGTTTATAATAATGGCCACCCCACACTTACACTTATTGCAGGGGGTCACTACAATTTCTGCCACCCAGTTAACTTTCAGTTTTTCTATTTCGTGGTCCTTCAGGTGCAGTTCCTGAAGAAAAATAATATCCGGCTTCTCCCCTTTCAACATTCTCAAAACATTTTTCCGTTTAATGGGGGAGGTTATTCCACCCACATTCCACGACACTAACTTTAAAGGTTCTGACATTTTAATCTTTTAACCAGATAGAATAAAAAAGGGAAAAAAAGAAGAGAGAAAAAAAAAAAGGGAACTGCCCATTCTCCCCCCACTTTCCGAGACTTTTTATTACACTCAACATTTTAAAATTCTGACTTCTCCCCCCACTTTCCGAGACTTTTTATTACACTCAACATTTTAAAATTCTGATATATTATCATTGCATTTAATATATTTGCTACATAAAAATTCCCACTCAGACCTCTATATTATTCTCCTGACAAAAATCTTGCGCTTCCTTGACTGAGTTTAACACAACTCTCCCTTCCACGGTTAGAACCGTTATTTTGGCAGGATATATCATCGCTGTTTTAAGCCCAGCCTTAATTAACCCTGAACAAAATGGTGCCATTACCCTCCTCTTAGAGGCTGTTTCAGAGGAGAAACCCTGGAACAACAGGATTTTTTTCCCTTCAATTGTTAATGTTTGTAATTTCCTGTAGTGCTGCATAATATTAATCTTATCCTGGAAGTTCAGGTACCTAATTAGAACCATCCTGGGATGTGTATTTCCATCTGTGGAGGACCTGACACTTCCTACCCTGTGGGCCCGTTCTACTTGGAGTATATCCCTATCTGTCTGAATCCCTAATAACTTAGGGAGTGTGTTCGCTGCGAATTTCAAAAGGTCCTGAAACTCTCTACTCTCTGGGAGTCCCACTACCCGGACATTATTCCGGCGGGATCTATCCTCCAATTCTTCCACCTTTAACAAAAGTGCCTTGATTTTATCTGTGTTCTCCCTTATATTTATGTCTTGAGTATTTAGCTTATCTTCCGCTTCTGAGACCCTAGCCTCTATTTCTGAAATTCTGACTGAAAAAAGCCTTATCTCCTGTGATAAATCTGCAATATCTTTTTCAAATTGCGGAAGTAAAAGATCCGCTAACTGATTTATTGTCATCTGTGTATCTTGGTTTGTACAAGGACTTTCAAGACTGATCTCAGTACCTGATTCTTGACCTATTTTCTGTTTTCTATCTTTCCTTAGAGGCATAGCGGGAGATTTGTTTTTTTGCGCTTGTCATGTATTTATCCATGAAGATTAAAGGGACAGGTTCCTTTAAGTAGATACACTGTATACACTTGTATCTGGGGCAGAGATAATCTTGCTTTTGTTGCACACTAATTATGCTTAGGTCAACCTTTTTGTGCCTATTATTTCTTCTATTCACCTATACCTAGTGGATCTATGTGCTTTCTAATTTTAAGTTTCTTAAAAACTATGACCTTTGAAGGCCTATTCAGAGATCTTATTGCAAGATAACAACAAGATCTTCTTTATGTGCTCGTGCTTAACTCGCCTTTACCCAACACCCTTTGGTCTCAAAAACCAATTCTAAATATATTATGATTGTGTAAGCATCTATATCTCCCAACTATCCACTCGAGAGGGGAGAGCAAGAGAAAAAAGAAAAGAGAAAAAAAGAAGAAAGGAAAATAATAAAAGGTCTAAAGACACAACAGGAATATATTATGATTTCTAATTCAGACCTCTATCTGAAATTCCCTATTCCCCCCCTCCTGACCCCTTCCCCTTATTGCCTACTAGTAATTAAAGTTGTGTTTAGTACCCTGTGTCAAAAACTGTGATAAATAAATAAATTAGTGAATAATCCGTATATATGAGGGACCTAAGGTTAATTTCTCTGTTCCAGAGCCAAAACTTATACGCTAATACACTTTGACTTATACTAGTCTGATGGCCTTTTTTGACTGGTTCTTAGTGTTTAGTATTCAACCAGCGTTAACATCTACTAACAAAGTACAATTTTAAATACTATCCTGCATAAAAAAAAAAAAGAGCAAAACACCTCTCTAGCTGATACAATTTTTCCAGCCTTGTGCTACTGCCCAGGTATGCAAGTGTATTATTGACTTTTCCCCCTAGTGGTTATACTATAGAAACCTGCGGTTACCTCCTACAGCAGCCTAATGTTTAACTTCTCTGCTAAGCTGGTAATATATGTAGTATACTCTGTTTACTTGCTGCATATTTCAAACATATGAGACAATACACATTTAAATGAAAAACAAAAAATCAAACAAATAAAAGAGATGCACCATTTGCCAAAAAAAGGGCTTTTGCACAGTTATAAAGAAAAGCCATGCATTACTAATACTATATAAAAGTTATGGCCTGTGGCCAATATTGTAAAAAGCCTGTTATCTAATCCTCTTCGTGCTTTTATACACAAAATCTGCTATCTGATTACTTCAACCTGCTCGACGCCAGGTCCACTGCTTGACAGGCCCTGAAAGAAAAACACACTTATATGCCAGGCCTCTAATTTCTCATATTCAAGTGTCTGCTAACACATTTATCAGTCCTTCTAGGTCAAACCGGTATATAACATGTCATAAGCCACCTTAAAGTCATTTTTCAGGCTGATATTTTGGCAGGCAGTTCTTGCAAGATTTTATTTTCCTTTTCAACAGAGAGGATTTATTTATAGCAAATTTAAACACAGTGGCTCCTCATTCTTGTATTACTTCTTTGCCCATCAAATTACACTGGTATGTACACTACTCCTTATTCTCGATACTCTTTCACACGTTGATAAATATATAATAGTCCGTTATTGTGACAGAGACCATATCCATTATCAACCTTGTCTTTTAAAGAGAGTTCCAATACTTTTTTGCAACCGTAACTATAGAGGTAGGCCCCCACCTTCCAATATCGGCAAACTGATAAGCTTTGCAGAGTTATTACCCTTTCAATTGAAGATGCCTCCTGAGCTTATAGGGACCCGGCCCTTTTAGCTGTACTTCGAAATTAGATATGGTAGCAAATCAGCAGTTTTTTCCCGCTTACTTACCCCCGGACTTCTTCACTGCACATACTGGGCTTTCATACCTTCTTAGGTGGCTCTCTCTCCAGCCCCTTCTCGGTCTGTGTGCAATGCTTGGGGCCACCGTGTTCCAGTACGGTCAGACGCCAGCTCCTCACACACTGCCCGGCCCGCAGATATGACGTCACCTGCCTTCGCCGACTTACATGGGGGTAAGATAGCTCCGCGCTCAGCTGTTTCCACGGGACCACAGTTCCCTCTACACCAGTGAGTATTTCTCTGTCAGCTTCTTGCGGCTTACTTGTAGGGGGTGGCTACACTCCTCCTGGGTTCCCTCTTGGCCCTCTCCCGACTGGTCTCACCACTGGTCTCGCCACTTAGAGAGCAGCAGCTTCCACCACACACGAGGCGCCTCTCTCCCAGACCCGGTACACTTCCAGTCACTTTACGATTAGGTATAACTTGTTCCTTTTATGTGAAACTTGGCTTGTCTGTGGCCATGTTGGCGACCGGCAAACAGCGACCATTCACTCTGCTCTCCACACTCCTTGCCGTCCCCACGTCTGTGTTTTGCGGCTGAATCCAGGCAGCCTGTAAGGGATCTGTGGACTTCCTCCTACCACTTTAATTCCCCCGGGCAGGGTACTTCTTTCCCCCAGCAATAGGGCTCTGTGACTGGGTGTCCGCTGGTGTATTGCTCCACAGTCCAGGGAGCAAGAGCGTGCTCTCCTTCCTCCAAGCTCCACCCACAGGAAGTCCAATCGGAAATGTCTAATTTTAGCAATGTTTTTGAGGTGGAAGCGGCAGGCTTTAGCCAAGGACTGAATGTGAGGAGTGAAAGACAGATCTGAGTCCAGTGTGACCCCAAGACATCAGGCATGTGAGGTTGGGGTAATGATGGAGTTATCAACAGTTATAGAGACATGGGGGGGGGGTGGAGATTTTGGAAGAAGGGGGGGGGGGAATAAGGAGCTCAGTTATGGAGAGATTTAGCTTGAGGTAGTGAGAAGAAATCCAAGATGAGATATGAGAGAGACAGTTAGTGACACAGCAAGAACAGTAATGCTATACCTCTATGCTTTAGTTTAGAACCAACCACTTGGATAGTAACCGGCAGTGACATTTACTTAAACCTACATACTGAAACCCCCCTCCCCCCTTCTACAGAACTATTTTTTACTTTGGTCCAGTGCACAATTTAGTCGCTTGGTGTAACAAACGATACTTTGCATTAGTGAGGGGCGTTTGTGTATATATATATATATATATATATATATATATATATATATAGTTACTGCAGCTCAATCTTAAGTCTCATCTGCTAAACAAGTTTGAATTCCACCTATCAGACTTATAGCTAATCGATGAGACACATTCGATTACAGATTTGTGTAATTATGAGACAGGAATTATACCTGCTCTTAAACTGGGAATAATTCTCTATACAGTGATGATCTTGCTATATATATAAGTTGGATTACCTTGGAATTTTTAACGAGCAGTGAGGCTGTTAAACAAACTATATATATATGAACTAGATCAGCTGTTGGTTTTACCTCTATTTATATTAATATTGCAAGCTAGTTTACAAGTCAGCAGACATTACAAGTAACCTTGTGTGTTTATTTCCTCCATGTTACGAGTATGAATAACAGTATCTGAGAATACGGTCAAACCTCTATTATTAGTTTCAACTTTAGATTGAACAGCATATAAGTTGTTTTGACTCAGTGTTATTGTACTGTAGTTGCAGGGGTGTTTTCTTCCATTACGATCATATTAAATTTGTATGTAAGAACTAAAACACCTACATATTTAACCTGTAGAGCATTCCTACACGGGAAATATAATATCAAATTAAAATATTTTTCTGACATTATCCCATCTACTACTGTTACTTAATCTGTGGAATAGCAACGCAATATCACTTTGTTCCAGCTTAGAACCAATCGATTGAACAGCATCTGGTATTTACATTTATCCTATCCTACACACTGATAACCCCTCTATGCAATTATTTTGTTCTTTAACCCTATGTAAAACATAGCAGCTGTAGAATTCCAGAAGACTAACATTGGCTACGTAACTACTGTGTGGCTCCTGAGTGTGATTTTAACTTTGCACTTTCCTATTTTAATGTGTGTTTATTCTAAATAATAAAAGTTATGTTTTAAACCCTTTTCTAAAACTGTTCATCCATAAGTCTTGATCACTCCTTATGGTGCTTGTCACATGTCAAGAATTTATTTTTGCAAGTCAATAACACATTAACCCCTTGAGTGCTATTTATGTAGTCTGATTTCAGGGGTAAGCTTCTTTGCCTCTCCTGTCTGTAGATACTTATTTAATTACTACATAGCACCTCTCAAATCCCAGGAACAATTATTTGAACAGAGTTCATTGTTATAAATGGGTAATTCAGGGGTATCTATTCTACACGAGTAGTGCCATTGGTCTTTCTTCAATTTTCTCCAGTTAGTGACACGGGTTAGCAAGGAAGGAGATAGTTCTGGTGTAGAGGTAGATTTGGGTATCGTCGGCATACAAATGATAATAACTTTATTAAGGAACCTAGTGAGGACGTGTAGATTGAGAAGAGAAGGGGACCGAGGACAGAGCCTTGCGGTACCCCAACAGAAAGAGGTAATGGGGCAGAGGATGGCCCAGAGAAGGCTACACTAAAAGGTACGGTTAGACAGATAGGAAGAGAACCAAGAGAGAGCTGTGTCACAGATGCCAAAGGATTGGAGGGTATGGAGCAAAAGAGGGTGGTCGTCAGTATCAAAAGCTGCAGAAAGATCAAGGAGTATAAGTAGAGAGAAGGGGCCTTTTGATTTTGCGCTAAGTAGGTCGTTGGTAACCTTAACAATGGCTGTCTCTGTTCAGTGAAGGGTCAAGGAGGGAGTTAAGTGTAAGGAAATGGGATAGACGTGCATATACTAGCTTTTCAAGAAGCTTTGAGGCAAGAGGAAGTAGGCAAATAGGGTGGTAGATGGATGGGGAGGTTGGATCGAGAGAAGGTTTTTTGAGGATAGGTGTGACTAATGCATGCTTAAGAGATATGGGAACTATACCAGTGCTGAGGGAGAGGTTGAAGATGTGTGTGAGTATAGGGGTAAAGGTAGAAGAGAGGGAGGGGAGTAGTTGTGAGTGGATGGGGTTGAGGGGACAGGTAGTGAGGTGAGAGGATAGTATAATGGCAGAAACTTCATTCTCTGTAACAGGGCAAAATAGCTAAATTTATGTGTGTTTTGGACGATTGTGAGCTTTTGAGGGGGAGGGAGACCGGTAGTATGTTGAGAGCTGATTTCATTTCTGATGGAGTCAATTTTGTTGTTGAAGTAGCTGTCAAAATCTTGGGCTGAGAGAAAAGTTGTGGTGGGAGATGGGGGTGGGCGGAGAAGAGTATTGAATGTGGAGAACAGACGTTTTGGGTTTGAAGAAAGAGTAGAGATAAGAGTAGAGAAGTAATGTTGCTTATATAGATTAAGGGCAGAATAGTAAGAGTTCAAGATAAACTTATAGTGAAGAAAGTCAGCAGAACTCCGAGATTTCCTCAAGTGTCGCTCAGCAGTACGGGAACATCTGCGTAGGTACCGTGTCAGAGGAGTATGCCAGGGCTGAGGATGAGTGTATGTTTTCCGAGTTATGGTAGATGGGGCTAGGTTATCAAGGACCGATGCAAGGGTGGAGTTATAGTGGCAGATGGATTCATCAGGACAGGAAAAGGAGGGGATGGAAGAGAGAAGAGGTTCGAGAGAGCTAGCGAGCTGTTGCTGCTCTAATGACTTGATTCTTCTGTGAAGTTTAGTGTGAGGGGTAGAAGGAGGGAGAGTTGTAGGGAGGGAGGTGATGGTACAAGTGAGGAGGTGGTGGTCAGAAAGAGGAAAAAGTGAGTTTGTGAAGTTTGAAATAGTGCATCGATAACTGAAAATCAGATCAAGGGAGTGACCATCTTTGTGAGTGGGAGAGTCAGTCCATTGTGACAGGCCGAAAAGAGGAAGTGAGTTGCAGAAGATGTTTTGCAGAGGAGGCAGTGGGATTATCAACACTGAGGTTGAAGTCACCGAGAATGAGGGTAGGGGTATCCGAGGAAAGATAGTAAAGTAGCCAGGCGGCAAAGTGATCTAGAAATAGAGTTGCGGAGCCAGGAGGGCGGTATATGACTGCAACGCGTATAGAGAGGGGAGAGAATAAGCGGATCATGTGTGTTTCGAATGAATAAAATGTGAGGGAAGAGAAGGGCTGTATTTGTTGAAAAGTGCAACGAGAGAAAAGTAAAATACCAACACCACCTCCTTGTTTATTGTCAGACCTAGGAGTGTGGCTGAAGTGGAGACCCCCATGTAACAGTGCAGCAAAGGAAGCAGTGTCTGAAGGAGAGAGCCAGATTTCTGTGGGATCCAGAAGATTGAGAGAGTGGGAGATAAAGAGGTCGTGGATAGAAGTGAGTTTGTTGCAAACAGGGCGAGAGTTCCATAGTGCACAAGTGAAGGGGGTGGTGGCTCTAGATGCAAAAGGAATAAGAATAAGGTTACCAGAGTTTTGTTTTTGAAGTCTATTGAAGGGCACACATGGGTGTGCAGGGCAAGGAAGTTGTGGGGAACCAGAATTGGGGGAGATGTTGCCAGCAGCTAGTATGAGCAAGAGAGAGAGTGACATGAGATGAGATGCAGATTTGCAGTAGTGAGACTGTTTTGTGATGAGTTGCAAGGGGGAGAGAGAGTCGTTAGGAATGTGTGAAGTTCATGAATACAAAAGTAAGGTGAGGTTAAGAGAGATGGGCTAATGAGCAGTGCAGATGGTGAGGGGTAAGGAGTAATTCAGTAAAGTAGTTTGTTAAACAAACAAAAGGTGGCAAAAAGGAATATGAAGACATTTTCAAAGTGAACATTTTATAAGTGAGGCATTAAAAATAGAATTATACAAGAATTGAACAAGGATTGGGCAAGGAGCAAGACACAAGGCAAGTACTTTTGTAATATGTTTCATATACCTTTTTGTTTTCTTATGCAATTGCTACTGTAATCCTGTGTCTTATGTGTTTAACTGGTTCCCACTTTTGTAAAAATGCTCAATATATTCATAATCATTTTTGCAACCTCTTGTCTCTATAACAAACTACATTATTCAATTACTCCTTCTCCCTCTCCACCTGCACTGTTCATTAACCCATCTCTCTTAAACTCACCTTACTTTTGTACTCATGAACTTTACCTATTCCTAAACACTCTCTCCCCCCCCTGCAGCTCGTCTCAAAAACAGTCTCACTACTGCAAATCTGTATCTCATCTCATGTCACTCTCCCTCTTGCTTTTACTTACTGCTGGGGACATCTCCCCTAATCCTGGTCCCCAACCAATGCCTAGCCATGCACATCCATGTGTACCATCCCATAGACTCAGAAAACAAAACTCTGCAAACCTTACTCACAATTCCTCTTGCATCAAAAGCCACTACCCCTTTCACTTGCGCACTCTGGAACTCTCGCTCTGTTTGCATCACTTCTATACATGACCTCTTCATCTCCTGCTCCCTCAACCTTCTGGCCCTAACAGAAACCTGGCTCTCTCCCTTAGACACAGCATCCACTGCTGCTCTGTCACATGGGGGTCTCCACCTTAAGCCACACTCCTAGGTCTGGTAATAGACAAGGAGGTGGTGTAGGTATTATACTTTCCTCTCGATGCACCTTTCAACAAATACATCCCATCGCTTCACTCACACTTCCCTCATTCAAAACCCACACGATTTGCATATTCTCCACTCTCTCTGTACATGTTGCAGTCATATACCGACCCCCTGGCTCCTCATCTCAATTTCTAGATCACTTGACTGCCTGGCTATCTTATTTCCTTTCCTCAGACACCCCTCCCCTCATTGTTGGTGACTTCAACATCCCTCTTGACAATCCCACTGCCTCATCTGCAAAACAACTTCTGCAACTCACTTCCTCTTTCGGTCTGTCACAACGGGCTGATTCTCCCATTCACAAAGACGGTCACTCTCTTGACCTGATCTATAACTATCGATGCACTCTCTCAAACTTCACAAACTCCCCCTTTCTTCTTTCTGACCACCATCTCCTTACTTGCTAATTCCCTCAAACCTCTCCTCTCATCCTTCTCCTGCCCTGAACAATCTACATGCCACTATAATTCCACCCCTATATCCGTCCTTGACAATCTCGCCCCTCTTACCATAGCTCGGAAATCACACACTCATCCTCAGCCCTGGCATACTCCTCTAACACGGTACCTACGCAGATGTTCCCGTACTGCTGAGCAGCACTGGACAAAATCTCGGAGTTCAGCTGATTTTCTTCATTACAAATTAATCTTGAACTCCTACTATTTTGCCCTTAATCTCCATAAGCAACACTACTTCTCTACTCTTGTCGCTAATCTTTCTTCAAACCCAAAACGTCTGTTCTCCACTTTCAATACTCTCCTCCGCCCCCCCCCACCTCCTAATAAAACTTCTCTTCTCAGCTCAGGACTTTTCCAGCAACTTCAATAACAAAATTGACTCCATCAGAAATGAAATCAGCTCTCAACATAATTCCATTCTCTCACCCCCTCAAAAACTCTCACTCAACCACAACCCACATAACCTTAAACTTAGCTCATTCTCCCCTGTTACTGAGGAAGTTTCAGCACTTATACTGCGCTCTCACCCCACTACCTGTCCCCTTGACCCTATCCCCTCACAGCTACTCCCCTCCCTCTCTGCTATCCTTACCCCTATACTAACACACATTTTCAACCTCTCCCTCAGCACCAGTATATTTCCATCATCGCTGAAACATGCACTGGTCACACCTATCCTCAAAAAACCTTCCCTTGATCCTACTTCCCCATCCAACTACGCCCTATTTCCCTCCTCCCTCTTGCATCAAAGCTTCTCGAAAAACTAGTATATGCACGCCTATCTCATATCCTTACATTAAACTCCCTTCTTGGCCCATTGCAATCTTGATTTACGTCCCCATCACTCCACAGAGACAGCTATTGTTAAGGTTACCAACGACCTACTTACAGCAAAAACAGAATTTATGCTTACCTGATAAATTACTTTCTCTTACGGTGTATCGAGTCCACGGATTCATCCTTACTTGTGGGATATTCTCAATCCCTACAGGAAGTGGCAAAGAGAGCACACAGCAGAGCTGTCCATATAGCTCCCCTCAGGCTCCGCCCCCCCAGTCATTCGACCGACGGTTAGGAGAAAAAGGAGAAACTATAGGGTGCAGTGGTGACTGTAGTTTTACTAAAATAAATTTGAACCTGACTTAATTGCCAGGGCGGGCCGTGGACTGGATACACCGTAAGGGAAAGTAATTTATCAGGTAAGCATAAATTCTGTTTTCTCCAACATTGGTGTGTCCGGTCCACGGCGTCATCCTTACTTGTGGGATATCTCTTCCCCAACAGGAAATGGCAAAGAGTCCCAGCAAAGCTGGCCATATAGTCCCTCCTAGGCTCCGCCCACCCCAGTCATTCTCTTTGCTGTTGCACAGGCAACATCTCCACGGAGATGGTTAAGAGTTTTTTGGTGTTTAAATGTAGTTTTTATTCTTCTATCAAGTGTTTGTTATTTTAAAATAGTGCTGGTATGTACTATTTACTCTGAAACAGAAAAGGATGAAGATTTCTGTTTGTGAGAGGAAGATGATTTTAGCAGACAGTAACTAAAATCGATTGCTGTTTCCACATAGGACTGTTGAGATGAAGTAACTTCAGTTGGGGGAAACAGTTAGCAGACTTTTCTGCTTAAGGTATGACTAGCCATATTTCTAACAAGACCATGTAATGCTGGAAGGCTGTCATTTCCCCTCATGGGGACCGGTAAGCCATTTTCTTAGTCAAACAAACAGAATAAAGGGCTTAATATGGGCTAAAAAACTGGTAGACATTTTTATGGGCTAAATCGATTGCTTTATTTGGGCATTTTATTCATATTTATGCTGACAATTCGCATTTATAAACTTGGGGAACGTTTATTAAACGGCAGGCACTATGTTAGACACCTTTTCCAGTCAGGGGGCCTTCCTAGTTGTAGACTGAGCCTCATTTTCGCGCCATTACTGCGCAGTTGAAAATATCCCAATAAAGGGATATAAAAGAGCGCTGATATTATAAAGGAAAACAAAAAACAATTTAAAACTAGTTATTGTACTTTGAATATAGTAGATCAGGTCTACCGTATTAGTCCTGTTTAATGTCCATATATTGGTGGTAAATAAGGGGTACAGATGTCCTCTTGAAAGAGATGATGATGATTCAAGCTGCTCCTCTTGATCCCAGAGAGTATGGAACAACTGTTGAAGAAGAATAGAAAGAGGGCGCCACAATAGCGTGATATCGTCTGGAATGCAGGTATAGATAAAGGTAGATATTTATGCTTACCAGATGGTGTGGCACTGTACTGTGACCAGTGCAAGAGAGCAGGCTAGCACTTAACAGTGGCTAGTACACTGTAGGAGTCAGGCTCCAAAGGCACTTGCTCTGGTTGCAACTTGGTGTTTGTCTCCTGATGTCTGGACTTCAGGTGCTGCAAAGGAGTGATCTTATGTGTGTTGTTCAGTGGATATATATGAACCACAACACAGACAACTTCAAATAAAAAAGACTTTTAATATTTTATGACGCGTTTCTCAACCTACAAGGGTTGTTTCATCAGATAAAAAAGTGAAACTGATGAAACAACCCTTGTAGGTTGAGAAACGCGTCATAAAATATTAAAAGTCTTTTTATTTGAAGTTGTCTGTGTTGTGGTTCATATATATCCACTGAACAACACACATAAGATCACTCCTTTGCAGCACCTGAAGTCCAGACATCAGGAGACAAACACCAAGTTGCAACCAGAGCAAGTGCCTTTGGAGCCTGACTCCTACAGTGTACTAGCCACTGTTAAGTGCTAGCCTGCTCTCTTGCACTGGTCACAGTACAGTGCCACACCATCTGGTAAGCATAAATATCTACCTTTATCTATACCTGCATTCCAGACGATATCACGCTATTGTGGCGCCCTCTTTCTATTCTTCTTCATTACTGCGCAGTTGTTTTTTGAGAGCAGGGCATGCAGATGCATGTGTGAGGATCTGAAATTTGCTGGAAAAGCTTCTAGAAGGCGTCAATTGGTATCGTATTCCCCTCTGGGCTTGGTTGGGTCTCAGCAAAGGCTATAGCTGGGACTGTATAGGGGTTAAATTTGTAAACGGCTCCGGTTCCGTTATTTTAAGGGTTAAAGCTCTGAAATTTGGTGTGCAATACCCTTAATGCTTTAAGACACTGTGGTGAAATTTTGGTAATTTTTGAACAATTCCTTCATACTTTTTCACATATTCAGTAATAAAGTGTTTTCTGTTTAAAATTTAAAGAGACAGTAACGGTTTTGTTTTAAAACGTTTTTTTGTGCTTTGTTGACAAGTTTAAGCCTGTTTAACATGTCTGTGCCTTCGGATAAGCTATGTTCTATATGTATGAAAGCCAATGTGTCTCCCCATTTAAATTTATGTGATAATTGTGCCATAGCGTCCAAACAAAGTAAGGACAGTACTGCCACAGATAATGAAATTGCCCAAGATGATTCCTCAGATGAGGGGAGTAAACATGATACTACATCATCTCCTACTGTGTCTACACCAGTTTTGCCCACACAGGAGGCCCCTAGTACATCTAGTGCGCCAATGCTTATTACCATGCAACAATTAACGGCTGTAATGGATAACTCCATAGCAAATATTTTATCCAAAATGCCTACTTATCAGAGAAAGCGCGATTGCTCTGTTTTAAACACTGAAGAGCAGGAGGGCGCTGATGATAATTGTTCTGTCATACCCTCACACCAATCTGAAGGGGCCATGAGGGAGGTTTTGTCAGATGGGGAAATTTCAGATTCAGGAAAAATTTCTCAACAAGCTGAACCTGATGTTGTGACATTTAAATTTAAATTAGAACATCTCCGCGCACTGCTTAAGGAGGTGTTATCTACTCTGGATGATTGTGACAACTTGGTCATTCCAGAGAAATTATGCAAGATGGACAAGTTCCTAGAGGTTCCGGTGCACCCCGACGCTTTTCCTATACCCAAGCGGGTGGCGGACATAGTAAATAAGGAGTGGGAAAAGCCCGGCATACCTTTTGTCCCCCCCCCTATATCGAAGAAATTATTTCCTATGGTCGACCCCAGAAAGGACTTATGGCAGACAGTCCCTAAGGTCGAGGGGGCAGTTTCTACTCTAAACAAACGCACTACTATTCCTATCGAAGATAGTTGGGCTTTCAAAGATCCTATGGATAAAAAATTGGAGGGTTTGCTTAAAAAGATTTTTGTACAGCAAGGTTACCTTCTACAACCCATTTTGTGCATTGTTCCTGTCACTACAGCAGCGTGGTTCTGGTTCGAGGAACAAGAAAACTCGCTTAGTAAAGAGACTCCATATGAGGAGGTTATGGACAGAGTTCACGCACTTAAGTTGGCTAACTCTTTTATTTTAGATGCCGCTTTGCAATTAGCTAGATTAGCGGCGAAAAATTCAGGGTTTGCTATCGTGGCGCGCAGAGCGCTTTGGCTAAAGTCTTGGTCAGCGGATGTGTCATCCAAGACAAAATTGCTTAACATCCCTTTCAAAGGTAAAACTCTATTTGGACCAGAATTGAAAGATTATTTCAGACATCACTGGGGAAAGGGCCACGCCCTTCCACAAGATAGGCCTTTCAAGGCCAAAAATAAGTCTAATTTTCGTTCCTTTCGCAATTTCAGGAACGGACCGGCCTCTAATTCTGCATCCTCTAAGCAAGAGGGTAATGCCTCACAACCCAAACCAGCCTGGAAACCAATGCAAGGCTGGAACAAGGGTAAGCAGGCCAAGAAGCCTGCCGCTGCTAACAAAACAGCATGAAGGAGTGGCCCCCGATCCGGGACCGGATCTAGTGGGGGGCAGACTCTCTCTCTTTGCTCAGGCTTGGGCAAGAGATGTTCAGGATCCCTGGGCGCTAGAAATAGTTTCTCAGGGTTATCTCCTGGAATTCAGGGAACTACCCCCAAGGAGAAGGTTCCACATGTCTCACTTATCCTCAAACCAAATAAAGAGACAGGCGTTCTTACATTGTGTAGAAGACCTGTTACAGATGGGAGTGATACACCCAGTTCCAATAAAGGAACAAGGAATGGGATTTTATTCCAATCTGTTCGTAGTTCCCAAAAAAGAGGGAACTTTCTGACCAATTTTGGATTTGAAGATCCTAAACAAATTTCTCAGGGTACCATCGTTCAAGATGGAGACCATTCGAACGATTCTACCCACTATCCAGGAAAGTCAATTTATGACTACCGTGGATCTAAAGGATGCGTACCTACATATTCCTATCCACAAAGAACATCATCAGTTCCTAAGGTTCGCTTTTCTGGACAAGCATTACCAGTTTGTGGTCCTCCCATTCGGGTTAGCCACTGCTCCAAGGATTTTCACAAAGGTACTAGGGTCCCTTCTAGCGGTTCTAAGACCGAGGGGCATTGCAGTAGTACCTTACTTGGACGACATTCTAATACAAGCTTCGTCCCTGTCAAAAGCAAAGGCTCATACAGACATCGTTCTGGCCTTTCTCAGATCACACGGATGGAAGTCGAACATAGAAAAAAGTTCTCTGTCTCCGTCGACAAGAGTTCCCTTCTTGGGAACAATAATAGATTCCTTAGAAATGAGGATTTTTCTGACAGAGGTCAGAAAGTCAAAACTTCTAAGCACTTGTCAAGTTCTTCATTCTGTTCCTCGTCCTTCCATAGCGCAGTGCATGGAAGTAGTAGGGTTGATGGTTGCAGCAATGGACATAGTTCCTTTTGCACAAATTCATCTGAGACCATTACAACTGTGCATGCTCAAACAGTGGAATGGGGACTATACAGACTTGGTCTCCAATGATTCAAGTAGATCAGAAGACCAGAGATTCACTCCGTTGGTGGCTGACCCTGGACCATCTGTCCCAGGGAATGAGCTTCCGCAGACCAGAGTGGGTCATTGTCACGACCGACGACAGTCTAGTGGGCTGGGGCGCGGTCTGGGAATCCCTGAAAGCTCAGGGTCTATGGTCTCGGGAAGAGTCTCTTCTCCCGATAAACATTTTGGAACTGAGAGCGATATTCAATGCTCTCAGGGCTTGGCCTCAACTAGCAATGGCCAGATTTATAAGGTTCCAATCAGACAACATGACGACCGTTGCGTATATCAATCATCAGGGGGGAACAAGGAGTTCCCTGGCGATGAAAGAAGTGACCAAAATAATTCAATGGGCGGAGGATCACTCCTGCCACCTGTCTGCGATCCACATCCCAGGTGTGGAAAACTGGGAGGCGGATTTTCTGAGTCGTCAGACATTCCATCCGGGGGAGTGGGAACTCCATCCGGAGATCTTTGCCCAAATAACTCAATTATGGGGCATTCCAGACATGGATCTGATGGCGTCTCGTCAGAACTTCAAGGTTCCTTGCTACGGGTCCAGATCCAGGGATCCCAAGGCGACTCTAGTAGATGCACTAGTAGCACCTTGGACCTTCAACCTAGCTTATGTATTTCCACCGTTTCCTCTCATTCCCAGGCTGGTAGCCAGGATCAATCAGGAGAGGGCCTCGGTGATCTTGATAGCTCCTGCGTGGCCACGCAGGACTTGGTATGCAGACCTGGTGAATATGTCATCGGTTCCACCATGGAAGCTACCTTTGAGACAGGACCTTCTTGTTCAGGGTCCATTCGAACATCCAAATCTGGTCTCCCTCCAGCTGACGGCTTGGAGATTGAACGCTTGATTCTATCGAAGCGTGGGTTTTCAGATTCTGTGATAGATAATCTGGTTCAGGCCAGAAAACCGGTAACTAGATTTACCATAAAATATGGAAAAGATATATCTGTTGGTGTGAATCCAAAGGATTCCCATGGAATAAGATAAAAATTCCTAAGATTCTCTCCTTTCTACAAGAAGGTTTGGAGAAAGGATTATCTGCAAGTTCTCTAAAGGGACAGATCTCTGCTTTATCTGTCTTACTACACAAAAGACTGGCAGCTGTGCCAGATGTTCAAGCATTTGTTCAGGCTCTGGTTAGGATCAAGCCTGTTTACAGACCTTTGACTCCTCCCTGGAGTCTAAATCTAGTTCTTTCAGTTCTTCAAGGGGTTCCGTTTGAACCTTTACATTCCATAGATATTAAGTTACTATCTTGGAAAGTTTTGTTTTTGGTTGCAATTTCTTCTGCTAGAAGAGTTTCAGAGTTATCTGCTCTGCAGTGGTTCTCCGCCCTATCTGGTGTTCCATGCAGATAAGGTGGTTTTGCGTACTAAGCCTGGTTTTCTTCCTAAGGTTGTTTCTAACAAAAATATTAACCAGGAGATAGTTGTACCTTCTTTATGTCCGAATCCAGTTTCAAAGAAGGAACGTTTGTTACACAATTTGGACGTAGTCCGTGCTCTAAAATTCTATTTAGAGGCTACAAAAGATTTCAGACAAACATCTTCCTTGTTTGTTGTTTATTCTGGTAAAAGGAGAGGTCAAAAAGCGACTTCTACCTCTCTTTCCTTTTGGCTTAAAAGCATCATCCGATTGGCTTATGAGACTGCTGGACGGCAGCCTCCTGAAAGAATCACAGCTCACTCCACTAGGGCTGTGGCTTCCACATGGGCCTTCAAGAACGAGGCTTCTGTTGACCAGATATGTAAGGCAGCGACTTGGTCTTCACTGCACACTTTTGCCAAATTTTACAAATTTGATACTTTTGCTTCTTCGGAGGCTATTTTTGGGAGAAAGGTTTTGCAAGCTGTGGTGCCTTCCGTTTAGGTAACCTGATTTGCTCCCTCCCTTCATCCGTGTCCTAAAGCTTTGGTATTGGTTCCCACAAGTAAGGATGACGCCGTGGACCGGGCACACCTATGTTGGAGAAAACAGAATTTATGCTTACCTGATAAATTACTTTCTCCAACGGTGTGTCCGGTCCACGGCCCGCCCTGGTTTTTTAATCAGGTCTGATGAATTATTTTCTCCAACTACAGTCACCACGGTACCATATGGTTTCTCCTATATATATTTCCTCCTGTCTGTCGGTCGAATGACTGGGGTGGGCGGAGCCTAGGAGGGACTATATGGCCAGCTTTGCTGGGACTCTTTGCCATTTCCTGTTGGGGAAGAGATATCCCACAAGTAAGGATGACGTTGTGGACCGGACACACCGTTGGAGAAAGTAATTTATCAGGTAAGCATAAATTCTGTTTTCTCTTGCAGTCCACGGATTCATCCTTACTTGTGGGATACCAATACCAAAGCTTTAGGACACGGATGAAGGGAGGGAACAAGTCAGGTAACCTAAACGGAAGGCACCACTGCTTGCAAAACCTTTCTCCCAAAAATAGCCTCCGAAGAAGCAAAAGTATCGAATTTGTAAAATTTGGCAAATGTATGCAGTGAAGACCAAGTTGCTGCCTTACAAATCTGTTCAACAGAAGCCTCATTCTTGAAAGCCCATGTGGAAGCCACAGCTCTAGTGGAATGAGCTGCAATTCGTTCAGGAGGCGGCTGTCCAGCAGTCTCATAAGCCAATCGGATGATGCTTTTCAGCCAGAAGGAAAGAGAGGTAGCAGTCGCTTTCTGACCTCTCCTCTTACCAGAATAGACAACAAACAAGGATGATGTTTGTCTGAAATCTTTAGTTGCCTTTAAATAGAATTTTAAAGCAAGAACCACATCAAGATTGTGTAACAGTCGTTCCTTCTTAGAAACTGGATTAGGGCACAGAGAAGGAACAATAATTTCCTGGTTAATATTCTTATTAGAAACCACTTTTGGAAGGAACCCAGGTTTGGTACGCAAAACAACCTTATCTGCATGGAACACCAGATAGGGTGAATTACACTGCAAAGCAGACAATTCAGAAACTCTTCGAGCAGAAGAAATAGCTACCAAAAACAAAACTTTCCAAGATAACAACTTAATATCTATGGAATGCAAAGGTTCAAACGGAACCCCTTGAAGAACTGAAAGAACTAAATTTAGACTCCATGGAGGAGCCACAGGTCTGTAGACAGGATTGATTCTAACTAGGGCCTGTGCAAACGCCTGAACGTCTGGTACAGCTGCCAGACGCTTGTGTAACAGGATAGACAGAGCAGATATCTGTCCCTTTAAGGAACTAGCTGACAAACCTTTCTCCAATCCTTCTTGGAGAAAAGACAATATCCTTGGAATCCTAACCTTACTCCACGAGTAACCATTGGATTCGCACCAACAAAGATATTTCCGCCATATCTTATGGTAAATTTTCCTGGTGACAGGCTTTCTAGCCTGGATCAGAGTATCTATAACTGAATCAGAGAACCCATGCTTAGCTAGAATTAAGCGTTCAATCTCCAAGCAGTCAGTTGCAGAGAAACTAGATTTGGATGCTTGAATGGACCTTGAATTAAAAGATCCTGCCTCGATGGCAGTTTCCATGGTGGAGCCGATGACATGTCCACTAGGTCTGCATACCAAGTCCTTCGTGGCCACGCAGGTGCTATCAGAATTACCGAAGCCTTCTCCTGTTTGATTCTGGCTACTAGCCGAGGGAGAAGTGGAAAGACATAAGCTAGACTGAATGACCAAGGCGCTACTAAAGCATCTATCAATGCCGCCTTGGGATCCCTGGATCTGGATCCGTAAAGGGGAAGTTTGGTGTTCTGACGGGACGCCATCAGGTCCAATTCTGGAATGCCCCATAGCTGGGTCAGCTGAGCAAAGACCTCCGGGTGGAGTTCCCACTCCCCCAGATGGAAAGTATGACGACTCAGAAAATCCGCCTCCCAGTTGTCTACTCCTGGGATGTGAATTGCAGATAGATGGCAGGAGTGATCCTCCGCCCATTTGATGATCTTGGTTACTTCCTTCATTGCTAGGGAACTCTTTGTTCCTCTCTGATGATTGATGTAAGCTACAGTCGTGATGTTGTCCGACTGAAATCTGATGAATTTGGCCTCCGCTAGTTGAGGCCATGCCTGGAGCGTATTGAATATCGCTCTCAGTTCCAAAATGTTTATCGGGAGAAGAGATTCTTCCCGAGACCATAGACCCTGAGCTTTCAGGGAGTCCTAGACCGCACCCCAGCCTAACAGACTGGCATCGGTCATGACAATGATCCACTCCGGTCTGCGGAAACTCATTCCCTGAGACAGGTGATCCTGAGACAACCACCAGAGAAGAGAGTCTATGGTTTTCTGGTCCATTTGTATTTGAGTAGACATATCTGCATAATCCCCATTCCAATGTTTGAGCATGCACAGTTGCAGTGGTCTTAGATGAATTCGGGCAAAAGGGACTACGTCCATTGCCGCAACCATTAGACCGATTACCTCCATGCACTGAGCCACAGAAGGTCGAGGAATGGAATGAAGAACTCGGCAAGTATTCAAAAGTTTTGACTTCCTGACCTCTGTCAGAAAGATTTTCATTTCTACCGAGTCTATTAGTGTTCCCAGGAAGGGAACCCTTGTGAGCGGGGACAGAGAACTTTTTTTGACGTTCACCTTCCACCCGTGAGACCTTAGAAAGGCCAGAACAATGTCCGTATGAGCCTTGGCTCTGTGGAAAGACGACGCCTGAATTAAGATGTCGTCTAGGTAAGGTGCTACTGCAATGCCCCGCGGTCTTAGAACCGCTAGAAGGGACCCCAGCACCTTTGTGAAAATTCTGGGAGCGGTGGCCAACCCGAAGGGAAGGGCCACGAACTGGTAATGCTTGTCCAGAAAGGCGAACCTTAGGAACTGATGATGATCTTTGTGGATAGGAATATGTAGGTACGCATCCTTTAGATCCACGGTAGTCATATATTGACCTTCCTGGATCATCTGCAAGATTGTCCGAATGGTTTCCATTTTGAAAGATGGAACTCTGAGGAATTTGTTTAGAATTTTTAGATCCAGGATTGGCCTGAAAGTTCCCTCTTTTTTGGGAACTACAAACAGGTTTGAGTAAAATCCCAGTCCTTGTTCTGCAATTGGAACTGGGTGTATCACTCCCATCTTTAGAAGATCTTCTGGTCTGAAGACAAACGAGAAATGTGGAACCTTCCCCTTGGGGGAGAGTTCTTGAACTCTAGAAGATACCCCTGAGCCACGATTTCTAATGCTCAGGGATCTGGAACATCTCTTGCCCAAGCCTGAGCAAAGAGAGAAAGTCTGCCCCCTACTAGATCCGGTCCCGGATCGGGGGCTACCCTTTCATGCTGTCTTGGTAGCAGGCGCAGGCTTCTTGGCCTGTTTACCATTATTCCAGCCCTGCAAGGGTTTCCAGGTTGCTTTGGGCTGTGAAGTGTTACCCTCCTGCTTTGCGGCAGCAGAGGTTGAAGCAGGTCCGCTCCTGAAGTTGCGAAAGGAGCGAAAATTAGCCTTGTTTTTGGCCTTAAACGGTCTATCCTGCGGGAGGGCATGGCCCTTCCCCCCAGTGATATCCGCGATAATTTCTTTCAACTCGGGACCAAAAAGGGTCTTCCCCTTGCAAGGAATGTTTAGTAACTTTGTTTTGGACGACACGTCAGCCGACCATAATTTGAGCCAAAGCGCTCTTCGCGCCATAATGGCAAAACCTGAATTTTTCGCCGCTAACTTAGCTAATTGGAAAGCGGCATCAGTGATAAAAGAATTAGCTAGCTTTAGAGCATGAATTCTATCCATGACTTCGTCATATGAAGTCTCCCTCTGGAGCGACTCCTCCAGCGCCTCAAACCAAAAAGCCGCTGCAGTAGTAAAAGGAATAATGCAGGCAACTGGCTGAAGGAAACCTTGCTGAACAAACATTTTCTTCAGCAAACCTTCCAATTTTTTATCCTAAGGGTCTTTAAAAGCACAACTGTCTTCTATTGGTATAGTTGTACGCTTAGCAAGTGTTGAAACTGCTCCCTCTACCTTAGGGACCGTCTGCCACGCGTCCCGCCTGGGGTAATTTATGGGAAACATTTTCTTAAAGATAGGGGGGGAACAAAAGGTACACCAGGTCTCTCCCACTCCCTAGTCACAATATCCGCCACCCTCTTCGGGATTGGAAACGCATAAGTGTATACAGGGACCTCTAAAAACCTGTCCATTTTACACAATTTTTCTGGGACCACCATGGAATCACAATCATCCAGCGTAGCTAAAACCTCCTTAAGCAGGACGCGGAGGTGTTCCAGCTTAAATTTAAACGCTAAGGAATCTGACTCTGCCCGCTGAGAAACTTTTCCTGTGTCAGAAATTTCTCCCTCGGACAGAGCGTCCCTCACTGCCACTTCAGAGTGTTGTGAGGGTACTACAGATAAATCATCCAAAGCTTCTGATTGCTCATCCTTTGTTCTTAAAACTGAGCTATCACGCTTTTTTGGAAAAACTGGCAGTTTGGATAGAAATGCCGCAAGGGAATTATCCATGACTGCTGCTAATTGCTGTAAAGTAATAGGGAACAATGCGCTAGAGGTACTAGGCAACGCTTGCGCGGGCGTAACTGGTGTCGACACATGGGGAGAGGAAGGAGGACTATCCTCATTACCTTCCGTCAAAGAATCAACTTGGGCTACATTTTTAAGTGTCACTGCATGGTCATTAAAATGTTTAGACACCTTAGCACACTTTAAACATAAATGCAATGGGGGTACCGCCATGGCTTTTAAACACATAGAACAAGGTCTATCTGCACTCAAATACAGAAAAAACAGAATTTATGTTTACCTGATAAATTACTTTCTCCAACGGTGTGTCCGGTCCACGGCGTCATCCTTACTTGTGGGATATTCTCTTCCCCAACAGGAAATGGCAAAGAGCCCAGCAAAGCTGGTCACATGATCCCTCCTAGGCTCCGCCTACCCCAGTCATTCGACCGACGTTAAGGAGGAATATTTGCATAGGAGAAACCATATGGTACCGTGGTGACTGTAGTTAAAGAAAATAAATTATCAGACCTGATTAAAAAACCAGGGCGGGCCGTGGACCGGACACACCGTTGGAGAAAGTAATTTATCAGGTAAACATAAATTCTGTTTTCTCCAACATAGGTGTGTCCGGTCCACGGCGTCATCCTTACTTGTGGGAACCAATACCAAAGCTTTAGGACACGGATGAAGGGAGGGAGCAAATCAGGTCACCTAAATGGAAGGCACCACGGCTTGCAAAACCTTTCTCCCAAAAATAGCCTCAGAAGAAGCAAAAGTATCAAACTTGTAAAATTTGGTAAAAGTGTGCAGTGAAGACCAAGTCGCTGCCCTACATATCTGATCAACAGAAGCCTCGTTCTTGAAGGCCCATGTGGAAGCCACAGCCCTAGTGGAATGAGCTGTGATTCTTTCGGGAGGCTGCCGTCCGGCAGTCTCGTAAGCCAATCTGATGATGCTTTTAATCCAAAAAGAGAGAGAGGTAGAAGTTGCTTTTTGACCTCTCCTTTTACCGGAATAAACAACAAACAAGGAAGATGTTTGTCTAAAATCCTTTGTAGCATCTAAATAGAATTTTAGAGCGCGAACAACATCCAAATTGTGCAACAAACGTTCCTTCTTTGAAACTGGTTTCGGACACAGAGAAGGTACGATAATCTCCTGGTTAATGTTTTTGTTAGAAACAACTTTTGGAAGAAAACCAGGTTTGGTACGTAAAACCACCTTATCTGCATGGAACACCAGATAAGGAGGAGAACACTGCAGAGCAGATAATTCTGAAACTCTTCTGGCAGAAGAAATTGCAACTAAAAACAAAACTTTCCAAGATAATAATTTAATATCAACGGAATGCAAGGGTTCAAACGGAACCCCCTGAAGAACTGAAAGAACTAAATTGAGACTCCAAGGAGGAGTCAAAGGTTTGTAAACAGGCTTAATTCTAACCAGAGCCTGAACAAAAGCTTGAACATCTGGCACAGCAGCCAGTTTTTTGTGAAGTAACACCGACAAGGCAGAAATCTGTCCCTTCAGGGAACTTGCAGATAATCCTTTTTCCAATCCTTCTTGAAGGAAGGATAGGATCCTAGGAATCTTAACCTTGTCCCAAGGGAATCCTTTAGATTCACACCAACAGATATATTTTTTCCAAATTTTGTGGTAAATCTTTCTAGTTACAGGCTTTCTGGCCTGAATAAGAGTATCGATAACAGAATCTGAGAACCCTCGCTTCGATAAAATCAAGCGTTCAATCTCCAAGCAGTCAGCTGGAGTGAAACCAGATTCGGATGTTCGAACGGACCCTGAACAAGAAGGTCTCGTCTCAAAGGTAGCTTCCAAGGTGGAGCCGATGACATATTCACCAGATCTGCATACCAAGTCCTGCGTGGCCACGCAGGAGCTATCAAGATCACCGACGCCCTCTCCTGATTGATCCTGGCTACCAGCCTGGGGATGAGAGGAAAGGGCGGGAACACATAAGCTAGTTTGAAGGTCCAAGGTGCTACTAGTGCGTCCACTAGAGCCGCCTTGGGATCCCTGGATCTGGACCCGTAGCAAGGAACTTTGAAGTTCTGACGAGAGGCCATCAGATCCATGTCTGGAATGCCCCACAGCTGAGTGACTTGGGCAAAGATTTCCGGATGGAGTTCCCACTCCCCCGGATGCAATGTCTGACGACTCAGAAAATCCGCTTCCCAATTTTCCACTCCTGGGATGTGGATAGCAGACAGGTGGCAGGAGTGAGACTCCGCCCATAGAATGATTTTGGTCACTTCTTCCATCGCTAGGGAACTCCTTGTTCCCCCCTGATGGTTGATGTACGCAACAGTTGTCATGTTGTCTGATTGAAACCGTATGAACTTGGCCCTCGCTAGCTGAGGCCAAGCCTTGAGAGCATTGAATATCGCTCTCAGTTCCAGAATATTTATCGGTAGAAGAGATTCTTCCCGAGACCAAAGACCCTGAGCTTTCAGGGATCCCCAGACTGCGCCCCAGCCCATCAGACTGGCGTCGGTCGTGACAATGACCCACTCTGGTCTGCGGAATGTCATCCCTTGTGACAGGTTGTCCAGGGACAGCCACCAACGGAGTGAGTCTCTGGTCCTCTGATTTACTTGTATCTTCGGAGACAAGTCTGTATAGTCCCCATTCCACTGACTGAGCATGCACAGTTGTAATGGTCTTAGATGAATGCGCGCAAAAGGAACTATGTCCATTGCCGCTACCATCAACCCGATCACTTCCATGCACTGAGCTATGGAAGGAAGAGGAACGGAATGAAGTATCCGACAAGAGTCTAGAAGTTTTGTTTTTCTGGCCTCTGTTAGAAAAATCCTCATTTCTGAGGAGTCTATAATTGTTCCCAAGAAGGGAACCCTTGTTGACGGGGATAGAGAACTCTTTTCCACGTTCACTTTCCATCCGTGAGATCTGAGAAAGGCCAGGACGATGTCCGTGTGAGCCTTTGCTTGAGGAAGGGACGACGCCTGAATCAGAATGTCGTCCAAGTAAGGTACTACAGCAATGCCCCTTGGTCTTAGCACAGCTAGAAGGGACCCTAGTACCTTTGTGAAAATCCTTGGAGCAGTGGCTAATCCGAAAGGAAGCGCCACGAACTGGTAATGTTTGTCCAGGAATGCGAACCTTAGGAACCGATGATGTTCCTTGTGGATAGGAATATGTAGATACGCATCCTTTAAATCCACCGTGGTCATGAATTGACCTTCCTGGATGGAAGGAAGAATAGTTCGAATGGTTTCCATCTTGAACGATGGAACCTTGAGAAACTTGTTTAAGATCTTGAGATCTAAGATTGGTCTGAACGTTCCCTCTTTTTTGGGAACTATGAACAGATTGGAGTAGAACCCCATCCCTTGTTCTCTTAATGGAACAGGATGAATCACTCCCATATTTAACAGGTCTTCTACACAATGTAAGAATGCCTGTCTTTTTATGTGGTCTGAAGACAACTGAGACCTGTGGAACCTCCCCCTTGGGGGAAGTCCCTTGAATTCCAGAAGATAACCTTGGGAGACTATTTCTAGCGCCCAAGGATCCAGAACATCTCTTGCCCAAGCCTGAGCGAAGAGAGAGAGTCTGCCCCCCACCAGATCCGGTCCCGGATCGGGGGCCAACATTTCATGCAGTCTTGGTAGCAGTGGCAGGTTTCTTGGCCTGCTTTCCTTTGTTCCAGCCTTGCATTGGTCTCCAAGCTGGCTTGGCTTGAGAAGTATTACCCTCTTGCTTAGAGGACGTAGCACCTTGGGCTGGTCCGTTTCTACGAAAGGGACGAAAATTAGGTTTATTTTTTGCCTTGAAAGGCCGATCCTGAGGAAGGGCGTGGCCCTTACCCCCAGTGATATCAGAGATAATCTCTTTCAAGTCAGGGCCAAACAGCGTTTTCCCCTTGAAAGGAATGTTAAGTAGCTTGTTCTTGGAAGACGCATCAGCCGACCAAGATTTCAACCAAAGCGCTCTGCGCGCCACAATAGCAAACCCAGAATTCTTAGCCGCTAACCTAGCCAATTGCAAAGTGGCGTCGAGGGTGAAAGAATTAGCCAATTTGAGAGCATAGATTCTGTCCATAATCTCCTCATAAGGAGGAGAATCACTATCGACCGCCTTTATCAGCTCATCGAACCGGAAACATGCGGCTGTAGCGACAGGGACAATGCATGAAATTGGTTGTAGAAGGTAACCCTGATGCACAAACATCTTTTTAAGCAAACCTTCTAATTTTTTATCCATAGGATCTTTGAAAGCACAACTATCCTCTATGGGTATAGTGGTGCGTTTGTTTAAAGTGGAAACCGCTCCCTCGACCTTGGGGACTGTCTGCCATAAGTCCTTTCTGGGGTCGACCATAGGAAACAATTTTTTAAATATGGGGGGAGGGACGAAAGGAATACCTGGCCTCTCCCATTCTTTATTAACAATGTCCGCCACCCGCTTGGGTATAGGAAAAGCTTCTGGGAGCCCCGGCACCTCTAGGAACTTGTCCATTTTACATAGTTTCTCTGGGATGACCAACTTGTCACAATCATCCAGAGTGGATAATACCTCCTTAAGCAGAATGCGGAGATGTTCCAACTTAAATTTAAATGCAATCACATCAGGTTCAGCCTGTTGAGAAATGTTCCCTGAATCAGTAATTTCTCCCTCAGACAAAACCTCCCTGGCCCCATCAGACTGGGTTAGGGGCCCTTCAGAGATATTAATATCAGCGTCGTCATGCTCTTCAGTATCTAAAACAGAGCAGCCGCGCTTACGCTGACAAGTGTTTATTTTGGCTAAAATGTTTTTGACAGAATTATCCATTACAGCCGTTAATTGTTGCATAGTAAGGAGTATTGGCGCGCTAGATGTACTAGGGGCCTCCTGAGTGGGCAAGACTCGTGTAGACGAAGGAGGGAATGATGCAGTACCATGCTTACTCCCCTCACTTGAGGAATCATCTTGGGCATCATTGTCATTATCACATAAATCACATTTATTTAAATGAATAGGAATTCTGGCTTCCCCACATTCAGAACACAGTCTATCTGGTAGTTCAGACATGTTAAACAGGCATAAACTTGATAACAAAGTACAAAAACGTTTTAAAATAAAACCGTTACTGTCACTTTAAATTTTAAACTGAACACACTTTATTACTGCAATTGCGAAAAACCATGAAGGAATTGTTCAAAATTTATCAAATTTTCACCACAGTGTCTTAAAGCCTTAAAAGTATTGCACACCAAATTTGGAAGCTTTAACCCTTAAAATAACGGAACCGGAGCCGTTTTAAACTTTAACCCCTTTACAGTCCCTGGTATCTGCTTTGCTGAGACCCAACCAAGCCCAAAGGGGAATACGATACCAAATGACGCCTTCAGAAAGTCTTTTCTAAGTATCAGAGCTCCTCTCACATGCGACTGCATGCCATGCCTCTCAAAAACAAGTGCGCCACACCGGCGCGAAAATGAGGCTCTGCTTATGCTTTGGGAAAGCCCCTAAGGAATAAGGTGTCTAATACAGTGCCTGCCGATATTATTATATCAAAATACCCAGATAAAATGATTCCTCAAGGCTAAATATGTGTTAATAATGAATCGATTTAGCCCAGAAAAAGTCTACAGTCTTAATAAGCCCTTGTGAAGCCCTTATTTACGATCGTAATAAACATGGCTTACCGGATCCCATAGGGAAAATGACAGCTTCCAGCATTACATCGTCTTGTTAGAATGTGTCATACCTCAAGCAGCAAGAGACTGCACACTGTTCCCCCAACTGAAGTTAATTGCTCTCAACAGTCCTGTGTGGAACAGCCATGGATTTTAGTTACGGTTGCTAAAATCATTTTCCTCATACAAACAGAAATCTTCATCTCTTTTCTGTTTCTGAGTAAATAGTACATACCAGCACTATTTCAAAATAACAAACTCTTGATTGAATAATAAAAACTACAGTTAAACACTAAAAAACTCTAAGCCATCTCCGTGGAGATGTTGCCTGTACAACGGCAAAGAGAATGACTGGGGTAGGCGGAGCCTAGGAGGGATCATGTGACCAGCTTTGCTGGGCTCTTTGCCATTTCCTGTTGGGGAAGAGAATATCCCACAAGTAAGGATGACGCCGTGGACCGGACACACCTATGTTGGAGAAATACACTTTTTGAAAAAACGGTACTGTGCCTTTAAATAATAAAAAGCACACACTTTTTTTATCAAATCTCAAAAAAACATCCAGGCTTTATGAAATTTACACCATATGATCCTAATGCTTTGAAATGATTGCACACCAAATTTCAAGCCAATTAACCCCTTATTGCCCAAACCGGAGCAAACTGAAGCAAGCCACCGGTTTTACACACTACAGCACTATGCCACAGGCTCTGCTGTGGCCCTACCTTCCTTGGGGATAAGTTTTGGATCGAAAATAAGCCTCCCTGTAGTCCTCCTGCAATCTCTGGACTCTACATGTGAAGCTGCATGAAGCTGTCTTGCAAAAGAACTGCGCAACTGAGGCGCGAAAATTAGGCCACCTTCCTCTTCACTCCGGAGTTGTGGGGCCTTCCTAAGCCAAATTAGGTGTCTAAAAATATGCCAGGCGTATTAAACCCCTAAAAAGTGTTCCAAACATAATAAACACTTGTGCAAAAACACAATTTATGCTTACCTGATAAATTTATTTCTCTTGTGGTGTATCCAGTCCACGGATCATCCATTACTTGTGGGATATTCTCCTTCCCAACAGGAAGTTGCAAGAGGATCACCCACAGCAGAGCTGCTATATAGCTCCTCCCCTAACTGCCATATCCAGTCATTCGACCGAAACAAGCCGAGAAAGGAGAAACCATAGGGTGCAGTGGTGACTGTAGTTTAAATCTAAATTTTGACCTGCCTTAAACTGACAGAGCGGGCCGTGGACTGGATACACCACAAGAGAAATAAATTTATCAGGTAAGCATAAATTGTGTTTTCTCTTGTAAGGTGTATCCAGTCCACGGATCATCCATTACTTGTGGGATACCAATACCAAAGCTAAAGTACACGGATGAAGGGAGGGACAAGGCATGTACTTAAACGGAAGGTACCACTGCCTGTAGAACCTTTCTCCCAAAAATAGCCTCCGAAGAAGCAAAAGTATCAAATTTGTAGAATTTTGAAAAAGTATGAAGCGAAGACCAAGTCGCCGCCTTGCAAATCTGTTCAACAGAAGTCTCATTTTTAAAGGCCCAAGTGAAAGCCACAGCTCTAGTAGAATGAGCTGTAATTCTTTCAGGGGGCTGCTGTCCAGCAGTCTCATAGGCTAAGCGTATTACACTTCTTAGCCAAAAAGAAAGAGAGGTTGCCGAAGCCTTTTGACCTCTCCTCTGTCCAGAGTAATCAACAAACAAAGCAGATGTTTGACGAAAATTTTTAGTAGCTTGTAAGTAAAACTTTAAAGCACGGACTACGTCCAGATTATGTAAAAGACGTTCCTTCTTTGAAGAAGGATTAGGGCACAATGATGGAACAACAATCTCTTGATTGATATTCTTAGTAGATACCACCTTAGGCAGAAACCCAGGTTTTGTACGCAGAACTACCTTATCTGCATGGAAGATCAGATAAGGAGAATCACATTGTAAAGCAGATAACTCGGAGACTCTACGAGCCGAGGAAATAGCCATCAAAAAAAGAACTTTCCAAGATAAAAGTTTAATATCTATGGAATGAAGAGGTTCAAACGGAACCCCTTTAAGAACTTTAAGAACCAAGTTTAAGCTCCATGGGGGAGCAACAGGTTTAAACACAGGCTTGATTCTAACCAAAGCCTGACAAAATGCCTGAACGTCTGGAACATCTGCCAGAAGCTTGTGCAAAAGAATAGACAGGGCAGAAATCTGTCCCTTTAAAGAACTAGCTGATAATCCTTTTTCCAAACCCTCTTGGAGAAAAGACAATATCCTGGGAATCCTAACCTTACTCCATGAGTAATTCATGGATTCACACCAATAAAGATATTTACGCCATATCTTTTTTAGATTTTCCTGGTGACAGGCTTTCTTGCCTGTATTAGGGTATCAATGACTGACTCGGTGAAGCCACGCTTTGATAAAATCAAGCATTCAATCTCCAGGTAGTCAGTCTCAGAGAAATTAGATTTGGATGATTGAAAGGACCTTGTAGTAGAAGGTCTTGTCTCAAAGGCAGAGGCCAAGGTGGAAAGGATGACATGTCCACTAGGTCTGCATACCAGGTCCTGCGTGGCCACGCAGGTGCTATCAAGATCACCAATGCTCTCTTCTGTTTGATTTTGGCAATCAGTCGAGGGAGCAGAGGAAACGGTGGAAACACATAAGCCAGGTTGAAAGACCAAGGCGCTGCCAGAGCATCTATCAGCGTCGCTTCTGGGTCCCTGGACCTGGATCCGTAACAAGGAAGCTTGGCGTTCTGGCGAGACGCCATGAGATCCAGTTCTGGTTTGCCCCAACAATGAATCAATTGAGCAAACACCTCCGGATGGAGTTCCCACTCCCCCGGATGAAAAGTCTGACGACTTAGAAAATCCGCCTCCCAGTTCTCTACACCTGGGATATGGATCGCTGAGAGGTGGCAAGAGTGTCTCTCTGCCCAGCGAATTATCTTGGAGACTTCTAACATCGCTAGGGAACTCCTTGTTCCCCCTTGATGGTTGATGTAAGCCACAGTCGTGATGTTGTCCGACTGAAATCTGATGAACTTCAGGGTTGATAACTGAGGCCAAGCTTGAAGAGCATTGAATATCGCTCTCAATTCCAGAATATTTATTGGAAGGAGTTTCTCCTCCTGAGTCCACGATCCCTGAGCCTTCAGGGAGTTCCAGACTGCACCCCAATCTAGAAGGCTGGCATCTGTCGTTACAATTGTCCAATCTGGCCTGCGAAAGGTCATACCTTTGGACAGGTGGACCCGAGATAGCCACCAGAGAAGAGAATCTCTGGTCTCTTGATCCAGATTTAGTAGAGGGGACAAATCTGTGTAATCCCCATTCCACTGACTGAGCATGCATAGTTGCAGCGGTCTGAGATGTAGGCACGCAAACGGAACTATGTCCATTGCTGCTACTATTAAGCCGATTACCTCCATGCACTGAGCCACCGAAGGGCGCGGAATAGAATGGAGAACACAGCAAGAATTTAGAAGTTTTGATAACCTGGACTCCGTCAGGTAAATTTTCATTTCTACAGAATTTATCAGAGTTCCTAGGAAGGAAACCCTTGTGAGGGGTGATAGAGAACTCTTTCCCTCCTTCACTTTCCACCCGTGCGACCTCAGAAATGCCAGAATTATGTCTGTATGGGACTTGGCAATTTGGAAATTTGACGCCTGTATCAGGATGTCGTCTAGATAAGGGGCCACTGCTATGCCCCGCGGCCTTAGGACTGCCAGAAGCGCCCCCTAGAATAACCCGAAGGGAAGAGCCACAAACTGATCATGCCTGTCCAGAAAGGCAAACCTTAGGAACCGATGATGATCTTTGTGTATCGGAATGTGAAGGTAAGCATCCTTTAGATCCACCGTAGTCATATATTGACCCTCCTGGATCATAGGTAGGATGGTCCGAATAGTTTGCATTTTGAACGATGGAACTCTGAGTAATTTGTTTAAGATCTTTAGATCCAAGATTGGTCTGAAGGTTCCCTCTTTTTTGGGAACCACAAACAGATTTGAGTAAAATCCCTGTCCCTGTTCCTCCTTTGGAACTGGATGGATCACTCCCATTACTAGGAGTTCTTGCACACAGTGTAAGAATGCCTCTTTCTTTATCTGGTTGACAGATAATCGTGAAAGGTGAAATCTCCCTTGTGGAGGAGAAGCCTTGAAGTCCAGAAGATACCCTTGAGATATAATCTCCAACGCCCAGGGATCCTGAACATCTCTTGCCCACGCCTGGGCGAAGAGAGAAAGTCTGCCCCTACTAGATCCGTTACCGGATAGGGGGCCATTCCTTCATGCTGTCTTAGAGGCAGCAGCAGGCTTTTTGGCCTGCTTGCCTTTGTTCCACGACTGGTTAGGTTTCCAGGCCGTCTTGGACTGAGCAAAAGTTCCCTCTTGTTTTGTAGCAGAGGAAGTTGATGCTGCACTTGTCTTGAAGTTTTGAAAGGTACGAAAATTAGACTGTTTGGCCCTTGATTTGGACCTGTCCTGAGGAAGGGCATGACCTTTACCTCCAGTAATGTCAGCAATAATTTCCTTCAAACCAGGCCCGAATAGGGTCTGCCCTTTGAAGGGAATGTTAAGTAGTTTAGACTTTGAAGTCACGTCAGCTGACCAAGATTTGAGCCATAGCGCCCTACGCGCCTGGATGGCAAATCCAGAATTCTTAGCCGCTAGTTTAGTCAAATGAACAATGGCATCAGAAACAAAAGAATTAGCTAGCTTAAGTGCTCTAAGCTTGTTAAGTATGTCCTCCAAAGGAGTCGTTGACTGTAAAGCCTCTTCCAGAGACTCAAACCAGAACGCCGCAGCAGCAGTGACAGGAGCAATGCATGCAAGGGGCTGCAGGATAAAACCTTGTTGAATAAACATTTTCTTAAGGTAACCCTCTAATTTTTTATCCATAGGATCTGAAAAAGCACAACTGTCCTCGACAGGGATAGTAGTACGCTTTGCTAAAGTAGAAACTGCTCCCTCCACCTTAGGGACCGTTTGCCATAAGTCCCGTGTGGTGGCGTCTATGGGAAACATTTTTCTAAAAATAGGAGGGGGGGGGGGAAACGGCACACCGGGTCTATCCCACTCTTTATTAATAATTTCTGTAAACCTTTTAGGTATTGGAAAAACCTCAGTACACACCGGCACTGCAAAGTATTTATCCAGTCTACACAATTTCTCTGGCACTGCAATTGTGTCACAGTCATTCAGAGCAGCTAAAACCTCCCTAAGCAAAACAGGTTTCCCTGAGTCAGAAATATCACCCACAGACTGAAGCTCTCCTTCCTCAGCTTCTGCATATTGTGAGGCAGTATCAGACATGGCTCTTAAAGCGTATGTATGCTCTGTATTACGCCTAACACCAGAGCTATCACACTTTCCTCTAAATTCAGGTAGTCTGGCTAATACCGCTGACAGTGTATTATCCATGACTGCCGCCATGTCTTGTAAAGTAATCGCTATGGGCGTCCTTGATGTACTTGGCGCCATTTGAGCGTGAGTCCCTTGAGCGGGAGTCAAAGGATCTGACACGTGGGGAGAGTTAGTCGGCATAACTTCCCCCTGGTCATAATCCTCTGATGATAAATTTTTTAAAGATAAAAGCTGATCTTTATTGTTTAAAGTGAAATCAATACATTTAGTACACATTCTCATATGGGGTTCCACCATGGCTTTTAAACATAATGAACAAGGAGTTTCCTCTATGTCAGACATGTTTATACAGACTAGCAATGAGACTAGCAAGCTTGGAAAACACTTTAAATCAAGTTAACAAGCAAATATAAAAAACGGTACTGTGCCTTTAAGAGAAAAAAGGCAGTAATTCAAACGAAATTTTTACAGTGTATGTAATAGATTAGCAGAGCATTGCACCCACTTTCAAATGGATGATTAACCCCTTAATGCAAAAAACGGATCAAAAAAACGAATTAAACGTTTTTTAAACAGTCACAACAACTGCCACAGCTCAGCTGTGGTCCTACCTTCCTCAATAAACGACTTTTGAAGCCTTTAGAGCCCTTCAGAGATGTCCTATAGCATGCAGGGGACTGCTGAGGGAAGCTGAATGTCTCTGTCTAATTTTAACTGCGCAAAAAAGCGCTAAAATAGGCCCCTCCCACTCATACTACAACAGTGGAAAGCCTCAGGAAACTGTTTCTAGGCAAAAATCAAGCCAGCCATGTGGAAAAAACTAGGCCCCAATAAGTTTTATCACCAGAGCATATATAAAAACGATTAAACATGCCAGCAAACGTTTTATATTGCACATTTATAAGAGTATATATCTCTAATAGTAAGCCTGATACTAGTCGCTATTAAATCACTGTATTTAGGCTTAAACTTACATTAATCCGGTATCAGCAGCATTTTCTAGCAATTCCATCCCTAGAAAAACTTAAAACTGCACATACCTCATTGCAGGATAACCTGCACGCCATTCTCCCTCTGAAGTTACCTCACTCCTCAGACATATGTGAGAGCAGTGGATCTTAGTTACTTCTGCTAAGATCATAGAAAACGCAGGCAGATTCTTCTTCTAAATGCTGCCTGAGATAAAATAGTACAACTGCGGTATCATTTAAAAATAATAAACTTCTGATTGAAGACAAAAAATAACTATATTTCACCACTTTCCTCTTACTACCTCCATCTTTGTTGAGAGTTGCAAGAGAATGACTGGATATGGCAGTTAGGGGAGGAGCTATATAGCAGCTCTGCTGTGGGTGTCCTCTTGCAACTTCCTGTTGGGAAGGAGAATATCCCACAAGTAATGGATGATCCGTGGACTGGATACACCTTACAAGAGAAAGTCAGAATATAGTAGAAAAATAATCGATTTTCCCCATAACAGTGTCCACCAGTGATTTAAGCCCTTTTAACTAAGCCATCCTTCTATACAGAGTCTCAGAATATGGCTTACCTTCCCACATGGGGATTTCTGTCAGTCTTCTAGCATTATCAAGTCTTGTTAGAAAAAAAGTGACTGAGCATACCTTAAGCAGTTAAGCCTGCAAACTGTTCCCCCCAACTGAAGTTCTCCGGTACTCAACAGTCCTGTGTGGGAACAGCAATGGATTTTAGTTACAACAAGCTAAAATCTGTTTCCTCTCAGCAGAAATCTTTATCACTTTCTGCCTCAGAGTAAATAGTACAAATCGGCACTATTTTAAAATAACAAACTCTTGATTGAAGAATCTAACACCACATACTCTTTACCCTCCCGTGGAGATGCTACTTGTTAGAGCGGCAAAGAGAATGACTGGGGGGGGCGGAGCCTGAGGGGAGCTATATGGACAGCTCTGCTGTGTGCTCTCTTTGCCACTTCCTGTAGGGATTGAGAATATCCCACAAGTAAGGATGAATCCGTGGACTGGATACACCATGTAAGAGAAATCAAAAGGCCACTTCTCTCTGTTTATCCTTCTTGATCTGGTGAATATTTAGCAAAATAAATGATCTGTAATATTAAGCGTGATGGTTCTATATTCTCATAGTATATATTCCCATATTCAACTAAGAATTAATTAAAAACAACGACCCTATAGTAGTATTTAATCCTTTTACTTAAAAAATCTTATAAAAAATACATAAATCTTAAAATTACAACATACAGAGACAAAAAGTGAGTAGTTAATAGAATGTGGTTTCAGTGAAACCTTGGACTATAAAAGCTGATATAATGACCAGCTCTAAAGAAATCTTAATGGACACAGCAAAACTAAAAAATTATTGATTCTGTGCCGTTGTACATAAAATAATACAGATATAGACTGCTTTGAAATGATTGACGTTTGTAAGAGGTTTCAAGTTAATATGGCAACAATTGTTGCAAATGACACCGAAAAATAGTAATGTGAACAAATTGAATAACAAATTGTTCTTGTGACACTTTATGTTACAATAATCGTTGGGACTTGTTTAAAGGGACAGTTCACCCCAAAATTTCCCCCCCTTTAAATTATTCCCAATGATCCTTTTAACCTGCTAGAGTGTATTAAATTGGTTACAAGTAGCTCCTTTACTCCTATTTCAGCATTTGAAATAGCTGATTTAGCCTGTGGTATCGCCACCTATACTGAACAAATTAATGCTGGAGTATAGGCTATTGAATAGTCTAAGTATACACAGCCAGCAGAAGAGATTGCACTCTCAGTGGGATGCAGGATAGTTAAGTAATAAAATGATCATTTTCCATTGTTCTCTCTATGTATTGAACTTTGGTGTTCCAGCCAAATAAAAGATAAGGAAGCAAGTCTGTTTACACAAACTTAGAACATAATGAGATCTGATATCACCTTTAAGTTCAACCCATTGTAATAGGCTGTGGTTTCAAAGCACAAAATCAGCTACTTCATATACACAAATAAGCATGAAAATGGAATTTCTCAAATATTTTATACTCTGCAGTTGGTATAACAAGTTATTTAAAATACATTAATGGAAAAACAATTTTAAACTCAATAGTGCCGAAGAGAAATAAAAATAAAAAGACAGTGGTTGCATATGACTGTGTTAAATTTATAGGCCACAGCATTCAGCTGAATGCAATACATTAGGTAAAGACAGTCAAAGGCCAATTGGGAAAAACAGAATTTATGTTTACCTGATAAATTACTTTCTCCAACGGTGTGTCCGGTCCACGGCGTCATCCTTACTTGTGGGATATTCTCTTCCCCAACAGGAAATGGCAAAGAGCCCAGCAAAGCTGGTCACATGATCCCTCCTAGGCTCCGCCTACCCCAGTCATTCGACCGACGTTAAGGAGGAATATTTGCATAGGAGAAACCATATGGTACCGTGGTGACTGTAGTTAAAGAAAATAAATTATCAGACCTGATTAAAAAAACCAGGGCGGGCCGTGGACCGGACACACCGTTGGAGAAAGTAATTTATCAGGTAAACATAAATTCTGTTTTCTCCAACATAGGTGTGTCCGGTCCACGGCGTCATCCTTACTTGTGGGAACCAATACCAAAGCTTTAGGACACGGATGAAGGGAGGGAGCAAATCAGGTCACCTAAATGGAAGGCACCACGGCTTGCAAAACCTTTCTCCCAAAAATAGCCTCAGAAGAAGCAAAAGTATCAAACTTGTAAAATTTGGTAAAAGTGTGCAGTGAAGACCAAGTCGCTGCCCTACATATCTGATCAACAGAAGCCTCGTTCTTGAAGGCCCAAGTGGAAGCCACAGCCCTAGTGGAATGAGCTGTGATTCTTTCGGGAGGCTGCCGTCCGGCAGTCTCGTAAGCCAATCTGATGATGCTTTTAATCCAAAAAGAGAGAGAGGTAGAAGTTGCTTTTTGACCTCTCCTTTTACCGGAATAAACAACAAACAAGGAAGATGTTTGTCTAAAATCCTTTGTAGCATCCAAATAGAATTTTAGAGCGCGAACAACATCCAAATTGTGCAACAAACGTTCCTTCTTTGAAACTGGTTTCGGACACAGAGAAGGTACGATAATCTCCTGGTTAATGTTTTTGTTAGAAACAACTTTTGGAAGAAAACCAGGTTTAGTACGTAAAACCACCTTATCTGCATGGAACACCAGATAAGGAGGAGAACACTGCAGAGCAGATAATTCTGAAACTCTTCTGGCAGAAGAAATTGCAACTAAAAACAAAACTTTCCAAGATAATAACTTAATATCAACGGAATGCAAGGGTTCAAACGGAACCCCCTGAAGAACTGAAAGAACTAAATTGAGACTCCAAGGAGGAGTCAAAGGTTTGTAAACAGGCTTGATTCTAACCAGAGCCTGAACAAAGGCTTGAACATCTGGCACAGCAGCCAGTTTTTTGTGAAGTAACACCGACAAGGCAGAAATCTGTCCCTTCAGGGAACTTGCAGATAATCCCCTTTCCAATCCTTCTTGAAGGAAGGATAGAATCCTAGGAATCTTAACCTTGTCCCAAGGGAATCCTTTAGATTCACACCAACAGATATATTTTTTCCAAATTTTGTGGTAAATCTTTCTAGTTACAGGCTTTCTGGCCTGAACAAGAGTATCGATAACAGAATCTGAGAACCCTCGTTTCGATAAAATCAAGCGTTCAATCTCCAAGCAGTCAGCTGGAGTGAAACCAGATTCGGATGTTCGAACGGACCCTGAACAAGCAGGTCTCGTCTCAAAGGTAGCTTCCAAGGTGGAGCCGATGACATATTCACCAGATCTGCATACCAAGTCCTGCGTGGCCACGCAGGAGCTATCAAGATCACCGACGCCCTCTCCTGATTGATCCTGGCTACCAGCCTGGGGATGAGAGGAAACGGCGGGAACACATAAGCTAGTTTGAAGGTCCAAGGTGCTACTAGTGCATCCACTAGAGCCGCCTTGGGATCCCTGGATCTGGACCCGTAGCAAGGAACTTTGAAGTTCTGACGAGAGGCCATCAGATCCATGTCTGGAATGCCCCACAGCTGAGTGACTTGGGCAAAGATTTCCGGATGGAGTTCCCACTCCCCCGGATGCAATGTCTGACGACTCAGAAAATCCGCTTCCCAATTTTCCACTCCTGGGATGTGGATAGCAGACAGGTGGCAGGAGTGAGACTCCGCCCATAGAATGATTTTGGTCACTTCTTCCATCGCTAGGGAACTCCTTGTTCCCCCCTGATGGTTGATGTACGCAACAGTTGTCATGTTGTCTGATTGAAACCGTATGAACTTGGCCCTCGCTAGCTGAGGCCAAGCCTTGAGAGCATTGAATATCGCTCTCAGTTCCAGAATATTTATCGGTAGAAGAGATTCTTCCCGAGACCAAAGACCCTGAGCTTTCAGGGCTCCCCAGACCGCGCCCCAGCCCATCAGACTGGCGTCGGTCGTGACAATGACCCACTCTGGTCTGCGGAATGTCATCCCTTGTGACAGGTTGTCCAGGGACAGCCACCAACGGATTGAGTCTCTGGTCCTCTGATTTACTTGTATCTTCGGAGACAAGTCTGTATAGTCCCCATTCCACTGACTGAGCATGCACAGTTGTAATGGTCTTAGATGAATGCGCGCAAAAGGAACTATGTCCATTGCCGCTACCATCAACCCGATCACTTCCATGCACTGAGCTATGGAAGGAAGAGGAACGGAATGAAGTATCCGACAAGAGTCTAGAAGTTTTGTTTTTCTGGCCTCTGTCAGAAAAATCCTCATTTCTAAGGAGTCTATTATTGTTCCCAAGAAGGGAACCCTTGTTGACGGGGATAGAGAACTCTTTTCCACGTTCACTTTCCATCCGTGAGATCTGAGAAAGGCCAGGACAATGTCCGTGTGAGCCTTTGCTTGAGGAAGGGACGACGCTTGAATCAGAATGTCGTCCAAGTAAGGTACTACCGCAATGCCCCTTGGTCTTAGCACAGCTAGAAGGGACCCTAGTACTTTTGTGAAAATCCTTGGAGCAGTGGCTAATCCGAAAGGAAGCGCCACGAACTGGTAATGTTTGTCCAGGAATGCGAACCTTAGGAACCGATGATGTTCCTTGTGGATAGGAATATGTAGATACGCATCCTTTAAATCCACCGTGGTCATGAATTGACCTTCCTGGATGGAAGGAAGAATAGTTCGAATGGTTTCCATCTTGAACGATGGAACCTTGAGAAACTTGTTTAAGATCTTGAGATCTAAGATTGGTCTGAACGTTCCCTCTTTTTTGGGAACTATGAACAGATTGGAGTAGAACCCCATCCCTTGTTCTCTTAATGGAACAGGATGAATCACTCCCATTTTTAACAGGTCTTCTACACAATGTAAGAATGCCTGTCTTTTTATGTGGTCTGAAGACAACTGAGACCTGTGGAACCTCCCCCTTGGGGGAAGTCCCTTGAATTCCAGAAGATAACCTTGGGAGACTATTTCTAGCGCCCAAGGATCCAGAACATCTCTTGCCCAAGCCTGAGCGAAGAGAGAGAGTCTGCCCCCCACCAGATCCGGTCCCGGATCGGGGGCCAACATTTCATGCTGTCTTGGTAGCAGTGGCAGGTTTCTTGGCCTGCTTTCCCTTGTTCCAGCCTTGCATTGGTCTCCAAGCTGGCTTGGCTTGAGAAGTATTACCCTCTTGCTTAGAGGACGTAGCACCTTGGGCTGGTCCGTTTCTACGAAAGGGACGAAAATTAGGTTTATTTTTTGCCTTGAAAGGCCGATCCTGAGGAAGGGCGTGGCCCTTACCCCCAGTGATATCAGAGATAATCTCTTTCAAGTCAGGGCCAAACAGCGTTTTCCCCTTGAAAGGAATGTTAAGTAGCTTGTTCTTGGAAGACGCATCAGCCGACCAAGATTTCAACCAAAGCGCTCTGCGCGCCACAATAGCAAACCCAGAATTCTTAGCCGCTAACCTAGCCAATTGCAAAGTGGCGTCTAGGGTGAAAGAATTAGCCAATTTGAGAGCATTGATTCTGTCCATAATCTCCTCAAAAGGAGGAGACTCACTATCGACCGCCTTTATCAGATCATCGAACCAGAAACATGCGGCTGTAGCGACAGGGACAATGCATGAAATTGGTTGTAGAAGGTAACCTTGCTGAACAAACATCTTTTTAAGCAAACCTTCTAATTTTTTATCCATAGGATCTTTGAAAGCACAACTATCCTCTATGGGTATAGTGGTGCGTTTGTTTAAAGTGGAAACCGCTCCCTCGACCTTGGGGACTGTCTGCCATAAGTCCTTTCTGGGGTCGACCATAGGAAACAATTTTTTAAATATGGGGGGAGGGACGAAAGGAATACCGGGCCTTTCCCATTCCTTGTTAACAATGTCCGCCACCCGCTTGGGTATAGGAAAAGCTTCTGGGAGCCCCGGCACCTCTAGGAACTTGTCCATTTTACATAGTTTCTCTGGGATGACCAACTTGTCACAATCATCCAAAGTGGATAATACCTCCTTAAGCAGAATGCGGAGATGTTCCAACTTAAATTTAAATGCAATCACATCAGGTTCAGCCTGTTGAGAAATGTTCCCTGAATCAGTAATTTCTCCCTCAGACAAAACCTCCCTGGCCCCATCAGACTGGGTTAGGGGCCCTTCGGAAATATTATTATCAGCGTCGTCATGCTCTTCAGTATCTAAAACAGAGCAGCCGCGCTTACGCTGATAAGTGTTCATTTTGGCTAAAATGTTTTTGACAGAATTATCCATTACAGCCGTTAATTGTTGCATAGTAAGGAGTATTGGCGCGCTAGATGTACTAGGGGCCTCCTGAGTGGGCAAGACTCGTGTAGACGAAGGAGGGAATGATGCAGTACCATGCTTACTCCCCTCACTTGAGGAATCATCTTGGGCATCATTGTCATTATCACATAAATCACATTTATTTAAATGAATAGGAATTCTGGCTTCCCCACATTCAGAACACAGTCTATCTGGAAGTTCAGACATGTTAAACAGGCATAAACTTGATAACAAAGTACAAAAAACGTTTTAAAATAAAACCGTTACTGTCACTTTAAATTTTAAACTGAACACACTTTATTACTGCAATTGCGAAAAAACATGAAGGAATTGTTCAAAATTCACCAAATTTTCACCACAGTGTCTTAAAGCCTTAAAAGTATTGCACACCAAATTTGGAAGCTTTAACCCTTAAAATAACGGAACCGGAGCCGTTTTGAACTTTAACCCCTTTACAGTCCCTGGTATCTGCTTTGCTGAGACCCAACCAAGCCCAAAGGGGAATACGATACCAAATGACGCCTTCAGAAAGTCTTTTCTAAGTATCAGAGCTCCTCTCACATGCGACTGCATGCCATGCCTCTCAAAAACAAGTGCGCAACACCGGCGCGAAAATGAGGCTCTGCTTATGCTTTGGGAAAGCCCCTAAAGAATAAGGTGTCTAATACAGTGCCTGCCGATATTATTATATCAAAATACCCAGATAAAATGATTCCTCAAGGCTAAATATGTGTTAATAATGAATCGATTTAGCCCAGAAAAAGTCTACAGTCTTAATAAGCCCTTGTGAAGCCCTTATTTACTTGCTGAATAAACATGGCTTACCGGATCCCATAGGGAAAATGACAGCTTCCAGCATTACATCGTCTTGTTAGAATGTGTCATACCTCAAGCAGCAAGAGACTGCACACTGTTCCCCCAACTGAAGTTAATTGCTCTCAACAGTCCTGTGTGGAACAGCCATGGATTTTAGTGACGGTTGCTAAAATCATTTTCCTCATACAAACAGAAATCTTCATCTCTTTTCTGTTTCTGAGTAAATAGTACATACCAGCACTATTTCAAAATAACAAACTCTTGATTGAATAATAAAAACTACAGTTAAACACTAAAAAACTCTAAGCCATCTCCGTGGAGATGTTGCCTGTACAACGGCAAAGAGAATGACTGGGGTAGGCGGAGCCTAGGAGGGATCATGTGACCAGCTTTGCTGGGCTCTTTGCCATTTCCTGTTGGGGAAGAGAATATCCCACAAGTAAGGATGACGCCGTGGACCGGACACACCTATGTTGGAGAAATTTGATTCAGGGTGAGATAAGTTAAAAATAACAGACAATAAAATTTGGGGAAGGCTGTGGTTAAACCATTAGTGAAATTATAAATTTAGGAATTAAAACAAGTATTTGCAAGGTTTGAACATCACATTGATAAAGCCAAGATATCAGCAGGGTAAATACATAATTATGCAGACAAATGCAAAAAGAGAGGCTTGAAATACAGATAACACAAAAACAGGGAAAAGGGCAGGATATGAATGCAGGGACCCAATTCACATACCAAAAAGAGAGGCATGAAATACAGATGACACAAAAACCGTGAAAAGGCAGGATTTGAATGCAGGGACCCAAATCACATACCATACTGAAACTCTGTTACAGCTCTAATACTTCCACCTGAAATTAATCAATCCCTGTCCTAACCTATCACTGCATAAGAAATAGCAAATGCAATGATTAAAACCTGGCAAAAGTCCAGAACTATGTGGCCTTTCGGTTTCTGGGATATATTACAGTTCCAAACACTCCTGATTCCTTAATTACTAAACATATTTAATCAATTAGACCAAGACCACCAATCTCCTTTGTCTATGCTTAAAGCATACGGTTTTACCTAAACCAGACAAAAACCCAGACTAACGAGCTAACGTTCGCCCAATCTGTATTTTAAACATTGACCTGAAATTTACAACACCCAAGGATCTATCTAGTTTTCTACAGCAGATGGAAGCTAGCGATAGTACAGTAAAAATCCTCCATATACTACATTATACCCACTCCCACATAATATTTTGCAACATTATAAAATTTTAAATGTTATTTAAGTTTTCCAAAGCAAAAACGAATTGCATAATTTAATATAAATTGATTTAATGATAATTTGTGCAACAAATATTGAATACATTTAATATTAGTTAATTTCAGCTTAATATTGGCTTAAATTTTAGCTGGGTGGTATGCCCATTAAGTAGGTTCTGGAAAGAACACTGGTTTATATTAGTGATGGAAACCCTGGCTATTCATTCGAGACAATAACAGTATTAAAAGGATTCAATTAGGAAATATGGAACACAAATTAGCGTTATTTGTGGACAATTTTCTTATGACATGGATAGCCCCAATCAAATCATTCTCTGCGGCATGAAAAGATCTAGAATATGGTCAAGTCTCCAACTTTTCTGTACATTTTAGTAAGTCTGAAATACTACCAAACTGAATTCTCCACCTCTACAGATTGGATGCCTTTTTACCCCTTTTACAATCAAATTAGAGTCTCTGAAACATTAAGGGGTCTACCTATCGGCAGACACACAAAAATTATATCAACATAATTACGAAACTCTCCTAAAGAATTTCACATCAAAGACAAATTCCTGGCTCTCTAAAACAGTCTTTTGGAATGGCAGAGTGAATGCATCCAAAATGTCCCATTTACCAAAAGTATAATATATACTCAAAAAAAGTACCCATATCCCTATCAAACCTTTATGTCCCTAAACTACAAGCCATCTTAAATGCATATATTTGAAAAGTTGGTAATATTACCACTAACTTAACCACTTCTTATCTATTTACAGGGACATATACAATCTAACCAGAAACCGAAACACATTTGAAAAATTATGTAGTAGTACTTCAGAACCATCTTACTTATAATGTTTCTTTTATGTTAAAATATTCTGATTACCCATTCTCCTACACAGCTACACTCTTAGAAAAGAATGTGGCATAAAGAGTTACCATTCACACTCTCTATAAAAGAATGGAACAACATTTTCTGGCTACCTGGCAAAATTAGCCTAATCTGCCACAGTACATGCTGGTATCTAACACCACAGAAACTGAAACATATAATTCCTAGTTCCTCCAATCACTGCTGGATGTACTGAAACAAAAACAGAATTTATGCTTACCTGATAAATTACTTTCTCCAACGGTGTGTCCGGTCCACGGCGTCATCCTTACTTGTGGGATATTCTCCTCCCCAACAGGAAATGGCAAAGAGCCCAGCAAAGCTGGTCACATGATCCCTCCTAGGCTCCGCCTTCCCCAGTCATTCGACCGACGTAAAGGAGGAATATGCATAGGAGAAATCATATGATACCGTGGTGACTGTAGTTAGAGAAAATAATTCATCAGACCTGATTAAAAAACCAGGGCGGGCCGTGGACCGGACACACCGTTGGAGAAAGTAATTTATCAGGTAAGCATAAATTCTGTTTTCTCCAACATAGGTGTGTCCGGTCCACGGCGTCATCCTTACTTGTGGGAACCAATACCAAAGCTTTAGGACACGGATGATGGGAGGGAGCAAATCAGGTCACCTAGATGGAAGGCACCACGGCTTGCAAAACCTTTCTCCCAAAAATAGCCTCAGAAGAAGCAAAAGTATCAAATTTGTAAAATTTTGTAAAAGTGTGCAGTGAAGACCAAGTCGCTGCCTTACATATCTGATCAACATGTGGAAGCCACAGCCCTAGTGGAGTGAGCTGTGATTCTTTCAGGAGGCTGCCGTCCGGCAGTCTCATAAGCCAATCGGATGATGCTTTTAAGCCAAAAAGAGAGAGAGGTAGAAGTTGCTTTTTGACCTCTCCTTTTACCAGAATAAACAACAAACAAGGAAGATGTTTGTCTGAAATCCTTTGTAGCCTCTAAATAGAATTTTAGAGCACGAACTACATCCAAATTGTGCAACAAACGTTCCTTCTTTGAAACTGGATTCGGACACAAAGAAGGCACAACTATCTCCTGGTTAATATTTTTGTTAGAAACAACTTTCGGAAGAAAACCAGGTTTAGTACGCAAAACCACCTTATCTGCATGGAACACCAGATAAGGAGGAGAACACTGCAGAGCAGATAACTCTGAAACTCTTCTAGCAGAAGAAATTGCAACCAAAAACAAAACTTTCCAAGATAACTTAATATCTACGGAATGTAAGGGTTCAAACTGAACCCCTTGAAGAACTGAAAGAACTAAATTGAGACTCCAAGGAGGAGTCAAAGGTTTGTAAACAGGCTTGATTCTAACCAGAGCCTGAACAAAAGCTTGAACATCTGGCACAGCCGCCAGCTTTTTGTGAAGTAAAACAGATAAAGCAGAAATCTGTCCCTTCAAAGAACTTGCAGATAATCCTTTCTCCAAACCCTCTTGTAGAAAGGATAGAACTTTAGGAATTTTTACCCTGTTCCATGGGAATCCTTTCGATTCGAACCAACAGATATATTTCTTCCATACTTTATGGTAAATTTTTCTAGTTACAGGCTTTCTAGCCTGAATAAGAGTATCAATGACAGAATCTGAGAACCCACGCTTTGATAAAATCAAGCGTTCAATCTCCAAGCAGTCAGTTGGAGTGAGGCCAGATTCGGATGTTCGAACGGACCTTGAACAAGAAGGTCCCGTCTCAAAGGTAGCTTCCATGGTGGAGCCGATGACATATTCACCAGGTCTGCATACCAAGTTCTGCGTGGCCACGCAGGAGCTATCAAGATCACCGAAACCCTCTCCTGATTGATCCTGGCTACCAGCCTGGGAATGAGAGGAAACGGTGGGAATACATAGGCTAGGTTGAAGGTCCAAGGTGCTACTAGTGCATCTACTAGAGTCGCCTTGGGATCCCTGGATCTGGACCCGTAGCAAGGAACCTTGAAGTTCTGACGAGACGCCATCAGATCCATGTCTGGAATGCCCCATAATTGAGTTATGTGGGCAAAGATTTCCGGATGGAGTTCCCTTTCTAGCGCCCAAGGATCCTGAACATCTCTTGCCCAAGCCTGAGCGAAGAGAGAGAGTCTGCCCCCCACCAGATCCGGTCCCGGATCGGGGGCCAGCATCTCATGCTGTCTTGGTAGCGGTAGCAGGCTTCTTGGCCTGCTTACCTTTGTTCCAGCCTTGCATCGGTCTCCAGGCTGGCTTGGTTTGAGAAGAATTACCCTCTTGCTTAGAGGATGTAGAGTTTGAGGCTGGTCCGTTTCTGCGAAAGGGACGAAAATTTGTTTTATTTTTAGCCTTAAAAAAGACCTATCCTGAGGAAGGGCGTGGCCCTTTCCCCCAGTGATGTCTGAAATAATCTCTTTCAAGTCAGGGCCAAACAGCGTTTTCCCCTTGAAAGGGATGTTAAGCAATTTGTTCTTGGAGGACACATCCGCTGACCAAGACTTTAGCCAAAGCGCTCTGCGCGCCACAATAGCAAAACCTGAATTTTTCGCCGCTAATCTAGCTAATTGCAAAGTGGCGTCTAAGGTAAAAGAGTTAGCCAATTTAAGTGCTTGAACTCTGTCCATAACCTCCTCATAAGAAGATGCTTTATTGAGCGACTTTTCTAGTTCTTCGAACCAGAAACACGCTGCTGTAGTGACAGGAACAATGCATGAAATTGGTTGTAGAAGGTAACCTTGCTGAACAAACATCTTTTTAAGCAAACCCTCTAATTTTTTATCCACAGGATCTTTGAAAGCACAACTATCTTCTATAGGGATAGTGGTGCGTTTGTTTAGAGTAGAAACCGCCCCCTCGACCTTGGGGACTGTCTGCCATAAGTCCTTCCTGGGGTCGACCATAGGAAATAATTTCTTAAATATAGGGGGAGGGACAAAAGGTATGCCGGGCCTTTCCCATTCTTTATTTACAATGTCCGCCACCCGCTTGGGTATAGGAAAAGCTTCGGGGGGCACCGGGACCTCTAGGAACTTGTCCATCTTACATAATTTCTCTGGAATGACCAAATTGTCACAATCATCCAGAGTAGATAACACCTCCTTAAGCAGAGCGCGGAGATGTTCCAATTTAAATTTGAATGTAATAACGTCAGGTTCAGCTTGTTGAGAAATTTTTCCTGAATCTGAAATTTCTCCCTCAGACAAAACCTCCCTGGCCCCTTCAGACTGGTGTAAGGGCATGTCAGAACCATTATCATCAGCGTCCTCATGCTCTTCAGTATCTAAAACAGAGCAGTCACGCTTTCGCTGATAAGTGGGCATTTTGGCTAAAATGTTTTTAATAGAATTATCCATTACAGCCGTTAATTGTTGCATAGTAAGGAGGATTGGCGCACTAGATGCACTAGGGACCTCCTGAGTGGGCAAGACTGGTGTAGACATGGAAGGAGATGATGCAGTACCATGCTTACTCCCCTCACTTAAGGAATCAGTTTGGGCAACATTATTATCAGTGGCATCATTGTCCCTACTTTGTTTGTCACATTCATCACATATATTTAAATGGAGAGGAACCTTGGCTTCCAAACATACAGAACATCGTCTATCTGCTAGTTCAGACATGTTAATAGGCATAAACTTGATAACAAAGCACAAAAAACGTTTTAAAATAAAACCGTTACTGTCTCTTTAAATTTTAAACTGAACACACTTTATTACTGAATATGCGAAAAAGTATGAAGGAATTGTTCAAAATTCACCAAAATTTCACCACAGTGTCTTAAAGCCTTAAAAGTATTGCACACCAAATTTGAAAGCTTTAACTCTTAAAATAACGGAACCGGAGCCGTTTTTACATTTAACCCCTATACAGTCCCTGGTATCTGCTTTGCTGAGACCCAACCAAGCCCAGAGGGGAATACGATACCAAATGACGCCTTCAATAAGCTTTTTCAGTGGATCTGAGCTCCTCACACATGCATCTGCATGCCTTGCTTCTCAAAAACAACTGCGCATTAGTGGCGCGAAAATGAGGCTCTGCCTATGACTAGAAAAGGCCCCCAGTGAAAAAGGTGTCCAATACAGTGCCTGCCGTTTTTTTAACAGAATTCCCAAGATTAAAATAACTCTCCAAAGTTATAAACCATTAAATATGTTTATAAAGTAATCGTTTTAGCCCAGAAAAATGTCTACCAGTCTTTAAAGCCCTTGTGAAGCCCTTTATTTTTATATTAAAAATTAAGAAAATGGCTTACCGGATCCCATAGGGAAAATGACAGCTTCCAGCAGTACCAAGTCTTGTTAGAAATGTGTCATACCTCAAGCAGCAAAAGTCTGCTCACTGTTTCCCTCAACTGAAGTTAATTCATCTCAACAGTCCTGTGTGGAAACAGCCATCGATTTTAGTAACGGTTGCTAAAATCATTTTCCTCTTACAAACAGAAATCTTCATCTCCTTTCTGTTTCAGAGTAAATAGTACATACCAGCACTATTTTAAAATAACAAACTCTTGATTGAAGAATAAAAACTACATTTAAACACCAAAAAACTCTTAGCCATCTCCGTGGAGATGTTGCCTGTGCAACGGCAAAGAGAATGACTAGGGAAGGCGGAGCCTAGGAGGGATCATGTGACCAGCTTTGCTGGGCTCTTTGCCATTTCCTGTTGGGGAGGAGAATATCCCACAAGTAAGGATGACGCCGTGGACCGGACACACCTATGTTGGAGAAATAGACACACTTTACCACTTATGGTGGTGAAGTACAAAGCTAAAACCATTTTGGGAATGTTTTAACATATGTAAACAATTCATATGGTTGCAATATGCAGTTAGACCCTTTAATATTCCTACATAACACCCTCAAAAACTAAAAACAGAATTTATGTTTACCTGATAAATTACTTTATCCAACGGTGTGTCCGGTCCACGGCGTCATCCTTACTTGTGGGATATTCTCTTCCCCAACAGGAAATGGCAAAGAGCCCAGCAAAGCTGGTCACATGATCCCTCCTAGGCTCCGCCTTCCCCAGTCATTCGACCGACGTAAAGGAGGAATATTTGCATAGGAGAAACCATATGATACCGTGGTGACTGTAGTTAAAGAAAATAAATTATCAGACCTGATTAAAAAACCAGGGCGGGCCGTGGACCGGACACACCGTTGGAGAAAGTAATTTATCAGGTAAACATAAATTCTGTTTTCTCCAACATAGGTGTGTCCGGTCCACGGCGTCATCCTTACTTGTGGGAACCAATACCAAAGCTTTAGGACACGGATGAAGGGAGGGAGCAAATCAGGTCACCTAGATGGAAGGCACCACGGCTTGCAAAACCTTTCTCCCAAAAATAGCCTCAGAAGAAGCAAAAGTATCAAATTTGTAAAATTTAGTAAAAGTGTGCAGTGAAAACCAAGTCGCTGCCTTACATATCTGATCAACAGAAGCCTCGTTCTTGAAGGCCCATGTGGAAGCCACAGCCCTAGTGGAATGAGCTGTGATTCTTTCAGGAGGCTGCCGTCCGGCAGTCTCGTAAGCCAATCTGATGATGCTTTTAAGCCAAAAAGAGAGAGAGGTAGAAGTTGCTTTTTGACCTCTCCTTTTACCAGAATAAACAACAAACAAGGAAGATGTTTGTCTAAAATCCTTTGTAGCATCTAAATAGAATTTTAGAGCACGAACAACATCCAAATTGTGCAACAAACGTTCCTTCTTTGAAACTGGATTCGGACACAAAGAAGGCACGACTATCTCCTGGTTAATGTTTTTGTTAGAAACAACTTTCGGAAGAAAACCAGGTTTAGTACGTAAAACCACCTTATCTGCATGGAACACCAGATAAGGAGGAGAACACTGCAGAGCAGATAATTCTGAAACTCTTCTAGCAGAAGAAATTGCAACCAAAAACAAAACTTTCCAAGATAATAACTTAATATCAACGGAATGTAAGGGTTCAAACGGAACCTCCTGAAGAACTGAAAGAACTAAATTGAGACTCCAAGGAGGAGTCAAAGGTTTGTAAACAGGCTTGATTCTAACCAGAGCCTGAACAAAAGCTTGAACATCTGGCACAGCTGCCAGTTTTTTGTGAAGTAACACAGACAAGGCAGAAATCTGTCCCTTCAAGGAACTAGCAGATAATCCTTTCTCCAAACCTTCTTGAAGGAAGGATAGAATCTTAGGAATTTTTACCTTGTCCCAAGGGAATCCTTTAGATTCACACCAACAGATATATTTTTTCCATATTTTGTGGTAAATTTTTCTAGTTACAGGCTTTCTGGCCTGAACAAGAGTATCAATGACAGAATCTGAGAACCCTCGCTTTGATAAGATCAAGCGTTCAATCTCCAAGCAGTCAGTTGGAGTGAGACCAGATTCGGATGTTCGAACGGACCTTGAACAAGAAGGTCTCGTCTCAAAGGTAGCTTCCATGGTGGAGCCGATGACATATTCACCAGGTCTGCATACCAAGTCCTGCGTGGCCACGCAGGAGCTATCAAGATCACCGATGCTCTCTCCTGATTGATCCTGGCTACCAGCCTGGGGATGAGAGGAAACGGCGGGAATACATAAGCTAGTTTGAAGGTCCAAGGTGCTACTAGTGCATCTACTAGAGTCGCCTTGGGATCCCTGGATCTGGACCCGTAGCAAGGAACCTTGAAGTTCTGACGAGAGGCCATCAGATCCATGTCTGGAATGCCCCACAATTGAGTGATTTGGGCAAAGATTTCCGGATGGAGTTCCCACTCCCCCGGATGAAATGTCTGACGACTCAGAAAATCCGCTTCCCAATTTTCCACTCCTGGGATGTGGATTGCAGACAAGTGGCAGGAGTGAGTCTCCGCCCATTGAATGATTTTGGTCACTTCTTCCATCGCCAGGGAACTCCTTGTTCCCCCCTGATGGTTGATGTACGCAACAGTCGTCATGTTGTCTGATTGAAACCGTATGAACTTGGCCTTTGCTAGCTGAGGCCAAGCCTTGAGAGCATTGAGTATCGCTCTCAGTTCCAGAATATTTATCGGTAGAAGAGATTCTTCCCGAGACCAAAGACCCTGAGCTTTCAGGGGTCCCCAGACCGCGCCCCAGCCCACCAGACTGGCGTCGGTCGTGACAATGACCCACTCTGGTCTGCGGAAGCTCATCCCCTGTGACAGGTTGTCCAGGGACAGCCACCAACGGAGTGAATCTCTGGTCCTCTGATTTACTTGTATCGTCGGAGACAAGTCTGTATAGTCCCCATTCCACTGACTGAGCATGCACAGTTGTAATGGTCTTAGATGAATGCGTGCAAAAGGAACTATGTCCATTGCCGCTACCATCAAACCTATTACTTCCATGCACTGCGCTATGGAAGGAAGAGGAACAGAATGAAGTATTTGACAAGAGTTCAGAAGTTTTGATTTTCTGGCCTCTGTCAGAAAAATCCTCATTTCTAAGGAGTCTATTATTGTTCCCAAGAAGGGAACCCTTGTTGACGGAGACAGAGAACTTTTTTCTGCGTTCACTTTCCACCCGTGAGATCTGAGAAAGGCCAGGACAATGTCCGTGTGAGCCTTTGCTTGAGGAAGGGACGACGCTTGAATCAGAATGTCGTCCAAGTAAGGTACTACTGCAATGCCCCTTGGTCTTAGCACCGCTAGAAGGGACCCTAGTACCTTTGTGAAAATCCTTGGAGCAGTGGCTAATCCGAACGGAAGTGCCACAAACTGGTAATGCTTGTCCAGGAATGCGAACCTTAGGAACCGATGATGTTCCTTGTGGATAGGAATATGTAGATACGCATCCTTTAAATCCACCGTGGTCATGAATTGACCTTCCTGGATGGAAGGAAGAATAGTTCGAATGGTTTCCATTTTGAACGATGGAACCTTGAGAAACTTGTTTAGGATCTTGAGATCTAAGATTGGTCTGAATGTTCCCTCTTTTTTGGGAACTACGAACAGATTGGAGTAGAACCCCATCCCTTGTTCTCCTAATGGAACAGGATGAATCACTCCCATTTTTAACAGGTCTTCTACACAATGTAAGAATGCCTGTTTTTTTATGTGGTCTGAAGACAATTGAGACCTGTGGAACCTCCCCCTTGGGGGAAGCCCCTTGAATTCCAGAAGATAACCTTGGGAGACTATTTCTAGCGCCCAAGGATCCAGAACATCTCTTGCCCAAGCCTGAGCGAAGAGAGAGAGTCTGCCCCCCACCAGATCCGGTCCCGGATCGGGGGCCAACATCTCATGCTGTCTTGGTAGCAGTGGCAGGTTTCTTGGCCTGCTTTCCTTTGTTCCAGCCTTGCATTGGTCTCCAGGCTGGCTTGGCTTGAGAAGTATTACCCTCTTGCTTAGAGGACGTAGCACTTGGGGCTGGTCCGTTTCTGCGAAAGGGACGAAAATTAGGTTTATTTTTGGCCTTGAAAGACCTATCCTGAGGAAGGGCGTGGCCCTTGCCCCCAGTGATATCAGAGATAATCTCTTTCAAGTCAGGGCCAAACAGCGTTTTCCCCTTGAAAGGAATGTTAAGCAATTTGTTCTTGGAAGACGCATCCGCTGACCAAGATTTTAACCAAAGCGCTCTGAGCGCCACAATAGCAAAACCAGAATTTTTCGCCGCTAACCTAGCCAATTGCAAAGTGGCGTCTAGGGTGAAAGAATTAGCCAATTTGAGAGCACGAATTCTGTCCATAATCTCCTCATAAGAAGAAGAATTATTATTGATCGCCTTTTCTAGCTCATCGAACCAGAAACACGCGGCTGTAGTGACAGGAACAATGCATGAAATTGGTTGTAGAAGGTAACCTTGCTGAACAAACATCTTTTTAAGCAAACCTTCTAATTTTTTATCCATAGGATCTTTGAAAGCACAACTATCTTCTATGGGTATAGTGGTGCGTTTGTTTAGAGTAGAAACCGCCCCCTCGACCTTGGGGACTGTCTGCCATAAGTCCTTTCTGGGGTCGACCATAGGAAACAATTTTTTAAATATGGGGGGAGGGACGAAAGGTATACCGGGCCTTTCCCATTCTTTATTTACAATGTCCGCCACCCGCTTGGGTATAGGAAAAGCTTCGGGGGGCCCCGGGACCTCTAGGAACTTGTCCATTTTACATAGTTTCTCTGGAATGACCAAATTCTCACAATCATCCAGAGTGGATAACACCTCCTTAAGCAGAGCGCGGAGATGTTCCAATTTAAATTTAAATGTAATCACATCAGGTTCAGCTTGTTGAGAAATTTTCCCTGAATCTGAAATTTCTCCCTCAGACAAAACCTCCCTGGCCCCCTCAGATTGGTGTAGGGGCCCTTCAGAACCAATATCATCAGCGTCCTCATGCTCTTCAGTATTTTCTAAAACAGAGCAGTCGCGCTTTCGCTGATAAGTGGGCATTTTGGCTAAAATGTTTTTGATAGAATTATCCATTACAGCCGTTAATTGTTGCATAGTAAGGAGTATTGGCGCGCTAGATGTACTAGGGGCCTCCTGTGTGGGCAAGACTGGTGTAGACGAAGGAGGGGATGATGCAGTACCATGCTTACTCCCCTCACTTGAGGAATCATCTTGGGCATCATTTTCTCTAAATTTTGTGTCACATAAATCACATCTATTTAAATGAGAAGGAACCTTGGCTTCCCCACATTCAGAACACAGTCTATCTGGTAGTTCAGACATGTTAAACAGGCAAAAACTTGATAACAAAGTACAAAAAACGTTTTAAAATAAACCGTTACTGTCACTTTAAATTTTAAACTGAACACACTTTATTACTGCAATTGCGAAAAAGTATGAAGGAATTGTTCAAAATTCACCAAAATTTCACCACAGTGTCTTAAAGCCTTAAAAGTATTGCACACCAAATTTGGAAGCTTTAACCCTTAAAATAACGGAACCGGAGCCGTTTTTATATTTAACCCCTTTACAGTCCCTGGTATCTGCTTTGCTGAGACCCAACCAAGCCCAAAGGGGAATACGATACCAAATGACGCCTTCAGAAAGTCTTTTCTATGTATCAGAGCTCCTCACACATGCATCTGCATGTCATGCTTCTCAAAAACAAGTGCGCAATACAGGCGCGAAAATGAGACTCTGCCTATGATTAGGGAAAGCCCCTAGAGAATAAGGTGTCCAATACAGTGCCTGCCGGTTATTTTACATAATTCCCAAGATTAAAATAATTCCTCAAGGCTATGGAGTATAAAATATAAATCGATTTAGCCCAGAAAATGTCTACAGTCTTAGAAAGCCCTTGTGAAGCCCTTTTTTTCTTTCTGTAATAAAAATGGCTTACCGGATCCCATAGGGAAAATGACAGCTTCCAGCATTACATCGTCTTGTTAGAATGTGTCATACCTCAAGCAGCAAAAGTCTGCTCACTGTTCCCCCAACTGAAGTTAATTCCTCTCAACAGTCCTGTGTGGAACAGCCATCGATTTTAGTAACGGTTGCTAAAATCATTTTCCTCTTACAAACAGAAATCTTCATCTCTTTTCTGTTTCAGAGTAAATAGTACATACCAGCACTATTTTAAAATAACAAACTCTTGATTGAATAATAAAAACTACAGTTAAACACTAAAAAACTCTAAGCCATCTCCGTGGAGATGTTGCCTGTACAACGGCAAAGAGAATGACTGGGGAAGGCGGAGCCTAGGAGGGATCATGTGACCAGCTTTGCTGGGCTCTTTGCCATTTCCTGTTGGGGAAGAGAATATCCCACAAGTAAGGATGACGCCGTGGACCGGACACACCTATGTTGGAGAAATCTAAATATCATGCCAAACTATTCTGGCTACTAATTAATAGTGTCAAACAGTTGATTCCACAATTATGGGGAAAAGAAATTAATGCATTACAAAATTACAAATTTGCATCTCACCCTGACACAAACCTCTCCTTTGAAAGATACCATTCTCTCCTCTCTAACACATTAGACTTTTATTACACTATGATGCAACTTTAGTAAGATAAACCTAATGAGTACATTTTTCAAATCTTTTAGAGTATACAATGGATTTATTTTGTATCCTTTCATGAGAAATCTCTACAAATAAATGCTGGACAAATGTAATATCTTACTTTCTGGATTTATTATGGCCCTAGAAAACTGCTCTCATGTACCGAGATCTTATTACCATATAAGTGAAGTAGTTGAACTGTTTCTTTTGTATTATGTTTACTTTCTTTTTCTTTATTTGTATTATTTTTCTGCTAACAAGAAATTAGACACTCTAACAACCTGATAATATAGTAGATTAACGGATCTTTACAAGCAATTATATAAACAGCACATTTTGTGTTGTTCCATATCTTAAGTTTAATAATTTATTGTTAGTTTGCTGCTGTCAATATGTCAAAATATTCAATTCCCCCTCTAATTAAATCAAGAGGGAGATAGGCGCCATGTAACCTCAACTTCTGTAAAAAAAACTAGCTGGTGTTCAAGGGGTGTGTAATCTCTGTTTTTAATGGTGATCACCTGTATCCTAGGACGAGTGAACTCTCACCTGTTCCTCTAGGTCACTGATTTTCAAACCTGTCCTCAGGCCTCCCCAACAGGCCAGGTTTTCTGTATTACCTTGGATGAGAGCAGGTAATATAACATTTACTAATCAGCTAATTATTTCACCTGTGCTCCAGTTCAGATAACCACAAAATGTGGCCTGTTAGGGAGGTCTGAGGACAAGGTCTGAAAACCAGTGCTCTAGGTGAAACAGTTTTGGGGGAGATAAATGGGTCCCATTAGAACCCCCAACCAAGACAGTATTTTTAATGCTGCAGGTGATCACCATTTGTACAGTAATCACCTGTATCTTAGAATGATGTAAGAGCCCTCAACTAAAACGTCTTCTATTTTTCAGAGAATGCATTACTTGTCCCTTTAAAGGGACAGTTCACCCAAAATTGTTCTCCCATTTAAATTGTTTCCAATGATTCATTTTACCTGCTGGAGTGTATTAAATTGTTTACAAGTAGCTCCTTTACCCCTATTTTGGACTTTGAAATAGCTGATGTAGCCTGAGGTATCCCAACTTAAACTGAAAGTTTTGATATTGGAGTCTCAGCTATAGAGCAGCCTAAGTAAACACAGCCAGCAGAAGAAATTACACTCCCAGAAATTTCCATTGTTCTCTCTATGTATTGAGCTTTAGTTTTTCAGACAAATATAAGATAAGGAAGCAAGTCTGTGTACACCAGGGGTGTCCAAACTTTGCTCTCCAGAGGTTTTGGAACTACATTTCCCATGATGCTCAGCTAGATAAAATGCTGGCTGAGCATCATCGGAAATGTAGTTCCAAAACCTCTGGAGAGCAAAGTTTGGACACCCCTGGTGTACACAAAGTAATAACATAATGAGATCTAATATCACCTGAAGCTCAACCCATTGTAATAGGCTGTGGTTTAAAAGCACAAAACCAGCTACTTCATATACACAAATAAACCTGAAAATGCAATTTTTCATAAATTTTATGCTCTGCGGCTGGTATAACAAATCATGTGTACTGTCCCTTTAACTGGTGCGTGGGATAAGATATCCCTTACCCAAACAGATAATAATAAGAAAGCTCCACTGTCCCATGGCCCTTCCTCTTTCTGAGTGATGCAGATTAATACAACTTGCTTGCTTGTAATGCATATAATCTATAAGCAGTGTATTGAGAAGTATATTCACACACAGTAAAAGGAAACGTTATTAAAGATAGGCCGTACCAATTTCTCGCTGAGTGGTTGGATAAGTGATACATTAGTCTTCTGTTGTGTTCCAATGACTGTGTTTATATATTGTACTTGACTTGTCAGACTGTCCACAGATATTGAATAAAAGTTGGAATTTGTAATCTTCAATGTACTCTAAATAAAGATCACAAAGAAAACAAATATTGCAGGAAGTTAATATGTTGAGCTGGATAAAAAAAAGAAAGTGGTTAATTATACAAATTCAAGGAACAATAAACACTGAGATTTTAATATAAAATGTTTAATCATGTGTAGTTAAACTTTCATTATTTATTTTGTCCCTTTTCCTGTACATTAACTCTGAAGATTATTATTTATCTAATTATTTTCATCAGAAAACAGAGATCAATATATCAATCAAGGTGGTGTCTATAACTTGTGTTGACTTTGGCCATTGAAAAACATTTAAAACAGTCTTTTTGAATTCAAAACATTTTCAAACTCACTGACTATGTCACTTGGGCTGCAATATGTTTGCTGTCCCTTTAATCTTAAAGGTATAGTAGTCTAAAAAAATTATATTCTGTATAATTAAGAAGAAAATTATGTTTTTTGTCGCCCCCCCCTCGTATGGAATAAGATTGCTGTCAAAAAGAAAAGTGTGTGTGATTCTCTATCATTGTACATAAATTGTGATGTACAAATACAAATCTAACTCTACAAATACAATTTTGGAAATACTTTTTCTTTTAGAATACAAATACTTAATTACACATAATTTTTTTTTTTTTTTAGGAAGTACATTTATTTTTAAAATACAAATCTTTAATTACAACAAAGGTGAGGTGTCCTTTTTTTTGTGTTCAGATTGCTCCCAATAGCAAATTGCTGCTTCTTCAAAAAACAATACCAAGAGACTAAATGAAATTATATAATATAAGTAAATTGTAAAGTTGTATTCTCTATCTGGCTCATGTAAGAACCTTTTAGACACAGTAATTTGAACTGTATATTAAATGATAGCAAACAAACTTTCTATGGCCTTTATGAAGTCTGGGATGATATGCATCATAGCTACTAACTGTTATGCGACTGATAACACTCCACTCAGTTTGCTCAAAGGTAGACGGAAAAGGATATTTTTAAGGAATAAAACAAAATGTATGCTTACCTGATAAATTTCTTTCCGGACATGGAGAATCCACAATGTCATTCCAATTACTAGTGGGATATTCAACTCCTGGCCAGCAGGAGGAGGCAAAGAGCACCCCAACAAAGCTGTTAGGTGTAACTGCCTTACCCATAACCCCCAGTCATTCAGCGGAAGGAAATGGAAAGGAAGAAACACAAGGGTGAAAAGGTGCATGAAGTTTACAGAAAAAAAACTGCTGAATTATAAGTAAAAAAAAGGGGGGGGGGGTTGTGGACTCTGCACAACGTCATTCCAATTACTAGTGGGAACCAATACCCATGCTAGAGGACACAAAATGAACAGGGAGGGAGAAAAAAGGTTAGAGGTCCTAAACAGACGGCACCACGCTTAAAGAACCTTTCTTTCAAAAGAAGCCTCAGCCGAGGCATAAGTATAAAATTTGTAGCATTTGGAAAAAAGTATGCACAGAGGACCATGTTACCGCCTTGCAAATCTGTTCCACAAAAGCTTCATTTTTAATACCCCAAAGTCGAGGATACAGCCCTAGTGGAATGAGCCGTAATTCTCTCAGGAGGCTGCTGTCCAGCAGTCTCATAAGCCAAACGAATCAAACTTCTCAACCAGAGAGAAAGAGTAGCAGAAGTGGTTTTCTGACCCTTATGTTTACCAGAGAAAACAACAAACAAGGGCAGAAGATTGCCTAAAATCTTTAGTAGCTTGTAAGTAAAACTTTAGAGCCTGCACAACATCAAAGTTATGCAAAAGACGTTCCTTTTGAGAAGAAGGATTAGGACAAAGAGAAGGAACAACAATTTCCTGATTAATGTTTTGATCCGATACTATCTTAGGAAGAAACCCCAATTTAGGTCGAAGTACCGCATTATCAGCATGAAAAATAAGGTAGAGGGAATCACACTGCAGAGCTGAAAGCTCAGACACTCTGTGAGCGGAAGAAATGGCCACAAGAAACAAAACCTTCCAGGATAACAATTTTATATCAACAACATGCATAGGCTCAAACGGAGCCTGCTGTAAAACCTTAAGAACTAAATTAAGATTCCATGGAGGCGCAATAGGTTTAAACACAGGCCTGATTCTAATCAGGGCCTGTACAAAGGCTTGAACATCTGATAGATCAGCCAGACGTTTGTGCAAAAGGATAGATAACGCTGAAATCTGACCCTTTAGAGAACTGACCAATAAACCCTTATCCAGTCAATCCTGAAGAAAAGACAAAATCCGGGGAATCCTCACCTGGCTCCAGGAGCTTTTGGTAAATCTTGCGAGTAACCAGCTTCCAAACTTGAATCATAGTATCAATCACAACTTCAGAAAAAACACGCTTAGACAGAACTAGGCGTTCAATCTCCACGCAGTTAGCTTCAGATAATCTAGGTTTGAATGGAGGAAAGGACCCAGAAATAGAAGGTCTTTCCTCAGAGGTAACCTTCAAGGAGGTAGAGAAGACATCCTCACCAGACCCGCGAACCATATCCTGCAAGGCCATGCAAGAGCTATTAAGATCCCGAAGCTCTCTCCTGTTTGATACAAGCAATGACTCGTGGAAGGAGAGCAAACGGAGAAAACTGATATGCCAGAGAAAACCTCCAAGGAACCGCTAGAGCATCTATCAGAAAAGCCTAAGGATCTCTTGACCTTGAACCATACTTTGGAACCTTGGCGTTTTGGTGGCGCCATTAGATCCAACTCTGGAACCGCCCACTTGAGGGATATCTGAGAGAACACATCCAGATGGAGAGCCCACACGCTGGATGAAAAGTCTGTCTGCTCAAAAAAACATAATTTATGTAAGAACTTACCTGATAAATTCATTTCTTTCATATTAGCAAGAGTCCATGAGCTAGTGACGTATGGGATATACATTCCTACCAGGAGGAGCAAAGTTTCCCAAACCTTAAAATGCCTATAAATACACCCCTCACCACACCCACAAATCAGTTTAACGAATAGCCAAGAAGTGGGGTGATAAGAAAAAAGTGCGAAAGCATAAAAAATAAGGAATTGGAATAATTGTGCTTTATACAAAAAAATCATAACCACCACAAAAAAGGGTGGGCCTCATGGACTCTTGCTAATATGAAAGAAATGAATTTATCAGGTAAGTTCTTACATAAATTATGTTTTCTTTCATGTAATTAGCAAGAGTCCATGAGCTAGTGACGTATGGGATAATGACTACCCAAGATGTGGATCTTTCCACGCAAGAGTCACTAGAGAGGGAAGGATAAAATAAAGACAGCCAATTCCTGCTGAAAATAATCCACACCCAAAATAAAGTTTAAATGAAAACATAAGCAAAAGATTCAAACTGAAACAGCTGCCTGAAGTACTTTTCTACCAAAAACTGCTTCAGAAGAAGAAAACACATCAAAATGGTAGAATTTAGTAAAAGTATGCAAAGAAGACCAAGTTGCTGCTTTGCAAATCTGATCAACCGAAGCTTCATTCCTAAACGCCCAGGAAGTAGAAACTGACCTAGTAGAATGAGCTGTAATCCTCTGAGGCGGAGTTTTACCCGACTCAACATAGGCATGATGAATTAAAGATTTCAACCAAGATGCCAAAGAAAGCTTTCTGGCCTTTTCTAGAACCGGAAAAGATGACAAATAGACTAGAAGTCTTTCGGAAAGTCTTAGTAGCTTCAACATAATATTTCAAAGCTCTAACAACATCCAAAGAATGCAATGATTTCTCCTTAGAATTCTTAGGATTAGGGCATAATGAAGGAACTACAATTTCTCTACTAATGTTGGAATTCACAACCTTAGGTAAAAATTCAAAAGAAGTTCGCAACACTGCCTTATCCTGATGAAAAATCAGAAAAGGAGACTCACAAGAAAGAGCAGACAATTCAGAGACTCTTCTGGCAGAAGAGATGGCCAAAAGGAACAAAACTTTCCAAGAAAGTAATTTAATGTCCAATGAATGCATAGGTTCAAACGGAGGAGCTTGAAGAGCCCCCAGAACCAAATTCAAACTCCAAGGAGGAGAAATTGACTTAATGACAGGTTTTATACGAACCAAGGCTTGTATAAAACAATGAATATCAGGAAGATTAGCAATCTTTCTGTGAAAAAGAACAGAAAGAGCAGAGATTTGACCTTTCAAGGAACTTGCGGACAAACCTTTATCTAAACCATCCTGAAGAAACTGTAAAATTCTCGGAATTCTAAAAGAATGCCAGGAAAAATGATGAGAAAGACACTGTAACATAGTATTAATCACAGAGTCAGAGAAACCTCTTTGACCAAGAATCAAGCGTTCAATCTCCATACCTTTTTTAAGGATTTGAGATCCTGATGGAAAAAACGACCTTGCGACAGAAGGTCTGGTCTTAACGGAAGAGTCCACGGTTGGCAAGAGGCCATCCGGACAAGCTCCGCATACCAAAACCTGTGAGGCCATGCTGGAGCTAACAGCAGAACAAACGAGCATTCCTTCGGAATCTTGGAGATTACTCTTGGAAGAAGAACTAGAAGCGGAAAGATATAGGCAGGATGATACTTCCAAGGAAGTGATAATGCATCCACTGCCTCCGCCTGAAAATCCCGGGATCTGGACAGACACCTGGGAAGTTTCTTGTTTAGATGAGAAGCCATCAGATCTATTTCTGGAAGTTCCCACATTTGAACAATCTGAAGAAATACCTCTGGGTGAAGAGACCATTCGCCCGGATGCAACGTTTGGCGACTGAGATAATCCGCTTCCCAATTGTCTATTCCTGGAATATGAACCGCAGATATTAGACAGGAGCTGGATTCCGCCCAAACCAGAATTCGAGATACTTCTTTCATAGCCAGAGGACTGTGAGTCCCTCCTTGATGATTGATGTATGCCACAGTTGTGACATTGTCTGTCTGAAAACAAATGAACGATTCTCTCTTCAGAAGAGGCCAAGACTGAAGAGCTCTGAAAATTGCACGGAGTTCCAAAATATTGATCGGTAATATCACCTCCTGAGATTCCCAAACCCCTTGTGCTGTCAGAGACCCCCACACAGCTCCCCAACCTGTAAGACTTGTATCTGTTGAAATTACAGTCCAGGTCGGAAAAACAAAAGAAGCCCCCTGAACTAAACGATGGTGATCTGTCCACCACGTCAGAGAGTGTCGAACAATCGGTTTTAAAGATATTAATTGAGATATCTTTGTGTAATCCCTGCACCATTGGTTCAGCATACAGAGCTGAAGAGGTCGCATGTGAAAACGAGCAAAGGGGATCGCGTCTGATGCAGCAGTCATAAGACCTAGAATTTCCATGCCTAAGGCTACCGAAGGGAATGATTGTGACTGAAGGTTTCGACAAGCTGAAATCAATTTTAGACGTCTCTTGTCTGTCAAAGACAGAGTCATGGACACTGAATCTATCTGGAAACCCAAAAAGGTTACCCTTGTCTGAGGAATCAATGAACTTTTTAGTGAATTGATCCTCCAACCATGATTTTGAAGAAACAACAAAAGTCGATTCGTATGAAATTCTGCTAAATGTGAAGACTGAGCAAGTACCAAGATATCGTCCAAATAAGGAAATACCACAATACCCTGTTCTCTGATTACAGATAGAAGGGCACCGAGAACCTTTGTAAAAATTCTTGGAGCTGTTGCTAGGCCAAACGGCAGAGCCACAAACTGGTAATGCTTGTCTAGGAAAGAGAATCTCAGAAACTGATAGTGAGCTGGATGAATCGGAATATGCAGATATGCATCCTGTAAATCTATTGTAGACATATAATGCCCTTGCTGAACAAAAGGCAGGATAGTCCTTACAGTTACCATTTTGAATGTTGGTATCCTTACATAACGATTCAATATTTTTAGATCCAGAACTGGTCTGAAGGAATTCTCCTTCTTTGGTACAATGAAGAGATTCGAATAAAACCCCAGCCCCTGTTCCAGAACTGGAACTGGCATAATTACTCCAGCCAACTCTAGATCTGAAACACATTTCAGAAATGCTTGAGCTTTCGCTGGGTTTACTGGGACACGGGAAAGAAAGAATCTCTTTGCAGGAGGTCTTATCTTGAAACCAATTCTGCACCCTTCTGAAATAATGTTCTGAATCCAAAGATTGTGAACAGAAATGATCCAAATGTCTTTGAAAAAACGTAATCTGCCCTCTACCAGCTGAGCTGGAATGAGGGCCGCACCTTCATGTGGACTTAGAAGCTGGCTTTGCTTTTCTAGAAGGCTTGGATTTATTCCAGACTGGAGATGGTTTCCAAACTGAAACTGCTCCTGAGGATGAAGGATCAGGCTTTTGTTCTTTGTTGAAACGAAAGGAACGAAAACGATTATTAGCCCTGTTTTTACCTTTAGATTTTTTATCCTGTGGTAAAAAAGTTCCTTTCCCACCAGTAACAGTTGAGATAATAGAATCCAACTGAGAACCAAATAATTTATTACCCTGGAAAGAAAGGGAAAGTAGAGTCGATTTAGAAGACATATCAGCATTCCAAGTTTTAAGCCATAAAGCTCTTCTAGCTAAAATAGCTAGAGACATAAACCTGACATCAACTCTGATAATATCAAAAATGGCATCACAGATAAAATTATTAGCATGTTGAAGAAGAATAATAATGCTATGAGAATCATGATCTGTTACTTGTTGCGCTAAAGTTTCCAACCAAAAAGTTGAAGCTGCAGCAACATCCGCCAAAGATATAGCAGGTCTAAGAAGATTACCTGAACACAAATAAGCTTTTCTTAGAAAGGATTCAATTTTCCTATCTAAAGGATCCTTAAAGGAAGTACCATCTGCCGTAGGAATAGTAGTACTTTAGCAAGGGTAGAGATAGCCCCATCAACTTTAGGGATTTTGTCCCAAAACTCTAATCTGTCAGACGGCACAGGATATAATTGCTTAAAACGTTTAGAAGGAGTAAATGAATTACCCAAATTATTCCATTCCCTGGAAATTACTTCAGAAATAGCACCAGGAACAGGAAAAACTTCTGGAATAACTACAGGAGATTTAAAGACCTTGTCTAAACGTTTAGATTTAGTATCAAGAGGACCAGAATCCTCAATTTCTAATGCAATTAGGACTTCTTTAAGTAAAGAACGAATAAATTCCATTTTAAATAAATATGAAGATTTATCAGCATCAACCTCTGAAACAGAATCCTCTGAACCAGAAGAATCATTAGAATCAGAATGATGATGTTCATTTAAAAATTCATCTGGATAAAGAGAAGTTTTAAAAGACTTTTTATGTTTACTAGAAGGAGGAACAACAGACATAGCCTTCTTAATAGATTCAGAAACAAAATCTCTTATGTTATCAGGAACACTCTGAACATTAGATGTTGATGGAACTGCAACAGGTAATGGTATTTTACTAAAGGAAATATTTTCTGCATTAACAAGTTTGTCATGACATTTAATACAAACAACAGCTGGAGGAACAGCTACCAAAAGTTTACAGCAGATACACTTAGCTTTGGTAGTTCCAGCACCAGGCAGCGATTTTCCTGAAGTATCTTCTGACTCAGATGCAACATGAGACATCTTGCAATATGTAAGAGAAAAAACAACATATAAAGCAAAATTGATCAAATTCCTTAAATGACAGTTTCAGGAATGGGAAAAAATGCCAAGAACAAACTTCTAGCAACCAGAAGCAATGAAAAATTAGACTTAAATAATGTGGAGACAAAAGCGACGCCCATATTTTTTTAGCGCCAAATAAGACGCCCACATTATTTGGCGCCTAAATGCTTTTGGCGCCAAAAATGACGCCACATCCGGAACACCAACATTTTTGGCGCAAAAGAACGTCAAAAAATGACGCAACTTCCGGCGACACGTATGACGCCGGAAACAGAAAAGATTTTTTGCGCCAAAAAAGTCTGCTCCAAGAATGACGCAATAAAATGAAGCATTTTCAGCCCCCGCGAGCCTAACAGCCCACAGGGAAAAAGTCAAATTTTTTAAGGTAAGAAAAAATGATTGATTCAAATGCATTATCCCAAATATGAAACTGACTGTCTGAAAATAAGGAATGTTGAACATCCTGAGTCAAGGCAAATAAATGTTTGAATACATATATTTAGAACTTTATAAAAAAAAGCGCCCAACCATAGCTTAGAGTGTCACAGAAAATAAGACTTACTTACCCCAGGACACTCGTCTACATGTTGTAGAAAGCCAAACCAGTACTGAAACGAAAATGGTATATATATAAGAGTATATCGTCGATCTGAAAAGGGAGGTAAGAGATGAATCTCTACGACCGATAACAGAGAACCTATGAAATAGACCCTGTAGAAGGAGATCATTGCATTCAAATAGGCAATTCTCTCCTCACATCCCTCTGACATTCACTGCACGCTGAGAGGAAAACCGGGCTCCAACCTGTTGCGGAGCGCATATCAACGTAGAATCTAGCACAAACTTACTTCTCCACCTCCATAGGAGGCAAAGTTTGTAAAACTGATTTGTGGGTGTGGTGAGGGGTGTATTTATAGGCATTTTAAGGTTTGGGAAACTTTGCCCCTCCTGGTAGGAATGTATATCCCATACGTCACTAGCTCATGGACTCTTGCTAATTACATGAAAGAAATCTGTCTCCGAATTGGCCACTCCTGGAATGTGGATGGCAGATAGGAAACAACTGTGGGCTTCTTATAAACCGGACCAACACCAGTTGAGGCCACGCTAATAGGGCATTGAAGATAGCTCTCAACTCCAAAATGTTTATGGGAAGAGAGGACTCCTCCCGAGACCACAGGCTCTGAGCTTTTAGAGGGCCCCAAACAGCACCCCACCCAGACAGGCTGGCGTCCGTAGTCACAATTTCCCAGGACGGTCCCTGAGACAGATGTTCCTGTGGCACCCACCATGAGAGAGAGTCTCTTGTCAGAGGGTCCAGATTTATCTTTTGAGTTAAATCCAAATGATCTGCGTTCCATTGATGGAGCATACAAAGTTGCAACGGTCGCAGATTGAGCCGAGCAAAAGTAATGATGTCCATTGATGCCACCATCAGACCAATCACCTCCATGCATTGGGCCACAGATGGACAAAAAGCAGACTGGAGAGAAAGGCAGGAAGCAAGAATTTTGTCTTTTCTGACCTCCGTCAGAAAGATCTTCATGGACATGGAATCTATTATAGTTTCTAGGAAACACACTTTGGTAGATGTAACAAGAGAACTTGTTTCCAAATTCACCTTCCATCCATGGGAACGTAGAAAAGATAACAGCATCTGAGGGGGCGGAGCCAGCACTGAAACTGAGGGGTCGCAAACTTGAATAGCTCCGGCTACCTATTATTTATAAATACTTAAATTGACCGCTCAACCCAGCCCAGGCTATCAAACAGTTTAGCCAAAGACATAAATGTTTCCGCAAGGTTACCTGGAACCTAGAAGGCATTTGTAAATAGCGAGCACCCACATAACGGCGGCAGTGAATTTGGCGGATCGAGATGGGCCCGCAATGGAATTCATGAGCCCTACCTTTCTGGAGGCACTAGATAATCTTCTATGTGACCACTTCTCAAAGCTGGAGAAGACCGGGATGTTGGTTTGGGAAAATGCTACGGGTACAGACATACCTCACCATGTCCGGAGCACTTCACCGATGCAGCCAGCAACCACTCCAGGCCTGAAGCCTAATGAGAGACCAGTTGATTGGGTCATTACCGCATCAGCCCGACCCGAGCCTGAACAAGTGATAGCTGTAGAAGTACCGTGGGGAACTGCTTCTTACTCGGTTCGCAGCGTCAGGTGGCTGCGATTGACATGGCGATATCTGACAGACAACAGGGGCATAGAGAAGACAGCACGGAGCTAACCAAGAGCTCTTGCGTTCCAGAGCTCCTTGACTTGACGAGTCCTAGCTTACAGATGGAACCAGTCTTGAAAGCCCTGTACCTAGAAGAAAAGACACGAATGCATGGGAGTATGCAGAGAGACGTCTTGGCTATTACTCTTTCCAGTGAAGGGCGGTGTGGATCGCAAGTAACGCTACTCTCTCCTCCTTTTGGATCGCCTGCCCTCCTGCTTTTTACAAAGAATCGCAGGCCAGCAGTCTGTTTTAGGATGTATATATACTTATATGTATAGGAATATATGCTATACTCATGAGTGTTAGAATTATGACATTCTCCAATACCTCTTTAACAGCTGTAATATCTATTTATAACTTTGTTGTTTCACATAGTCACTATGGACATATATAGATACAAGAATGTGGGATAGGTACAGGAGTATATTGAGTGAAAATCATAACATCTCCCAACCCATATCCAACAAACGCACCATTTGTCTATATCCTTACTACCTTCCATGGTTATTACAAGCCTGTATACAGTATATATAAACAAGAATGTATGCTTTGGCCATAAGTATTTTAAGCAAAGGTCATGGTACCCTTCAACCTCTACTTAATAACTGCTTCCCTTAACAGAAAATCTTGTAGCCTAATATGAATATCTCAAAGTATCCGTACAGTTTCTTAGCGCAGGCTGGTCCTGCGCCATTCATATCAGGCATTGCCCTCTCTCTCACTACGCCCTAAGATGAGTTCTGATAACCACACCAAATTTTTGAGTTTAAACAATTAGGCTCTACCTTGCTAGACATAGCATAAGCAAAATCTGCATTCAATCTTTTCTTTTTATGTATTGGCTAGTAATTCAGTAACTTAGTTGCCCAGGAGCCTTTCCCCATGGTAATGCAGTTTAGCAATATTAAAACACATTTATCTTGAGCTCCCAGGCAACAGTTTTCCTTGCTCCTCAATGAAGGTTCAGTATTTTCCCTTCTTTCTGAGTAGGGGCTGTTTTGTATCATACATAAGCACCCACCTCACCACCACCCACCCATACATAATATATCTCCTTGGTTAGGAGATTTAAAAATGCGGTTTGTCTTGCTTATACCGCACCTTAATTTTGTATTTTTTCTAAGTTACATCTTTAAGTTATCAGTTGTCAGTGCTGAGAACTATACTGCAACCATAACTACCCTTTTTTATAGGAACTTTTACATTATAGCATTGAGTTGACATTATCTACTTTATCTAGACTACTAATTTTTAAGCTACTCCTTTAAGTTACCATATGTTAGTACTGAGAACTATACTGCATCCCATCCCTAACTATGCCTTTTTATTTAAACTTTCTCATCATAGCATGAGCTGACACTATTTACCCTATTTAGTTTAGTAATTCACATAATTCAACTAACTACAGTTGTAAAAAGTAAAAATAGAGGTTCTTCATTTGGAGTCCTTGAGTGGCCCTGTCACTTCACTGTGTACTCGCCTTTTATGATGTTTATAACATCTTTGTGGTCCAAGAGTGGCCGCATAAATCTTATTGTGGGTGTACTGTTTGAATAGCGCTTAATGTTTGTATTTATTGTGTAATTTGTCACTTGATTGTATTGTGTACCTATAGGATTTCTATTGGCAACCTACACTTTAACAATTTATTTTCCTCTTTAACATGTATTGACAATTACTAATTGTTTGTTTAAAAAAGAACCTCAATTAAAATTATTAAAAAAAAAAAAAAAAGAAGACAACAGCATCTCTGTATGAGCTTGAGCTAGTTGAAAAGATCTGATGCCTGAACTAAGATATCGTCTAGATAAGGCGCTACAGCAATTCCCTGGGATCTGATCACAGTCAAAAGCACCCCCAGAACCTTTGTGAATATTCTGGGAGCCGTGGCCAGACCAAAAGGAAGTGCAACAAATTGGAAATGTTTGTCCAGAAAGGCAAACCTCAGATACTGATGGTGTTCCCTGTGTATGGGAAGGTGAAGGTATGCGTCCTTAATGTCTATGGTCGTCATAAACTGACCTTCCTGTACCAAAGGAAGAATGAAACTAATAGTTTCCATCTACAAGGACGGAACCCTGAGGAATTTGTGTAAACACTTGGAGGTCTAAAATAGGTCGAAAAGTTCCCTCCTTTTTGGGAACCACAAATAGATTTGAGTAGAATCCTAGACCCTGTTCTGCTAGAGGGACAGGAACAATAACTCCCAGAGAGAATAGTTTTTTTACACAGTTTAAGAAGGCTTCCTTCTTTATTTGGTTTGAGGAAAGTCTTGACAGGAGAAATCTGCCCCTGGGAGGGCAGGACTTGAATCCCATTCTGTAACCCTTAGATACTATGTCCACAGCCCAAGGGCCTGGGATATCGCGTATCCAGGCTTGACGAAAAAGAGAAAGCCTGCCCACCCCCCCACCCTGATCCGTACAGGAATCGGGGGCCAAACCTTCATGCTGAGAGTCAGCAAAAGGCTTCTTGTTTTGTTTTCCCTTTTTCCAGGGCTGGTTGGATTTCTAAGAAGATCTGGGTTGATCTAGTTTAGATGAGGAAGAGGAGGACTTTTGTCCCTTAAAGTTACGAAAGGAACGAAAATTAGAAGTCTGACAACCTCTAGGTCTGTTATTCTTGTCCTGAGGTAGGAAAGATCCCTTTCCACCCGTAATCTCTGAAATGATCTCTGCCAGACCAGGTCCAAACAGAGTCTTTCCCTTGTAAGGCAGAGCCAAAAAGCTTGGCCTTAGAAGCGACATCAGCCGACCAAGATTTTAACCACAGAGCCCTGCAAGCTAGAACTGTGAAGCTAGACATCTTAGCTCCCAGACAAATTATCTGCATATTGGCATCACAGATAAAAGTGTTGGCCAATTTAAGAGCTTTGATCCTTTCCTGGATCTCCTCTACAGTAGTTTCCTCTGCAAATAGGAAAAGATAACGCATCACACCAATAAGAAGCAGCACCTGTAACCGTAGCAATACTCGCTGCTGGTTGCCACTGTAACCCTTGATGAACATACATCTTTTTTAAATAAGCCTCTAGCTTTTTGTCCATTGGATCATTAAAACAGCAACTATCCTCTATAGGAATGGTAGTTCTCTTAGCAAGAGTAGAAATAGCTCTTCTACTTTAGGAACAGTGCGCCATGAGTCAGCCACAGTGCCGAATAGAGTCAGCCACAGGAAATATTTTCTTAAAAACAGGTGAAGGTAAAAAAGAAACCCCTGGTTTGTCCCATTCTTGAGCAATAATTTCAGACATCATCATTTGTACAGGAAAAACCTCCTCAGAAGATATTGAATCATAGACTCTATCCAATTTTGAGGACTTTGTGGGGTTGATAGCAACCACCGGTTCAGAGTCGTCCAAAGTAGCTAGAACCTCCTTCAAAGTAATCGGAGGTGCTCAAGCTTAAATCTAAAATAACTTCTTCAGATTCTGAAGATTTTTCTGCTAAAGTGTCAGAGTCTGAAATCTCACCTTTAGAAGCTTCTGAAGTATTCTCATCAACAGACATCTGAGCTAATGCAGTTCTAGAATCAGAACTTGTAAATAGCAGTAAAGTCTGAAGCTATGTTAGCACTTCCCTTCAGATGCTCACTGCCAGCCCCGGTTCTCCCAGACCGTATCCAGAAACAAGAAATATCGAATGTGGCGGTGCTGTGTCACCTCAGGGGATGCAAGCTGCTCTTTTCCTATGTGAAACCTGCCTTCTTTCACCTCCAAAATAAAAAGCTCACAATGGTGTAGCACGTTTCAAGTAAAATGGTAGGCGCACAAACAGGTCATACTCACAGGATTTCAGTTTTAAATCAGCCTTTTATTAAAACCATCACAAGATTTTATCAAAATATAGCTCAACGCGTTTCAGCAAAACAAGCCTTTTTTTTCAAGAGCATAAAATCAATATATGTCAAAGCTCCAACTTGCTTTTACATATATTGATTTTATGCTCTTGAGAAAAGTTAGAATCAGAAACCTTAGCAAGTGTTTAGATTTTCTGTTACGCTTACCCAATGAAAGGAAAGCTGACAAAGAGCTGTTACTGCAGAAGAAACCTGAGCGGCAAAATCCCTAGGTAAATAAACACCCCTAGGTGATGAGAGGACACAGAAGGCAAAGTATGAGAAATAACTAAGGCTTGGGACGTTTGAGGAGAAAGCTGAGGCATATCATGCACAGCATTATCCTGAGAGACATTAGGTTCAGAAGGGAATCATTTGTCTTTAAATTTTAAAGTCTTAGATAAACCAGAAGAACAAAATTGCATAGGCAAAACATTTCGGGCTTCTAAACAAAGTAAACATTTATCCATGGAGCTGGACTGATCCTGTTCCAAGTCCATAGCAAATAATTCTCACAAGTAATTGGCAATGAGAAACAAAAATAAAATGCTTTAAATTTTATTAAATGTAAAAAATAAAATGCCCTTAGACACCCTAGATCAAAAGAACACAGATTGCCTATGACAGAAAAGTAAAAAGCTTAATAAAGCTTAAAAATTAAATGAGGGAAAGAAAAAACTTTAATACCAAAAATACCTCAGATTGCTTGCGGTACCTACCGGCAAGGAAATACCCCACTAGCAATAGGAATGGAGTCTGACTTGCTCAGCAATACGATCTGATGAGAACACCAAATGCAGCTTCCACTTGAAAATCTGAATCCAACTGTGAATCAGTCAAAAAGAAAGTGCGCAACAACTTCTAGAGAGAAAAAGGCGGCAGTTAAAATCAACTGTCTATAAAAAACGCCTAAACGTTTAATACACAAAGCAACTCTTTCTTTGTACAGCGCAAGTAAAAATAATACTTTGGCACGCCAGATCTAACCCTTAACCCTTCTGATCCTTTTACACATGTCTCTAATAAAAAAAAATATCTCTGTTCCAGCCTATTGAGAAAACTCTGCCTCTTTCTCCAAATTAGGAATAACTTATCCCCTTTAGAAAAATGCCAATAAAATGTGCCCATATATAGCCTTAAGTTAAACAAGGATTTAAATCTTGTAAAATAACAATCTGGAGGATGATTAACCCCATAAGTGCTGCTGTCTCATTACCTAGAAGGAAAGGCACTTACCTTAGATTGTATAAGAAATGCTGATGCTCAAGGTGTGGCAGGCACTACGCTCTCTGTCATGGACCTGTATGAAAAGAAAGAACAGAGTAACCAACTCTGGCTTTTCACAAAGGGGTAGCAAAGTGTTAAAAGTAAAGCAAAGGACTGCCTCGCTGCCTTTCAACTGCTAAAAGCCACCACTACTCTTACTCAAGAGATTGACGTGGACACATCTATACCCCAATCCTTGATTGCAGGGAAAACAAAATTTATGCTTACCTGATAAATTCCTTTCTCCTGTAGTGTGGTCAGTCCACGGGTCATCATTACTTCTGGGATATTAACTCCTCCCCAACAGGAAGTGCAAGAGGATTCACCCAGCAGAGCTGCTATATAGCTCCTCCCCTCTAAGTCACACCCAGTCATTCGACCAAGAACCAACGAGAAAGGAGAAGCCAAAGGGTGCAGTGGTGACTGGAGTATAATTTAAAAAATTTAGACCTGCCATAAAAAACAGGGCGGGCCGTGGACTGACCACACTACAGGAGAAAGGAATTTATCAGGTAAGCATAAATTTTGTTTTCTCCTGTTAAGTGTGGTCAGTCCACGGGTCATCATTACTTCTGGGATACCAATACCAAAGCTAAAGTACACGGATGACGGGAGGGACAGGCAGGCTCTTTATACGGAAGGAACCACTGCCTGAAGAACCTTTCTCCCAAAAACAGCCTCCGAAGAAGCAAAAGTGTCAAATTTGTAAAATTTGGAAAAAGTATGAAGAGAAGACCAAGTTGCAGCCTTGCAAATCTGTTCAACAGAAGCCTCATTCTTAAAGGCCCAAGTGGAAGCCACAGCTCTAGTAGAATGAGCTGTAATTCCTTCAGGAGGCTGCTGTCCAGCAGTCTCATAGGCTAACCGTATTATGCTACGAAGCCAAAAGGAGAGAGAGGTAGCCGAAGCTTTTTGACCTCTCCTCTGACCAGAATAAACGACAAACAGGGAAGACGTTTGTCGAAAATCCTTAGTTGCCTGTAGATAAAATTTCAGGGCACGGACTACATCTAGATTGTGTAGCAGACGTTCCATCTTCGAAGAAGGATTAGGACACAAAGATGGAACAACAATCTCTTGATTGATATTCCTGTTAGTGACCACCTTAGGTAAGAACCCAGGTTTAGTACGCAGAACTACCTTGTCTGAATGAAAAATCAGATAAGGAGAATCACAATGTAAGGCAGATAACTCAGAGACTCTTCGAGCCGAGGAAATAGCCATTAAAAACAGAACTTTCCAAGATAACAGCTTGATATCAATGGAATGAAGGGGTTCAAACGGAACACCCTGTAAAACGTTAAGAACTAAGTTCAAACTCCATGGTGGAGCAACAGTTTTAAACACAGGCTTGATCCTAGCTAAAGCCTGACAAAAAGCTTGAACGTCCGGAACTTCTGACAAACGTTTGTGTAAAAGAATGGACAGAGCTGAAATCTGTCCCTTTAAGGAACTAGCGGATAAACCTTTTTCTAAACCTTCTTGTAGAAAAGACAATATCCTAGGAATCCTAACCTTACTCCATGAGTAACTCTTGGATTCGCACCAATATAAGTATTTACGCCATATTTTATGGTAAATCTTTCTGGTAACAGGCTTCCTAGCCTGTATTAAGGTATCAATAACTGACTCAGAAAAACCACGTTTTGATAAAATCAAGCGTTCAATTTCCAAGCAGTCAGCTTCAGAGAAATTAGATTTTGATGTTTGAAGGGACCCTGGATCAGAAGGTCCTGTTTCAGAGGTAGAGACCAAGGTGGACAGGATGACATGTCCACTAGATCTGCATACCAAGTCCTGCGTGGCCATGCAGGCGCTATTAGAATCACTGATGCTCTCTCCTGTTTGATTCTGGCAATCAATCGAGGAAGCATCGGGAAGGGTGGAAACACATAAGCCATCCCGAAGGTCCAAGGTGCTGTCAAAGCATCTATCAGAACCGCTCCCGGATCCCTGGATCTGGACCCGTAACGAGGAAGCTTGGCGTTCTGTCGAGACGCCATGAGATCTATCTCTGGTTTGCCCCAACGTCGAAGTATTTGGGCAAAGACCTCCGGATGAAGTTCCCACTCCCCCGGATGAAAAGTCTGACGACTTAGGAAATCCGCCTCCCAGTTCTCCACTCCCGGGATGTGGATTGCTGACAGGTGGCAAGAGTGAGACTCTGCCCAGCGAATTATCTTTGATACTTCCATCATTGCTAGGGAGCTTCTTGTCCCTCCCTGATGGTTGATGTAAGCTACAGTCGTGATGTTGTCCGACTGAAACCTGATGAACCCCCGAGTTGTTAACTGGGGCCAAGCCAGAAGGGCATTGAGAACTGCTCTCAATTCCAGAATGTTTATTGGCAGGAGACTCTCCTCCTGATTCCATTGTCCCTGAGCCTTCAGAGAATTCCAGACAGCGCCCCAACCTAGTAGGCTGGCGTCTGTTGTCCAGTCTGGCCTGCTGAATGGCATCCCCCTGGACAGATGTGGCCGAGAAAGCCACCATAGAAGAGAATTTCTGGTCTCTTGATCCAGATTCAGAGTAGGGGACAAGTCTGAGTAATCCCCATTCCACTGACTTAGCATGCACAATTGCAGCGGTCTGAGATGTAGGCGTGCAAAGGGTACTATGTCCATTGCCGCTACCATTAAGCCGATCACCTCCATGCATTGAGCTACTGACGGGTGTTGAATGGAATGAAGGACACGGCATGCATTTTGAAGCTTTGTTAACCTGTCTTCTGTCAGGTAAATCTTCATTTCTACAGAATCTATAAGAGTCCCCAAGAAGGGAACTCTTGTGAGTGGAAAAAGAGAACTCTTCTTTTTGTTCACCTTCCATCCATGCGACCTTAGAAATGCCAGTACTAACTCTGTATGAGACTTGGCAGTTTGAAAGCTTGAAGCTTGTATCAGAATGTCGTCTAGGTACGGAGCTACCGAAATTCCTCGCGGTCTTAGCACCGCCAGAAGAGCACCCAGAACCTTTGTGAAGATTCTTGGAGCCGTAGCCAATCCGAATGGAAGAGCTACAAACTGGTAATGCCTGTCTAGGAAGGCAAACCTTAGATACCGGTAATGATCTTTGTGAATCGGTATGTGAAGGTAAGCATCCTTTAAATCCACTGTGGTCATGTACTGACCCTTTTGGATCATGGGTAAGATTGTCCGAATAGTTTCCATTTTGAACGATGGAACTCTTAGGAATTTGTTTAGGATCTTTAAATCCAAGATTGGCCTGAAAGTTCCCTCTTTTTTGGGAACCACAAACAGATTTGAGTAAAACCCTTGTCCTTGTTCCGACCGCGGAACCGGATGGATCACTCCCATTAGTAAAAGATCTTGTACACAGCGTAGAAACGCCTCTTTCTTTATTTGGTTTGTTGACAACCTTGACAGATGAAATCTCCCTTTTGGGGGAGAGGATTTGAAGTCCAGAAGGTATCCCTGAGATATGATCTCTAACGCCCAGGGATCCTGGACATCTCTTGCCCAAGCCTGGGCGAAGAGAGAAAGTCTGCCCCCCACTAGATCCGTTCCCGGATCGGGGGCCCTCAATTCATGCTGTCTTAGGGGCAGCAGCAGGTTTCCTGGCCTGCTTGCCCTTGTTCCAGGACTGGTTAGGTCTCCAGCCTTGTCTGAAGCGAGCAACAGCTCCTTCCTGTTTTGGTGCAGAGGAAGTTGATGCTGCTCCTGCCTTGAAATTACGAAAGGAACGAAAATTAGACTGTCTAGCCTTAGGTTTGGCTCTGTCTTGAGGCAGGGCATGGCCTTTACCTCCTGTAATGTCAGCGATAATTTCTTTCAACCCGGGCCCGAATAAGGTCTGCCCTTTGAAAGGTATGTTAAGTAATTTAGATTTAGAAGTAACGTCAGCTGACCAGGATTTTAGCCACAGTGCTCTGCGTGCCTGAATGGCGAATCCGGAATTCTTAGCCGTAAGTTTAGTTAAATGTACTACGGCATCCGAAATAAATGAATTAGCTAGCTTAAGTGTCTTAAGCTTGTTTGAAATCTCATCTATAGTTATTGAGTCAAGAGTCTCTTCCAGGGACTCGGACCAAAAAGCGGCCGCGGCCGTGACAGACGCAATACATGCAAGGGGTTGCAATATAAAACCTTGTTGAACGAACATTTTCTTAAGGTAACCCTCTAATTTTTTATCCATTGGATCTGAAAAGGCACAGCTATCCTCCACCGGGATAGTGGTACGCTTAGCCAGAGTAGAAACCGCTCCCTCCACCTTAGGGACCGTCTGCCATAAGTCCCGTGTGGTGGCGTCTACTGGAAACATTTTTCTAAACACAGGAGGAGGGGAAAAGGGTACACCGGGCCTATCCCACTCCTTAGTAATTATCTCTGTAAGCCTCTTAGGTATAGGAAATACGTCAGTACTCGCCGGTACCGCATAGTATCTATCCAGCCTACATAATTTCTCTGGGATTGCAACGGTGTTACAATCATTTAGAGCTGCTAATACCTCCCCTAACAGTACACAGAGGTTTTCGAGTTTAAACTTAAAATTAGAAATGTCTGAGTCCATTCTATTGGGATCAGAACCGTCACCTGCTGATTGAAGCTCTCCGTCCTCATGTTCAGCATACTGTGACGCAGTATCAGACATGGCCCTATTATCAACAGCGCACTCTGTTCTCACCCCAGAGTGATCACGCTTACCTCTTAGTTCTGGTAATTTAGCCAAAACTTCAGTCATAACATTAGCCATATCCTGTAATGTGATTTGTAATGGCCGCCCTGATGTACTCGGCGTTACAATATCACGCACCTCCCGAGCGGGAGATGCAGGTACTGACACGTGAGGCGAGTTAGTCGGCATAACTCTCCCCTCGTTGTTTGGTGAAATATGTTCAATTTGTACAGATTGACTTTTATTTAAAGTAGCATCAATGCAATTAGTACATAAATTTCTATTGGGCTCCACTTTGGCTTTAGCACATATAGCACAGAGATATTCCTCTGAATCAGACATGTTTAACACACTAGCAAATAAACTAGCAACTTGGAAAAACTTTTCAAAGTAATTTACAAATAATATGAAAACTTACTGTGCCTTTAAGAAGCACAGAAAAAAGTTATGACAGTTGAGAAATAATAAACTGAGAAACTATAACATCAAATCTTTTCCGGTAAAAACACAATTTTAGCAAAGGATTACCCCCATTAGCAATGGATAACTAACCCTGATAGCAGAAAAAAAGTACAGAAATAAACGTTTTTTATCACAGTCAGCTACAATCTCACAGCTCTGCTGTGAGTGATTACCTCCCTCAAAATAAGTTTTGAAGACCCCTGAGCTCTGTAGAGGCGAACCGGATCATGCAGGGAAGACAAGAGACTTCTGACTGAATTTTTTGATGCGTAGCAAAAGCGCCAAAATAGGCCCCTCCCCCTCACACACAACAGTGAGGGAGATCAATAAACTGTCTTAAATTAAATAAAACGACTGCCAAGTGGAAAAAAACAGTGCCCAAAACATTTTTTCATCCAGTACCTCAGAAAATTAAACGATTTAACATGCCAGCAAAAACGTTTAACATCAAATAAATGAAATGTCATTATAAAGCCTGTTGCTAGTCACTGCAAATTAGGCTAAAATCTTATGCATACAGTATTATCCCAGTGAAGTGCCATTCCCCAGAATACTGAAGTGTAAAATATACATACATGACAGCCTGATACCAGTTGCTACTACTGCATTTAAGGCTGAGCTTACATTATATCGGTATGGCAGAATTTTCTCAGTCAATTCCATTGTCAGAAAATAAAATGCTGCTACATACCTCTTTGCAGATTAACCTGCCCGCTGTCCCCTGATCTGAAGTTTACCTCACTCCTCAGATGGCCGAGAACAGCAATATGATCTTAACTACGCCGGCTAAAATCATACAAAAAACTCAGGTAGATTCTTCTTCAAATTCTACCAGAGAAGGAACAACACACTCCGGTGCTGTTATAAAATAACAAACTTTTGATTGAAGGTATAAAACTAAGTATAATCACCACAGTCCTCTCACACATCCTATCTATTAGTTGGGTGCAAGAGAATGACTGGGTGTGACGTAGAGGGGAGGAGCTATATAGCAGCTCTGCTGGGTGAATCCTCTTGCACTTCCTGTTGGGGAGGAGTTAATATCCCAGAAGTAATGATGACCCGTGGACTGACCACACTTAACAGGAGAAAAGTACCCATAAAAGAATTAAATTCTGAAGACACTAACTTCGCACAACCTCCATTGACAAAGGCAAAGAGAATGACTGGGGGTTATTGGTAAGGCAGTTACACTTAACAGCTTTGCTGGGGGGCTTTTTGCCTCCTCCTGCTGGCCAGGAGTTGAATATCCCACTAGTAATTGGAATTACATTGTGGACTCTCCCTGTCATATTAAAATAAATTATATTTTACCAGCTTTATTATAAATAATTTTTCCTCAAATTAAAAATTAAATAGAGTAAGATTATAATTTCTTCTGTTATGTGTGATCAGTCCACGGGTCATCATTACTTCTGGGATATAACTCCTCCCCAACAGGAAATGCAAGAGGATTCACCCAGCAGAGCTGCATATAGCTCCTCCCCTCTACGTCAGTCCCAGTCATTCTCTTGCACCCAACGACTAGATAGGATGTGTGAGAGGACTATGGTGATTATACTTAGTTTTTATGACTTCAATCAAAAGTTTGTTATTTTAAAATAGCACCGGAGCGTGTTATTACTTCTCTGGCAGAGTTTGAGGAAGAATCTGACAGAGATTTTTTACTATGATTTTAACCGGAGTCGTTAAGATCATATTGCTGTTCTCGACCATCTGAGGGAGGTAAAGGCTTCAGATCAGGGGACAGCGGGCAGATGAATCTGCATTGAGGTATGTGGCAGTTTTTATTTTCTGAATGGAATTGATGAGAAAAGCCTGCCATACCGTTAAAATGACATGTATGTATACACTCCAGTATTCTGGGGATGGTATTTCACCGGAACTACTGTGTTAAAGGTCACTAATCCTTTTAATAACTATTCTCATGTTAAACGTTTTTGCTGGAATGTAGAATCGTTTACATTGCTGAGGTACTGTGTGAATAAATATTTGGGCATTATTTTCCACTTGGCAGTTTTTTGCTTTAATTGTGACAGTTTCGTTTCTCTTCACTGCTGTGTGGGAGAGGGAGGGGCCGTTTTTGGCGCTCTTTGCTACGCATCAAAAAATTCCAGTCAGCTACTTTTATATTTCCTGCATGATCCGGTTCATCTCTGACAGATCTCAGGGGTCTTCAAACTTCTTTGAAGGGAGGTAAATTCTCTCAGCAGAGCTGTGAGAATTCTTATAGTGACTGTGAATAAAAAACGTTGTTTTGTTTTCTTTTGTACAAATTTAATTAGTGTTGTTTTTTACTAATGGGAACAAACCTTTGCTAAAAGTTGTGTTGTTTTAAAGTTTGATGCTATAACTGTTTTTCAGTTCATTATTTCAACTGTCATTTAATCGTTAGTACCTCTTTGAGGCACAGTGCGTTTTTTTGCTAAAAAAGATTATAACCAAGTTGTAAGTTTTTTTGCTAGTGTGTTAAACATGTCTGACTCAGAGGAAGATATCTGTGTCATTTGTTCCAATGCCAAGGTGGAGCCCAATAGAAATTTATGTACTAACTGTATTGATGCTACTTTAAATAAAAGTCAATCTGTACAATGTGAACAAATTTCACCAAACAGCGAGGGGAGAGTTATGCCGACTAACTCGCCTCACGCGACAGTACCTGCATCTCCCGCCCGGGAGGTGCGTGATATTTTGGCGCCTAGTACATCTGGGCGGCCATTACAGATAACATTACAAGATATGGCTACTGTTATGACTGAAGTTTTGTCTAAATTACCAGAACTAAGAGGCAAGCGTGATCACTCTGGGGTGAGAACAGAGTGCGCTGACAATGCTAGGGCCATGTCTGATACTGCGTCACAGCTCGCAGAGCATGAGGACGGAGAGCTTCATTCTGTGGGTGACGGTTCTGATCCAAACAGATTGGACTCAGATATTTCAAATTTTAAATTTAAATTGGAGAACCTCCGTGTACTACTAGGGGAGGTCTTAGCAGCTCTCAACGATTGTAACACCGTTGCAATACCAGAGAAACTGTGTAGGTTGGATAAATACTTTGCGGTACCGGCGAGTACTGACGTTTTTCCTATACCTAAGAGACTAACTGAGATTGTTACTAAGGAGTGGGATAGACCCGGTGTGCCGTTCTCACCCCCTCCAATATTTAGAAAGATGTTTCCAATAGACGCCACCACTCGGGACTTATGGCAAACGGTCCCCAAGGTGGAGGGAGCAGTTTCTACTTTAGCTAAGCGTACCACTATCCCGGTGGAGGATAGCTGTGCTTTCTCAGATCCAATGGATAAAAAATTAGAGGGTTACCTTAAGAAAATGTTTGTTCAACAAGGTTTTATATTACAACCCCTTGCATGTATCGCGCCGATTACGGCTGCGGCAGCATTTTGGATTGAGTCGCTTGAAGAGAACCTTAGTTCCTCTACGCTAGACGACATTACGGACAGGCTTAGAGTCCTTAAACTAGCTAATTCTTTCATTTCGGAGGCCGTAGTACATTTAACCAAACTTACGGCTAAGAACTCAGGATTCGCCATACAGGCACGCAGGGCACTGTGGCTAAAATCCTGGTCAGCTGATGTTACTTCTAAGTCCAAATTACTTAATATACCTTTCAAGGGGCAGTCCTTATTCGGGCCCGGTTTGAAAGAAATTATCGCTGACATTACGGGAGGTAAGGGCCACGCCCTACCTCAAGACAAGGCCAAAGCTAAGGCTAGACAGTCTAATTTTCGTCCCTTTCGGAATTTCAAAACAGGAGCAGCATCAACCTCCACTGCACCAAAACAGGAAGGAGCTGTTGCTCGTTACAGGCAAGGCTGGAAGCCTAACCAGTCCTGGAACAAAAGCAAGCAGGCCAGGAAACCTGCTGCTGCCCCAAAGACAGCATGAACCGAGAGCCCCCGATCCGGGACCGGATCTAGTAGGGGGCAGACTCTCTCTCTTCGCCCAGGCCTGGGCAAGAGATGTTCAGGATCCCTGGGCACTAGAGATCATATCTCAGGGATACCTTCTAGACTTCAAATTATCTCCCCCAAGAGGGAGATTTCATCTGTCAAGGTTGTCAACAAACCAGATAAAGAAAGAAGCGTTTCTACGCTGCGTACAAGATCTGTTAACAATGGGAGTGATCCATCCGGTTCCGTGGTCGGAACAAGGACAAGGGTTCTACTCAAACCTGTTTGTGGTTCCCAAAAAAGAGGGAACTTTCAGGCCAATCTTAGATTTAAAGACTCTAAACAAATTCCTAAGAGTTCCATCGTTCAAAATGGAAACTATTCGGACAATCTTACCCATGATCCAAGAGGGTCAGTACATGACCACAGTGGATTTAAAGGATGCTTACCTTCACATACCGATCCACAAAGATCATCACCGGTATCTAAGGTTTGCCTTCTTAGACAGGCACTACCAGTTTGTAGCTCTTCCATTCGGATTGGCTACGGCTCCAAGAATCTTCACAAAGGTTCTGGGTGCCCTTCTAGCGGTACTAAGACCGCGAGGGATTTCGGTAGCTCCGTACCTAGACGACATTCTAATACAAGCTTCAAGCTTTCAAACTGCCAAGTCTCATACAGAGTTAGTTCTGGCATTTCTAAGGTCGCATGGATGGAAAGTGAACGAAAAGAAGAGTTCTCTCTTTCCTCTCACAAGAGTTCCATTCTTGGGGACTCTTATAGATTCTGTAGAGATGAAGATTTACCTGACAGAAGACAGGTTAACAAAACTTCAAAATGCATGCCGCGTCCTTCATTCCATTCAACACCCGTCAGTAGCTCAATGCATGGAGGTGATCGGCTTAATGGTAGCGGCAATGGACATAGTACCTTTTGCACGCCTACACCTCAGACCGCTGCAATTATGCATGCTAAGTCAGTGGAATGGGGATTACTCAGATTTGTCCCCTACTCTGAATCTGAATCAAGAGACCAGAAATTCTCTTCTATGGTGGCTTTATCGGCCACACCTGTCCAGGGGGATGCCATTCAGCAGGCCAGACTGGACAATTGTAACAACAGACGCCAGCCTACTAGGTTGGGGCGCTGTCTGGAATTCTCTGAAGGCTCAGGGACTATGGAATCAGGAGGAGAGTCTCCTTCCAATAAACATTCTGGAATTGAGAGCAGTTCTCAATGCCCTTCTGGCTTGGCCCCAGTTAATAACTCGGGGGTTCATCAGGTTTCAGTCGGACAACATCACGACTGTAGCTTACATCAACCATCAGGGAGGGACAAGAAGCTCCCTAGCAATGATGGAAGTATCAAAGATAATTCGCTGGGCAGAGTCTCACTCTTGCCACCTGTCAGCAATCCACATCCCGGGAGTGGAGAACTGGGAGGCGGATTTCTTGAGTCGCCAGACTCTTCATCCGGGGGAGTGGGAACTTCATCCGGAGGTCTTTGCCCAAATACTTCGACGTTGGGGCAAACCAGAGATAGATCTCATGGCGTCTCGCCAGAACGCCAAACTTCCTCGCTACGGGTCCAGATCCAGGGATCCGGGAGCAGTTCTGATAGATGCTTTGACAGCACCTTGGAACTTCAGGATGGCTTATGTGTTTCCACCCTTCCCGCTGCTTCCTCGATTGATTGCCAAAATCAAACAGGAGAGAGCATCAGTAATTCTAATAGCACCTGCTTGGCCACGCAGGACTTGGTATGCAGATCTAGTGGACATGTCATCCTGTCCGCCTTGGTCTCTACCTCTAAGACAGGACCTTCTGATACAGGGTCCATTCAAACATCAAAATCTAACTTCTCTGAAGCTGACTGCTTGGAAATTGAACGCTTGATTTTATCAAAACGTGGTTTTTCTGAGTCGGTTATTGATACCCTGATTCAGGCTAGGAAGCCTGTTACCAGAAGGATTTACCATAAAATATGGCGGAAATACCTATACTGGTGCGAATCCAAAGGTTACTCCTGGAGTAAGGTTAGGATCGCTAGGATATTGTCTTTTCTACAAGAAGGTTTAGAAAAGGGTTTATCAGCTAGTTCATTAAAGGGACAGATTTCAGCTCTGTCCATCTTGTTACACAGACGTCTGTCAGAAAATCCAGACGTCCAGTCCTTTTGTCAGGCTTTAGCTAGGATCAAGCCTGTGTTTAAAGCTGTTGCTCCACCATGGAGTTTAAACTTAGTTCTTAACGTTTTACAGGGTGTTCCGTTTGAACCCCTTCATTCCATTGATATAAAAATGTTATCTTGGAAAGTTCTGTTTTTAATGGCTATTTCCTCGGCTCGAAGAGTCTCTGAGTTATCAGCCTTACATTGTGATTCCCCTTATCTGATTTTTCACTCAGACAAGGTAGTTCTGCGTACTAAACCTGGGTTCTTACCTAAGGTAGTCACTAACAGGAACATCAATCAAGAGATTGTTGTCCCATCCTTGTGTCCAAATCCTTCTTCAAAGAAGGAACGTCTTTTACACAATCTGGATGTAGTTCGTGCCCTCAAGTTCTACTTGCAGGCAACTAAAGATTTTCGCCAAACTTCTTCCTTGTTTGTCGTTTACTCTGGACAGAGGAGAGGTCAAAAAGCTTCTGCTACCTCTCTCTCTTTTTGGCTCCGTAGCATAATACGTTTAGCCTATGAGACTGCTGGACAGCAGCCTCCTGAAAGAATTACAGCTCACTCCACTAGAGCTGTGGCTTCCACTTGGGCCTTTAAGAATGAGGCCTCTGTTGAACAGATTTGCAAGGCTGCAACTTGGTCTTCGCTTCATACTTTTTCCAAATTTTACAAATTTGACACTTTTGCTTCTTCGGAGGCTATTTTTGGGAGAAAGGTTCTTCAGGCAGTGGTTCCTTCTGTATAATGAGCCTGCCTATCCCTCCCGTCATCCGTGTACTTTTGCTTTGGTATTGGTATCCCAGAAGTAATGATGACCCGTGGACTGATCACACATAACAGAAGAAAACATAATTTATGCTTACCTGATAAATTCCTTTCTTCTGTTGTGTGATCAGTCCACGGCCCGCCCTGTTTTAAGGCAGGTAAATATCTTTTAAATTATACTCCAGTCACCACTTCACCCTTGGTTACTCCTTTCTCGTTGATTCTTGGTCGAATGACTGGGACTGACGTAGAGGGGAGGAGCTATATGCAGCTCTGCTGGGTGAATCCTCTTGCATTTCCTGTTGGGGAGGAGTTATATCCCAGAAGTAATGATGACCCGTGGACTGATCACACAACAGAAGAAAGGAATTTATCAGGTAAGCATAAATTATGTTTTTCCACACAGCATGTCTGAGGGATAATAAAATCCATATATACTTGGTTGCACATTTATTATCTTATGCAGATAAGGTAACCTGAAGTGTAAATGATAAATATTGTAAAAAAGTTCAAAGTTCCACAGAAACAAGACTTATTTTCTGCTTAGATATCACATGTATTAAGTCGGTAATCATATTGTCATGGAAAATTCAAGAATATAGTTTAGTTTAAAATAACCTCAGATTTTTGGTCAACGTTTAAGAATAAAATATTCCCAGCAATATAATCACTGTGTTTTCTATTGAATAACTTCTGCAACATTAAATAATAAACACATAAATGAATGGATAAATACATATGAATTTAAATATCTAAGCATTTCAAAGTAAAATATAAAGAAAATGAAGTGTTCATCCAACTATTCTAATCTCCTTACATTTGATATGCCTCTAAATAATAAAATATAAAATAGTGTAATTTTGATAATGACCAGCACGTAGGAGTTGCAACTTCAAGATGGGTACTCACTGTTTGCTCTACGTGTTGGATATGATAACATCAAGATGCATACTCACTGTTTGCTCTGCATGTTGGATATGATAACATCCACATGTGTACTAATGGTTTGCTCTACATGTTGGATATGATAACATCAAGATGCATACTCACTGTTTGCTTTACGTGTTGGATATGATAACATCAAGATCTGTACTCACTGTTTGCTCTACATGTTGAATATGATAACATCACGATGCATACTCACTGTTTGCTCTACGTGTTGGATAAAATGATATCCAGATGCATACTCACTGTTTGCTCTACGTGTTGGATATGATAACATCAAGATGCATACTCACTGTTTGCTCTACGTTTTGGATATAATATCAAGATGCATACTCACTGTTTGCTCTACGTGTTAGATATGATAACATCCAGATGCGTACTCACTGTTTGCGCTACGTGTTGGATACGATAACATCAAGATGCATACGCACTGTTTGCTCTACGTTCTGGATATGATAACATCAAGATGGGCACTCACTGTTAGCTCTACGTGTTGGATATTATAACATCCAGATGCGTACTCACTGTTTGCTCTACGTCTTGGATATGATAACATAAAGATGCATACTCACTGTTTTCTCTTCATGTTGGATATGATCCTATAGAAAAGTATAGAAGGCGCCACATAGCATAAAACTGAGGATATACAATAATGTGCAAGAACAAATACACATACAAATACTTATCTTGCAAATTATCGTATATCCTCAGTGTTATGCTACGTGGCGCCTTCTCTACTTTTCCTTAGAATTACTTTGAAGTGAATGGCTTTACACTCGAGGAGAGCTGCCTGAGTGAACATGTTCTTTGAATATTGGACTATATCTGGACTCATTTTAGACTATATGCATGTTTAGTGCACTATAGTACACATACTCTGTATTTATACTAGTTATATACTAGTTTATGGTTATTTATTTTTTGTACATGCTGGATATGATAATATCCAGATGCTTACTCACTGTTTGCTCTACGTGTCGGATATGATAACCTCCAGATGTATATTCACTGTTTGCTCTATGTGTTGGATATGATAACATCAAGATGGGTACTCACTGTTTGCTCTACGTGTCTGATATGATAACATCAAGATGGGTACTCACTGTTTGCTCTACGTGTCTGATATGATAACATCCAGATGCATACTCACTGTTTGCTCTGCATGTTGGATATGATAACATCCAGATGCGTACTAACTGTTTGCTCTAGGTGTTGGATATGATAAAATCAAGATGCATACTTACTGTTTGCTCTACGTGTTGGATATGATAAAATCAAGATGCATACTTACTGTTTCTCTACGTGTTGGATATGATAACATCAAGATTCATACTCTGTTTGCTATATATGTTGGATATGCTATGACACTATTTGGCTATATCACTAGGAGGGTGTGATTTTGTGCAGTTATATTTGCAACTGTATCCTTAATTGTTTGTTACCCCAGAGTGATGTTAAGATTAGAGAAATTGTTTTTTACTTAAAGGGCCAGTAAACCTAGCAAATAATGTTATATAATTCTGCACATAGTGCAGAATTATACAACATTCGCTTAGCACCAGATTTTTAAAGTGAAGGGTTTAATAGATATCTTGCAAAGAAAACAGAACGCCGCTCCTGGCTCTACTGAGCGTGTCTGTTTTCTTCTCCAAAGCTCATCGCGGGCACGCGGTCTAGTCACAGCGCATCCGATCGCGTTATTAAACTCAATGTAACTTGCTCCCGCTCTGGTAGCGTGCTACATTGAGTTTAATAGCGCGATCGGGCCGGCTGTGATTAGACAGCATGCCCAGATGCTCTTAGGAGAAGAAAACAGACCCTCTCAGTAGAGCCAGGAGCGGTGTTCTGTTTTCTTTGCAAGATATCTATTTAACCCTTCACTTTAGAAATCTGGCGCTAAGCTAATGTTATATAATTCTGCAATATGTGCAGAATTATAAAACATTATTTGCTAAGTTTACTGGCCCTTTAATGAATACAGTTCAAATACTTTTTTTGAAAGCACAAAATGTCCTCGTTCCATTCCTAACCAGATAATTATTTAACAGTGAATACAAATTATGCATCTGGAAATTGTTCTTCATTAGCCTTGTGCATTTGTGTTATTCGTGTTATAACGAGTGCCAAATATGGCCGCCAGCAGCAACATTCAGCTCTTTTCGGAGACAGATTTCTTCTTGTGAAAGTGCAACACACAAAGATCTGGATTTGCACAGATCTTCATAAATTCATTCTACTAGCAGTATTACACCATATCATATATTATTTTGAGGCACATCACATTTATTGAGATTTTATAACTGGGATGGACACTATCACAATAATTTTCCTTCTCTTTATTATATTTTTATTATGCAGATTTATATATTTTAATCACAATTATTTGATGTTGCACTTTTTTTTTTATTATTGATATAATTGTATATCATGTTTATTGAGTGTAGATTGTATTTTTATTTTTTGCACATTTATTATAAATCCATTACAATAAACAAAAAAGTAAGGGATGAAGCTTACCGTTATGGCCAGAACGACAACAGTATTTTCTTTATCAAACCATACATTTACCATCTTGATGCCCTCATCCTGGACAAGAATAGTACGTGGAAACAGGAAAAATACAACCAGGCCAGATATCAAAAGGCAAAGTACCACAGAAAGCATGACGTAACATTTCCTAGGCACAATATAATAAAAAAAAAAATTAAAACAGAGGAAAAGGTTTTTTTGCCATTTTTTTTTTTTTAAAGAGTTTTTTTACCGGAACATTTTCTATCATAAATTCAAATAAGAACATTTTACAAATCAATAAAGAATCCCTTCTTTAAAGAGACATACCAGGGCAAATTATCCAAGAGCTTTAAAGCCTCAGAACACTTTGCAAAGCAACTTTGCAATTTACACCCCATTAAACAAAAATTAGAAATACATATATTGCAAAATTGCTTGGACTATAATCCGGAGAGTCTGCACTGGAATGTCTCTTTAAAAAAATGGAGGAAGGGGAAGTTGATATTTTTCATGTAAAACATGATCTTGTAAATACACTAGAGAATGCAGATGTTTCCTTCCCCCTTTAAGCATTAAATATATATTTTTTGCAGTCTCACACCCAATATTGCCATTTGTTATTACTACTAGCCTCATTTTGTTTTCTTTTAAAAAAACAGTCTACACCTCAGTCATCTTAAAGTCTGTCTTACCTTAGATTAAGCTGCAAATAGCCTCCTGCACCCTTTCTATATCATGCAGCAGGAACGGTAATATAGTTATTTTGAAATTAATAATGTTTCTGGAAAGTTTGAAATGACTGCCAAACTCCTCCCACTGATGACATCACAATCTGGGCTGCATATTGCTTCCTATCACAAAAGGCTCACGAGTTGGATTCAAGAAACTGTCAATGCTATTCAGCAGAGTGCCTAGATGCAGCCCAGATCATGATGTCATCAGTGGGTGGAGCTTGGCAGCCATTTCAAACTGTCCAGAAACAATATTCATTTCAAAATAACTGTTTTACCGTTCCTGCTGCATGATATAGAAAGGGGTGCAGGAGACTACTTGCAGCTTAATCTAAGGTAAGACTTTAAGATGACTAAGATGTAGACTATGCCTTTAATGTCAGGACACAAACCCTTGTTTCTGCAATACCATGATTACATCTATTTGTGTGGAAGTATTAAAATGTTTAATTTAAAAGTATGCAAAATGATATGAAACTGCCAAATGCAAACATCATGAATTGATAATACAGGTACAAATCCCCAAATTTGGAATTCCAAAAATTATTCCGAAATCCAGACTTAATTAACCCCTTAACGACCAAGGACGTTCAGGGTACGTCCTACAAAAACTCACTTAATGACCAAGGACGTACCCTGTACGTCCTCAGGGTTTTCAACCGCTGGAAGTGATCGTCATCGCTTCCAGGTTATTGCAGTGATGCCTAGATATTGAGGCATCCTGCAATAATCTTTTTTAAGCATCCGATGCAGAGAGTCACTCTGTGGCCCTCTCTGCATCAGCCAGCGATGGTGCCGATTGTTGGTGGGAGCCATAGCAGGGAGGCGGGTTGGGCGGCCCATCGCTGGTGCGTGTTCTGAATCCTGTTCCTGAGTGTCCAGGAACGCGCGAGGAGGCGGGGGCAGGAGAGTGCGCAGACATCAACATATGCCGAAGGAGGGAGAGGGAAAATCATTTTTCAAAGGGATCCGGGAGGGGAAGGGGAAAAGGTATTGAGCTACACTACAGAAAATGGGATGTTAATATTTTTTTTTTTTAGAAATAAAGGGAACATTTGTAAGTAAACTGGGTACTGGCAGAAGATGGCGGCCAATAGGTAGAGGGGGGAGGCTTAGAGAGCTGTTTGGGAGGGGGATCAGGGAGGTTGGGGGTTATGGGGGATCCTACAGTTCATATAAAAAAAAAAAATATATATATATATATATATATATATATATAAACAGAATTCATGCTTACCTGATAAATTTCTTTCTCTTGTGATGTATCGAGTCCACGGATTCATCCATACTTGTGTGATATTCTCCTTCCTTACAGAAAGTGTCAAAGAGAGCACCCACAGCAGAGCTGTCTATATAGCTCCTCCCTTAGCTCCACCCCCCAGTCATTCGACCGAAGGCTAGGAAGAAAAATGAGAAACTATAGGGTGCAGAGGTGACTGAAGTTTTTTAAATAAAAATATACTACCTGTCTTAAATAAACAGGGCAGGCCGTGGACTCGATACATCACAAGAGAAAGAAATTTATCAGGTAAGCATAAATTCTGTTTTCTCTTGTAAGATGTATCGAGTCCACGGATTCATCCATACTTGTGGGATACCAATACCAAAGCTTTAGGACACGGATGAAGGGAGGGACAAGACAGGTACCTTAAACGGAAGGCACCACTGCTTGTAGAACCTTTCTCCCAAAAATAGCCTCCGAAGAAGTAAAAGTATCGAATTTGGAAAATTTGGAAAAAGTATGAAGCTAAGACCAAGTCGCCGCCTTACAAATCTGTTCAACAGAAGCCTCATTTTTAAAAGCCCATGTGGAAGCCATGGCTCTAGTAGAATGAGCAGTAATTCTTTCAGGAGGCTGTTGGCCAGCAGTCTCATAAGCCAAACGGATGATGCTTTTCAGCCAAAAAGAAAGAGGTAGCCGTAGCCTTTTGACCTCTCCGCTTACCAGAATAAACAACAAACAATGAAGATGTTTGACGGAAATCTTTAGTTGCTTGTAAGTAGAACTTTAAAGCATGAACCACATCAAGATTGTGCAACAGACGTTCCTTCTTTGATGAAGGATTAGGACACAGTGAAGGAACAACAATTTCCTGATTGATATTCCTATTAGAAACAACCTTAGGAAGGAATCCAGGTTTGGTACGCAAAACCACCTTATCTGCATGGAAAACAAGGTAAGGTGAGTCACACTAAAGCAGATAACTCAGAAACTCTTCGAGCCGAAGAGATAGCTACTAAAAACAAAACTTTCCCAGATAGAAGCTTAATATCTATGGAATGCATAGGTTCAAACGGAACCCCTTGAAGAACTTTAAAAACTAAGTTTAGGTTCCATGGCGGAGCAACGGGTTTAAATACAGGCTTAGTCCTTACTAAAGCCTGACTAAACACTTGAACGTCTGGGACATCTGCAAGACGTTTGTGTAAAAGAATAGACAAAGCAGATATCTGTCCTTTTAAGGAACTAGCTGATAATCCCTTCTCCAATCCTTCTTGGAGAAAAGACAATATTCTAGGAATCCTAATCTTACTCCATGAGTAACCCTTGGATTCACACCAATAAAGATATTTTAGCCAAATCTTTTGATAGATTTTCCTGGTGACAGGTTTTCTAGCATGAATCAGGGTATCAATGAACGACTCAAAGAAACCATGCTTTGATAGAATCAGGCGTTCAATCTCCAAGCAGTCAGACGCAGAGAAATTAGATTTGGATGCTTGAATGGACCTTGGATTAGAAGGTCCTGCCTCATTGGCAGAGTCCACGGTGGAACAGATGACATGTCCACTAGGTCTGCATACCAAGTCCTGCATGGCCACGCAGGTGCTATCAGAATCACCGAAGCTCTCTCCTGCTTGATTCTGGCAACCAGACGTGGGAGGAGAGGAAACGGTGGAAATACATAGGCCAGATTGAAGGACCAGGGCACTGCTAGAGCATCTCTCAGTACCGCAGGGGGATCCCGGGACCTGGACCCGTAACAAGGAAGCTTGGCATTCTGACGGGACGCCATCAGATCCAATTCTGGTGTGCCCCATAGCTGAGTCAGCTGGGCAAATACCTCCGGATGGAGCTCCCACTCCCCCAGATGAAAAGTCTTACCACTTAGGAAATCCGCCTCCCAGTTCTCTACCCCTGGGATATGGATTGCTGAAAGATGGCAAGAGTGAGTCTCCGCCCATCGGATTATTTTGGTTACCTCCATCATCGCTGGAGAACTCCGTCTTCCTCCTTGATGATTGATATAAGCTACAGTCGTGATGTTGTCCAACTGAAATCTGAGGAATTTGGCCGAAGCTAGCTGAGGCCACGCCTGAAGCGCATTGAATATCGCTCTCAGTTCTAGAATGTTTATCGGAAGGAGAGTTTCCTCCCGAGACCATAAGCCCTGTGCTTTCAGGGAGTTCCAGACTGCACCCCAGCCTAGCAGGCTGGCATCTGTCGTTACTATGAGCCACTCTGGCCTGCGGAAACACATTCCCTGAGACAGGTGGTCCTGAGACAACCACCAGAGAAGAGAATCTCTGGTCTCCTGGTCCAGATGTATTTGAGGAGATAAATCTGCAAAATCCCCATTCCACTGTTTGAGCATGCATAGTTGCAGTGGTCTGAGGTGTAGGCGGGCAAAAGGAACTATGTCCATTGCCGCTACCATGAGTCTGATTACCTTCATACACTGAGCCACTGATGGCCGAGGAATGGAATGAAGAGCTTGGCAAGTGGTTAAGAGTTTTGATTTTCTGACCTCCGTCAGAAATATTTTCATTTCTACCGAGTCTATCAGAGTCCCTAGGAAGGAAACTCTTGTGAGAGGGAAGAGAGAACTCTTTTTTATGTTCACCTTCCACCCGTGAGATCTCAGAAAAGCCAACACGATGTCCGTTTGAGACTTGGTTAGCTGGAAAGTCGACGCCTGAATTAAGATGTCGTCTAGATAAGGCGCCACTGCTATGCCCCGCGGTCTTAGAACCGCCAAAAGGGACCCTAGCACCTTTGTGAAAATTCTGGGAGCCGTGGCCAACCCGAAGAGAAGGGCCACAAACTGGTCATGCCTATCCAGAAAGGCGATTCTGAGGAATTGATAATGATCTCTGTGAATAGGGATGTGTAGATACGCATCCTTTAAGTCCACGGTAGTCATATATTGACCCTCCTGGATCAGAGGTAGAATAGTCCGAATAGTCTCCATCTTGAATGATGGTACACTGAGGAATTTGTTTAGAATTTTGAGATCCAAGATTGGTCTGAAAGTTCCCTCTTTTTTGGGAACCACAAACAGGTTTGAGTAAAAGCCTAGCCCTTGTTTCGCTTTTGTAACTGGGCGGATCACTCCCATGGTATGTAGGTCTACTACACAGCGTACGAACGCCTCTCTCCTTGTCTGGTTTGCAGTCAATTGAGAAATGTGAAATCTCCCCCTTGGGGGGGGGGGAGTCTTTGAAGTCCAGAAGATATCCCTGTGACACAATTTCTAAAGCCCAGGGATCGTGAACATCTCTTGCCCAAGCCTGAACGAAGAGAGAGAGTCTGCCCCCTACTAGATCCGGTCCTGGATCGGGGGCTACCCCTTCATGCTGTCTTGGAGGCAGCAGCAGGCTTCTTGGCCTGTTTACCCTTGTTCCAAGCCTGGTTAGGTCTCCAGACTGACTTGGATTGGGCAAAATCCCCCTCTTGCTTTGCAGCAGGGGAAGCTGAAGCGGGACCACCCTTGAAGTTCCGTAAGGAACGCAAATTATTTTGTTTGGTCCTCATTTTTGTTTTATCCTGAAGGAGGGCATGGCGTTTTCCTCCAGTGATGTCTGAAATAATCTCTTTCAGTCCAGGCCCGAATAGGGTCTTTCCTTTGAAAGGGATGTTCAAAAGTTTAGATTTGGATGACACATCAGCAGATCAGGACTTAAGCCATAACGCCCTGCGTGCTAAAATGGCAAAACCTGAATTCTTTGCCGCTAATTTAGCCAGTTGGAAAGCGGCATCTGTAATGAAAGAATTAGCCAACTTAAGGACCTTAATTCTATCCATAATATCCTCTAATGGAGTCTCCATCTGAAGAGCCTCTTCTAGAGCCTTGAACCAGAAAGCAGCTGCAGTAGTTACAGGAACAATGCACGCAATAGGTTGGAGAAGAAAACCTTGATGAACAAAAATTTTCTTCAGGAGACCCACTAAGCGAACGGTATACCTGGTCTATCCCACTCCTTAGTAACAATATTCGCAATCCTCTTAGGGACTGGAAAAACATCAGTGTAAACAGGAACCTCTAAGTATTTGTCCATTTTACACAATTTCTCTGGGACCACTATAGGGTCACAATCATCCAGTCGCTAATACCTCCCTGAGCAACAAGCGGAGTTGTTCAAGCTTAAATTTAAAGGCCGTCATATCAGAATCTGTCTGAGGGAGCGTCTTTCCTGAATCAGAAATCTCTCCCTCAGATAGCAAATCCCTTACCCCTACTTCAGAACATTGTGAGGGTATATCGGATACGGCTACTAAAGCGTCAGAAGGCTCAGTATTTGTTCTTAACCCAGAGCTGTCACGCTTTTCTTGTAAAAGTTTCGATAAAACCTCTGTGAGGGTTGTATTCATAACTGGCCATGTCTTGTAAAGTAAATGAAGTCGATGCACTAGAGGTACTTGGCGTCACTTGTGCGGGCGTTACTGGTTGTGACACTTCGGGAGAGCTAGATGGCAAACCGTCATTTCCTTCTGTCTGAGAATCATCTATTGCTATATTTTTAAGTGCTAAAATATGCTCTTTATAATTTATAGACATATCAGTGCAAGTGGGACACATTCTAAGAGGGGGTTCCACAATGGCTTCTAAACACATTGAACAAGGATTTTCCTTGATATCAGACATGTTAAACAGGCTAGTAATGAAACAAGCAAGCTTGGGAAACACTTTATTCAAAGTAAATAATACTTAGAAAAAAAGAGAAAAACAGATGCACAAACTCTGCAAAACAGTGTAAAAAAGCAGTAAACTTTACGAAATTTTTACAGTAGTATCATAAAGCCTTAGTAAGTTTGCACAGCCAGACAAATAAACGATTAACCCCTTAATGTAAAAACCGGATTGACAAAACGTCAAAAAACATAATTTATGCTTACCTGATAAATTTATTTCTCTTGTGGTGTATCCAGTCCACGGATCATCCATTACTTGTGGGATATTCTCCATCCCAACAGGAAGTTGCAAGAGGATCACCCACAGCAGAGCTGTCTATATAGCTCCTCCCCTAACTGCCACCTCCAGTCATTCGACTGAAGACAAGCAAGAGAAAGGAGAAACTATAGGGTGCAGTGGTGACTGTAGTTTAGAGTTAAAAAATACCTGCCTTAAAATGACAGGGCGGGCCGTGGACTGGATATACCACAAGAGAAATACATTTATCAGGTAAGCATAAATTTTGTTTTCTCTTGTAAGGTGTATCCAGTCCACTGATCATCCATTACTTGTGGGATACCAATACCAAAGCTAAAGTACACGGATGAAGGGAGGGACAAGGCAGGTACTTAAACGGAAGGAACCACTGCCTGTAAAACCTTTCTCCCAAAAATAGCTTCCGAAGAAGCAAAAGTATCAAATTTATAGAATTTTGAAAAAGTATGAAGCGAAGACCAAGTCGCCGCCTTGCAAATCTGTTCAACAGAAGCCTCATTTTTAAAGGCCCATGTGGAAGCCACAGCTCTAGTAGAATGAGCTGTAATCCTTTCAGGAGGCTGCTGGCCAGCAGTCTCATAAGCTAAGCGTGTTATACTTCTTAGCCAAAGCGAAAGAGAAGTTGCCGAAACCTTTTGGACTTTCCTCTGTCCAGAGTAGACAACAAACAAAGCAGATGTTTGACGAAAATCTTTAGTAGCTTGTAAATAATACTTTAAAGCACGAACCACGTCAAGATTGTGTAATAGACGTTCCTTCTTTGAAGAAGGATTAGGACACAATGATGGAACAACAATCTCCTGAATGATATTCTTATTAGATACCACCTTAGGTAAAAACCCAGGTTTGGTACGCAAAACTACCTTATCTGCATAGAAGATCAGATAAGGGGAATCACATTGTAAGGCAGATAACTCGGAAACTCTACGAGCCGAGGAAATAGAGACCAAAAATAGAACTTTCCAAGATAAAAGTTTGATATCTATGGAATGAAGAGGTTCAAACGGAACCCTCTGAAGAACTTTAAGAACCAAATTTAAACTCCATGGTGGAGCAACAGGTTTAAACACAGGCTTGATTCTAACTAAAGCCTGACAAAATGCCTGAACGTCTGGAACATCCGCCAGACGCTTGTGCAAAAGAATAGACAGAGCAGAAATCTGTCCCTTTAAGGAACTAGCTGACAATCCTTTCTCCAATCCTTCTTGGAGAAAAGATAATATCCTGGGAATCCTGACTTTACTCAATGAGTAACCCTTGGATTCACACCAATAAAGATATTTACGCCATATCTTATGATAGATTTTCCTGGTGACAGGCTTTCGTGCCTGAATTAAGGTATCAATAACTGACTCGGAGAAGCCATGCTTTGATAAAATCAAGCGTTCAATCTCCAGGCAGTCAGTCTCAGAGAAATTAGATTTGGATGGTTGAAAAGACCCTGAAGTAGAAGGTCCTGTCTCAGAGGCAGAGTCCATGGTGGAAGGGATGACATGTCCACCAGATCTGCATACCAAGTCCTGCATGGCCACGCAGGCGCTATCAAGATCACCGATGCTCTCTCCTGCTTGATTTTGGCAATCAGACGAGGGAGCAGAGGAAACGGTGGAAACACATAAGCCAGGTTGAAGGACCAAGGCGCTGCTAGAGCATCTATCAGCGTTGCCTTGGGGTCCCTGGACCTGGATCCGTAAGGAAGTTTGGCGTTCTGGCGAGACGCCATGAGATCCAGTTCTGGTTCGCCCCAACGTTGAACCAATTGTGCAAATACCTCCGGATGGAGTTCCCACTGCCCCGGATGAAAAGTCTACACCTGGGATATGGATAGCTGATAGGTGGCAAGAGTGAATCTCTGCCCAACGAATTATCTTTGAAACTTCCAACATCGCTAGAAAACTCCTTGTTCCCCCTTGATGGTTGATGTAAGCCACAGTCGTGATGTTGTCCGACTGAAATCTGATGAACCTCATTGCCGCTAGCTGAGGCCAAGCTTGAAGAGTATTGAATATCGCTCTTAGTTCCAGAATGTTTATTGGGAGGAGGGTCTCCTCCTGAGTCCACGATCCCTGAGCCTTCAGGGAGTTCCAGACTGCCCCCCAGCCCAGAAGGCTGTCATCTGGCTATTGTCCAATCTGGCCTGCGAAAGGTCATACCTTTGGACAGATGGACCCGAGATAGCCACCAGAAAAGAGAATCCCTGGTCTCTTGATCCAGATTTAGTAGAAGGGACAAATCTGTGTAATCCCCATTCCACTGACTGAGCATGCAGAGTTGCAGCGGTCAGATGTAGACGGGCAAACGGCACTATGTCCATTGCCGCTACCATTAAGCCGATTACTTCCATACACTGAGCCCTGAAGGGCGAGAAGTGGAATAAAGAACACGGCAGGAATTTAGAAGTTTTGATAACCTGGTCTCTGTCAGGTAAATCCTCATTTCTACAGAATCTATTAGAGTTCCCAGAAAGGAGACTCTTGTGAGAGGGGATAGAGAACTCTTTTCTTCTTTCACTTTCCACCCATGCGACCTCAGAAATGGCAGAACTATGTCCGTATGAGACTTGGCAATTTGGAAATTTGACGCCTGTATCAGAATGTTGTCTAAATAAGGGGCTACTGCTATGCCCTGCGGCCTTAGGACCGCCAGAAGTGACCAAAGAACCTTCGTAAAGATTCTTGGGGCTGTAGCTAACCCAAAGGGAAGAGCTACAAACTGGTAATGCCTGTCTAGGAAGGCAAACCTGAGAAACCGATGATGATCTTTGTGTATCGGAATGTGAAGATAAGCATCCTTTAAATCCACTGTAGTCATGTATTGACCCTCCTGGATCACAGGTAGGATGGTACGAATAGTATCCATCTTGAATGATGGGACCCTGAGAAATTTGTTTAAGATCTTGAAATCTAAGATTGGTCTGAAGGTTCCCTCTTTTTTGGGAACCACAAACAGATTTGAATAGAATCCATGTCCCTGTTCCTCCTTTGGAACTGGGTGGATCACTCCCATAACTAGGAGGTCTTGAACACAGTGTAAAAATGCCTCTCTCTTTATCTGGTTTGCAGATAATTGTGAAAGGTGAAATCTCCCTTTTGGAGGAGAAGCTCTGAAGTCCAGAAGATATCCCTGGGATACAATTTCCAACGCCCAGGGATCCTGGACATCTCTTGCCCAAGCCTGGGCGAAGAGCGAAAGTCTGCCCCCTACTAGATCCGTTTCCGGATCGGGGGCCAATCCTTCATGCTGTCTTAGAGGCAGCAGCAGGCTTTTTGGCCTGTTTACCTTTGTTCCAAGTCTGGTTAGGTCTCCAGACCGACTTGGACTGGGCAAAAGTTTCCTCTTGCTTTGTATTAGAGGAAGTTGATGCCGCACTTGCCTTGAAGTTTCGAAAAGCACGAAAATTAGACTGTTTGGCCCTTGATTTGGACCTATCCTGAGGAAGGGCATGACCTTTTCCTCCAGTGATATCAGAAATGATCTCCTTCAAACCAGGCCCGAATAGGGTCTGCCCCTTGAAGGGAATATTAAGCAGCTTAGACTTTGAAGTAACGTCAGCTGACCATGATTTAAGCCATAGCACCCTATGCGCCTGAATAGCAAAACCAGAATTCTTAGCCGTTAGTTTAGTCAAATGAACAATGGCATCAGAATCAAAAGAATTGGCTAGCTTAAGTGCTCTAAGCTTGTCAAGTATATCATCCAATGGGGTCTCTACCTGTAAAGCCTCTTCCAGAGACTCAAACCAGAAGGCCGCAGCAGCAGTGACTGGAGCAATGCATGCAAGGGGCTGTAGAATAAAACCTTGTTGAATAAACATTTTCTTAAGGTAACCCTCTAATTTTTATCCATTGGATCTAAGAAAGCACAACTGTCCTCAACAGCGATAGCAGTACGCTTAGCTAGTGTAGAAACTGCTCCCTCCACCTTAGGGACCGTTTGCCATAAGTCCTGTGTGGCAGCATCTATTGGAAACATTTTCTTAAAAATAGGAGGGGGAGAGAACGGCACACCTGGTCTATCCCATTCCTTAGTAATAATCTCTGTAAACCTTTTAGGTATTGGAAAAACATCAGTGTAAACAGGTACTGCATAGTATTTATCCAATTTACACAATTTCTCTGGCACTGCAATTGTATCACAGTCATTCAGAGCAGCTAAAACCTCCCTGAGCAACACGCGGAGGTCTTCAAGCTTAAAATTAAATGTTGATACTTCAGAATCAGGTTGAATCCTCTTCCCTGAGTCAGAAAAATCACCCACAGAAAGAAGCTCTCCTTCCTCAGCTTCTGCATATTGTGAGGGGGTATCAGACATAGCTACAAAAGCGTCAGTATGTTCTGTATTTCTTCTAACTCCAGAGCTGTCTCGCTTTCCTCGTAACCCAGGTAGTCTGGATAATACCGCTGACAGTGTATTATCCATGACTGCCGCCATGTCTTGCAAAGTAAACGCCATGGGCGCGCTAGATGTACTTGGCGCCTCTTGAGCGTGAGTCCCTTGAGCGGGATTTAAAGGTTCTGACACATGGGGCGAGTTAGTCGGCATAACTTCTCCCTCGTCAGATTCCTCTGGTGATAAATTTTTTAAAGACAAAATATGGTCTTTATTACTTAAAGTGAAATCAGTACATTTGGTACACATTCTAAGAGGGGGTTCCACCATGAATTCTAAACATAATGAATAAGGAGTTTCCTCTATGTCAGACATGTTTAAACAGACTAGCAATGAGACCAGCAAGCTTGGAAAACACTTTAAGAAAAATAAAAAAGGTCAGAATTTGAAAAACAGTGAAAAAAAGCAGTAAATCAAACAACATTTTTACAGTGTGTATAATAAGCTAACAGAGCATTGCACCCACTTGCAAATGGATGATTAACCCCTTAGTTTAAAAAACGGATCCAAAAAACGATAGACGTTTTTTTTAACAGTCACAAGAAACTGCCACAGCTCTGCTGTGGCCCTACCTTTCCATACAATCGACTTTGGAAAGCCTAAAAGCCCTTTAGAGAGGTCCTATAGCATTCAGGAGACTTCTTGAGGGAAGCTGGATGTCTCAGTCTGCAAAAGTTACTGCGCAATTAAGCGCTAAATTAGGCCCCTCCCACTCATGTCTACACAGTGGAAGGCCTAAGAAAACTGTTTCTAGGCAAAATTTAAGCCAGCCATGTGGAAAAAAACTAGGCCCCAATAAAGTTTTATCACCAAAACATATATAAAAACGTTTAAACACTCCCAGCAAACGTTTTATATGACAGGAATTGAAAAATAATAAGAGTATTACCTCTGACAGTAAGCATGATACCAGTCGCTATTAAATCACTGTAATCAGGCTTACCTTAAATAAATCTGGTATCAGCAGCATTTTCTAGCATTTACATTCCTCTAGAAAAAAACAGAATTTATGCTTACCTGATAAATTACTTTCTCCAACGGTGTGTCCGGTCCACGGCGTCATCCATAACTTGTGGGAATATTCTCTTCCCCAACAGGAAATGGCAAAGAGCACAGCAAAAGCTGTCCATATAGTCCCTCCCAGGCTCCGTCCCCCCAGTCATTCGACCGACGGTTAGGAGAAAAAAAGGAGAAACTATAGGGTGCCGTGGTGACTGTAGTGTATAGAGAAAGAAATTTTTCAAACCTGATTAAAAAACCAGGGCGGGCCGTGGACCGGACACACCGTTGGAGAAAGTAATTTATCAGGTAAGCATAAATTCTGTTTTCTCCAACATTGGTGTGTCCGGTCCACGGCGTCATCCATAACTTGTGGGAACCAATACCAAAGCTTTAGGACACGGATGAAGGGAGGGAGCAAATCAGGTTACCTAAACAGAAGGCACCACGGCTTGCAAAACCTTTCTCCCAAAAATAGCCTCCGAAGAAGCAAAATATCAAATTTGTAGAATTTGGCAAAAGTGTGCAGAGAAGACCAAGTCGCTGCCTTACATATCTGATCAACAGAAGCCTCGTTCTTGAAGGCCCATGTGGAAGCCACAGCCCTAGTAGAGTGAGCTGTGATTCGTTCAGGAGGCTGCCGTCCGGCAGTCTCATAAGCCAATCGGATGATGCTTTTCAGCCAGAAGGAAAGAGAGGTAGCAGTAGCTTTTTGACCTCTCCTCTTACCAGAATAAATGACAAACAAAGAAGAAGTTTGTCTGAAATCCTTTGTTGCTTTTAAATAGAACTTTAAAGCACGGACTACATCTAAATTGTGTAACAAACGTTCCTTCTTTGAAACTGGATTCGGACACAAAGAAGGAACAACTATTTCCTGGTTAATATTCTTGTTGGAAACAACTTTTGGAAGAAAACCAGGCTTGGTACGCAAAACAACCTTATCTGAATGGAACACCAGATAGGGTGGATCACACTGCAAAGCAGATAATTCAGAAACTCTTCTAGCAGAAGAAATAGCAACCAAAAACAGAACTTTCCAAGATAATAACTTGATATCTATGGAATGTAAGGGTTCAAACGGAACCCCTTGAAGAACTGAAAGAACTAAATTTAGACTCCAGGGAGGAGTCAAAGGTCTGTAAACAGGCTTGATCCTGACCAAAGCCTGTACAAAAGCTTGAACATCTGGCACAGCTGCCAGTCGTTTGTGTAACAAGACAGATAAAACAGAAATCTGTCCTTTTAGAGAACTCGCTGACAATCCCTTATCCAAACCTTCTTGGAGAAAGGAGAGGATCCTGGGAATTTTAATCTTACTCCATGAGAATCCTTTGGATTCACACCAACAGATATATCTTTTCCATATTTTATGGTAAATCTTTCTAGTCACAGGTTTTCTGGCTTGGACCAGAGTATCTATCACTGAATCCGAAAACCCGCGCTTGGATAAAATCAAGAGTTCAATTTCCAAGCAGTCAGCTGGAGAGAAACTAGATTTGGATGTTCGAATGGACCTTGCACTAGAAGATCCTGTCTCAAAGGTAGCTTCCATGGTGGAGCCGATGACATATTCACCAGGTCTGCATACCAAGTCCTGCATGGCCACGCAGGAGCTATCAGAATCACCGAGGCCTTCTCCTGTTTGATCCTGGCTACCAGCCTGGGAAGGAGAGGGAACGGTGGAAACGCATAAGCTAGGTTGAAGGACCAAGGCGCCACTAATGCATCCACTAGAGTCGCCTTGGGATCCCTGGATCTGGACCCGTAGCAAGGAACCTTGAAGTTCTGACGAGACGCCATCAGATCCATGTCTGGAATGCCCCATAATTGAGTCAACTGGGCAAACACCTCCGGGTGAAGTTCCCACTCCCCCGGATGGAAAGTCTGACGACTCAGATAATCCGCCTCCCAATTGTCTACTCCTGGGATGTGGATTGCAGATAGGTGGCAGGAGTGAACCTCCGCCCATTTGATGATTTTGGACACCTCTCTTATCGCCAAGGAACTCCTTGTTCCCCCCTGATGGTTGATGTAAGCAACAGTCGTCATGTTGTCTGACTGGAATCTTATGAATCTGGCCTTAGCTAGTTGAGGCCAAGCCCGGAGAGCATTGAATATCGCTCTCAGTTCCAGAATGTTTATCGGGAGAAGAGACTCTTCCCGAGACCATAGACCCTGAGCTTTCAGGGAATCCCAGACCGCGCCCCAGCCTAATAGACTGGCGTCGGTCGTGACGATGACCCACTCTGGTCTGCGGAAACTCATTCCCTGGGACAGGTGATCCTGGGTCAGCCACCAACGGAGTGAGTCTCTGGTCATCTGGTATACTTGAATCATTGGAGACAAGTCTGTATAGTCCCCATTCCACTGCTTGAGCATGCACAGTTGTAATGGTCTTAGATGAATTCGAGTAAAAGGAACTATGTCCATTGCTGCAACCATCAACCCTACTGCTTCCATGCACTGAGCTATGGAAGGCTGCAGAATAGAGTGAAGAACTTGACAAGCGTTTAGAAGCTTTGACTTTCTGACATCTGTCAGGAAAATCTTCATTTCTAAAGAATCTATTATTGTTCCCAAGAAGGGAACTCTTGTCGACGGAGACAGGGAACTCTTTTCTACGTTCACCTTCCACCCGTGAGATCTGAGAAAGGCTAGAACAATGTCTGTATGAGCCTTTGCTTTGGAAAGAGACGACGCTTGGATTAGAATGTCGTCCAGGTAAGGTGCCACTGCAATACCCCTTGGTCTTAGAACCGCTAGAAGGGACCCGAGCACCTTTGTGAAAATCCTTGGAGCAGTGGCTAGCCCGAATGGGAGAGCCACAAACTGGTAATGATTGTCCAGAAAGGCGAACCTTAGGAACTGATAATGATCTTTGTGGATAGGAATATGTAGATATGCATCCTTTAAATCCACGGTAGTCATAAATTGACCCTCCTGGATTGTAGGTAAAATCGTTCGAATGGTTTCCATTTTGAACGATGGAACTCTGAGAAATTTGTTTAGAATTTTTAAATCCAAAATTGGTCTGAAAGTTCCCTCTTTTTTGGGAACTACAAACAGATTTGAGTAAAACCCCTGACCTTGTTCCACAGTTGGAACTGGGTGTATCACTCCCATCTTTAACAGGTCTTCTACACAATGTAAGAATGCCTGTCTCTTTATTTGGTTTGAAGATAAGTGAGACATGTGGAACCTTCCCCTTGGGGGTAGTTCCCTGAATTCCAGAAGATAACCCTGAGAAACTATTTCTAGTGCCCAGGTATCCTGAACATCTCTTGCCCAAGCCTGAGCAAAGAGAGAGAGTCTGCCCCTACTAGATCCGGTCCCGGATCGGGGGCTACCCCTTCATGCTGTCTTGGTAGCAGCAGCAGGCTTCTTGGCCTGTTTACCCTTGTTCCAGCCTAGCATCGGTTTCCAAGCTGGTTTAGTCTGGGAAGCGTTACCCTCTTGTCTAGAGGCTGCAGAGTTGGAGGCCGGTCCGTTCCTGAAATTGCGAAAGGAACGAAAATTGGACTTATTCTTAGCCTTGAAAGGCCTATCTTGTGGGAGGGCATGGCCCTTTCCCCCAGTGATGTCTGAAATAATTTCTTTCAATTCTGGCCCAAAAAGGGTCTTACCTTTGAAAGGGATATTAAGCAATTTTGTCTTGGAAGATACATCCGCCGACCAAGACTTTAGCCAGAGCGCTCTGCGTGCCGCAATTGCAAACCCTGAATTTTTTGCCGCTAATCTCGCTAACTGCAAAGCGGCATCTAAAATAAAGGAATTAGCTAACTTAAGTGCGTGAATTCTGTCCATGACTTCCTCATACGGAATCTCCCTACTGAGCGACTTTTCTAGTTCTTCGAACCAGAAGCAAACCCTCCAATTTTTTATCCATAGGATCTTTGAAAGCACAATTGTCCTCAATAGGAATGGTCGTGCATTTGGCTAGTGTAGAAACTGCCCCCTCGACCTTAGGGACTGTTTGCCATAAGTCCTTTCTGGGGTCGACCATAGGGAATAATTTCTTAAATATAGGAGGGACAAAAGGTATGCCTGGCTTCTCCCACTCCTTATTCACTATGTCCGCCACCCGTTTGGGTATCGGAAAAGCATCAGGGTGCACCGGGACCTCAAGGAACTTGTCCATCTTGCACAATTTTTCTGGGATGACCAGATTGTCACAATCATCCAGAGTAGATAGCACCTCCTTAAGCAATGCGCGGAGATGCGCTACTTTAAATTTAAATGTCACAACATCAGGTTCTGCCTGCTGAGAAATTCTTCCTGTATCAGAAATTTCCCCATCTGACAAAACCTCCCTCATTGCCACTTCAGATTGGTTTGAGGGTATGACAGAAAAATTATCATCAGCGCCCTCCTGCTCTATAGTGTTTAAAACAGAGCAATCGCGCTTTCTCTGAAATGCTGGCATTTTGGATAAAATATTTGCTATGGAGTTATCCATTACTGCCGTCAATTGTTGCATAATAACAAGCATTGGCGCGCTAGAAGTACTAGGGGTCTCCTGCGTGGGCAAAACTGGTGTAGACACAGAAGGAGATGATGTAGAACTATGTCTACTTCCTTCATCTGAGGAATCATCTTGGGCAACTTTACTATTTGTGACAGTACTGTCCTTACCTTTTTGGACGCTATGGCACAATTATCACACATATTTGAAGGGGGAGTCACATTGGCTTCCATACATACAGAACATGATCTATCTGAAGGCACAGAAAATACTTTTCCTAATTAATAAAGGGACGTCTCCCTTATACAACACTTATAAAAACAGACTAGAACTATATAATCCTAGAATTTCAGGTATAAAGGAATTAATTCTATAGATAACATATGGCAAGCAACAAATTTCTAAGATAAATGGTGAATTAAATATTTAAAAGGCACAAATGTATCAATCCTAATAGCTTTACAGTTCTTCAGTAACAAATTCAGTTATAAAGTTACACAGTTACTTTCCTTGGACATATAATTGGCTCAGGTGTGCTGGATAGTTAAAAAGGCAAAAAACAGCCAATATTCTGATTTAGGTGCCAAAGCAATCGTGGTTAATGGAAATGGTTAATTTAACAGATGAATACCTTGATGTCTTTAAAGTTCAGTTTGCGTGTTTTAAAAAACGTAGTGCAAATTAGTGTAGAGGTACCTTAATCTGTCCTGGTTGCAACCGCTGATTATCTTCACTGTGAGGGATTCACAGACTGTTTGTTCCTGGTGCTTCTGATAAGTCACCTGACCTTCTCTTTGATTCAGAGGTCAGGGGTGATGATCCGTTCTGGTGATGTAGTTATTCTTTTTTTTTTTTGTTTTCCTTTCTTCTTATAGCCCAAATATTGTTTTCATCTGGGTTCCCTCAGACTTCTTAAGGTTTGAAGAAATCTTTGGTCAGTGTTTAGCAGTAACACCGTATTCCCTGAAGTTACCAAAGGTAGATTTTAACTTGCAGGGTCAGGAGAAAAGTTTAAAGTTGCAGGGTCACACAGCTTTGTGACAGTAGTAAATGAAGTTTAGTAGAGTGTAGCAGGTCCCATTCAACGCGTTTCACCCTTCTGGGCTTTATCAAGAATGCTTATCCTGCTAGCTTCTGGCTTTTTAAAGGTATGAATGTGTTTTGATTTGTTCCTTCATTTCCTTTTGATTTCTATCAACACCTGTGTGGCTTCCAATGTAAAGGTGGACTTTATTTAAGTTGGTAATGATTGTTTCTGTGTTGTTATTTAGTTACATGATACACAAGGAAGAGAACTTATCATTTCTGCTTTATTAGCATTCACACAATTCAACTTATATATTTCAATTCTAAAGTGCCTTTATTAGATAATATACATTTAGATCGTGCAAACTTAAAATTACCTAAACTGAAACGAAAATATAAGAATCAGAATTACCATTCCCATATCTAGAATTATTGTAAGTGGGTAAAAATTAATGATATATATATATTCCTTTTCAACAAAGGATAGTAAGTTCAACAATTTATAAATTTGTAACAATTTAAAAATGGACGAAACGAAAATATAAGAATCAGAATCATCATTCCCATATCTAGAATTATTGTTAGTTGGTAAATGTTAACGATATATACATATTCCTTTTCAACAAAGGATAGTAAGTTCAACAATTTATACATTTGTAACAATTTAAAAATGGACGAAACGAAAATATAAGAATCAGAATCATCATTCCCATATCTAGAATTATTGTTAGTGGGTAAAAATTAACGATATATACATATTCCTTTTCAACAAAGGATAGTAAGTTCAACAATTTATAAATTTGTAACAATTTAAAAATGGACGAAACGAAAATATAAGAATCAGAATCATCATTCCCATATCTAGAATTATTGTTAGTGGGTAAAAATTAACGATATATACATATTCCTTTTCAACAAAGGATAGTAAGTTCAACAATTTATAAATTAACAATTTAAAAATGGATGTACAATTAAATCAGAAATTATCAATCCCATAACTAGAGTTATTGCTAGTGGGTAAAAATATGGCTTATTCAATTAATTTATTTATTTTAGGGGGATAAAAATTCCTTTTTAATTACTAGAAAAATGAATTTATATAGGGCTTGTACTATCTTTGCCCAAGATAAATTGAAATGTTATTGCTTATTTAATGTATGTGAGTATTTTCTATATAAGTGGCTGATTTAACCTGGAAAATGTTCGCATATTGTAAGAGACTTTTATAAGAAGGGGGAAATGTCTATCTCAGAGTTCAAGCCTCCAGGTTGGAGGGTATTCATTAGGTATATAATTTCAGCTTCTGCCTTTAGGAGTTTATTTTCCCAGTTTCCCCCTCTCCAGTCGGGGTGAACTTTTTTAATTCCCCAATATTTAAAATCTTTAAGGTTGTTGTTGTGTACTTCCCTAAAGTGGCGATAGATATAAGGGTCAAGGTTACCCCTATCTATGCAAGAGAGGTGCTCCCTTATCCTTTCACGGAGCATTCTGGTTGTTTCTCCTATGTAAATTTTTTTACATGAACATTGAATGGCGTAAATAACGCCTTTATCTTGACATCTAATTGTGTCTCTTATTTTGAAAGTAAAGTTTCCACTTTTTGATTTTAAAATCTTTTGTTTACTACTAAATTTACAGGCCCGGCATCTAAAACAGGGGAAAAAACCATTTAAAGGATTTCCGTCTAGGCACCTTTGAGTGTCTTTCTTCTTTATGCTTTTCAATTGACTGGGAGCTAGTAGGCTCTTCAAATTCTGTGCTTTCCTATATATTATTTTTGGGTTTTCCCCCACTTTTCCCCCTATGATGGGATCAGTTTGTACTAAGTGCCAATGTTTTTTTAAAACTCTTTGGATGTTTAGGTTGTCATGACTGAACTCAGTTATAAAGGGCACATTAATTTCATCTCGATTTTCTTTGATATCTTTTGTTTTATATTCTAAGAGGTCCCTCCTTACTTTCTTATCTACCTCTTGTTTAGCTTCATTGATTACTTCTGGACTATATTCTCTTTCTAAGAATTTCCTTTCTAAGATCTTTATTTGATCCTGATAATCTGTCATTCTTGAGCAATTCCGTTTAATTCTTAAATATTGCCCTTTAGGGACATTGTCTTTCCACTTTTTCATGTGGCAGCTGTTATAATGGATTAGATTATTGGCATCCACCTTTTTAAAATGTGTTTTGGTTATTAATTGGTTTTCTACAATTTCGATATCTAAGTCCAAGAAGGTGATTTGGCTTTTGCTATAGTTACTGGTAAAGGATAGTCCCATTTCATTTTTATTCATATCTGTCAGAATAGTGTTTAGATCAGTTTCACTACCCCCCCATATAAAGAACAGGTCATCTATGTATCTGCTATAGAGCACAAGATCCGCGCCCAGACTATGCCTAGGGAAGAAACCTTCCTCCCAATATCCCATAAAGAGATTGGCATAGCTGGGTGCGAATCTTGTGCCCATAGCTGTTCCCTTCTTTTGAATGTAAAATTTGTCCTCAAATGAGAAATAATTATGGCCTAGGATGAATTTTATTCCATCCTCTATGAATTTCTTTTGTTCCATACATAGTTTGTTGTCCCTATCTAGGGTATTTGAGATTGCCATCAGTCCCAAATCATGACTTATATTGGTGTAAAGCGACGAAACATCGCATGTCACTAATGTGTAGTGTGATTCCCACTTAATTACCTCTAATTTTTTCAAGATGTCAGTGGTATCCTTTAGGTAAGAGGGTAATTTTTTAACATAGCCCTGTAGGTATCCATCTATGTATTTCGAGAGGTTGGAGGTGAGGGAGTTAATACCCGATATTATGGGTCTACCGGGGGGATTATTTAGATTTTTATGAATCTTTGGTAAGAAATATAGAATTGGTATTTTTGGAAATTTTGTAAATAGAAAATCAAATTCTTTTTTATTTATAATTTGTTTTTCTCTTGCATCCTCTAATAATTTGGTTAGTTCACCCAGAAATTTCTTGGTTGGATTTAGTTTTAGTTCCTGATATGTATCCCCTTCATTAAGTAATCTTTGTGCTTCTTCTATATATTTATCTCTGTCCATGATTACAACCCCACCCCCTTTATCTGCCGGTTTAATTACTATGCTGGTATCATTTTGCAATTCTTTAAGAACTTTTCTTTCTTTGTAAGTTAAATTTTTTGGTATCTTATTGTTAGTTTTTATTTTCTTAATATCTTCCTGAACCAATTTTTCGAATAATTCAATATTCCTTCCTTTTTCATTTGTCGGATAAAAAGTGGATTTCGGTTTCATTTTTGAATGAATTACTTGTGGTATTACTATGTTACTATTTGAGGCCATAGGCGATATGGTGGGTGTCTCTTTTGGTTGTTGCCAATTTCTCTCTATTGGATCCCGTAGGAAATATTTTTTCAAGGTTAACTTCCTTACAAACTGGCTCACATGTATGTGTGTGTTGAATTTGTTTAATCTCGTAGAGGGAGCATAGCTAAGGCCTAAGTTTAACACTCTTTCTTCCTCTGTGGTTAAAGTTTTTTTACTAATATTGAAAATGCCACTTTTTTGTTGTATTTTTATTTCACTCTTTTTATTTCCCTGTCTTTTTCTTTTTCCTCCTCTACATCCTCTCTTATTCTTTTTCTCATTCCCACTGGTGGGTCTTTTGAATGTTCTGTTTGTTTTGAAGTGCTGGGTCTTTGTGGGCTCATCTCTAAAAAATAATTCATGTTTTTTTGTTGTTCTTTCTCTTCTAATAGTGTAAATCTATTCGTGGTGTCTATTCTCCATTCTTTTTCAGGTTCTGTTTGTATTCGTGTGTTGTAATTATGTTCTCTATTATTTCTATATTCCCAATCTCTATTACGGTTGTTGTACCCCTGGTATCTTGGTTTATTGTCATTTAGCCAATAACTATATGCTATGTGGCCCCTTGGTTGGTTATGCTCTTCATAATAATCATCCTGTCTTCTATAGTGGTTATAGTTATGGTTCTCAAAAAAGTTACGATTTGTATGGGGTCTTCTATAGTCATTATAGCTTGGGTGTTCAGGTGGGTTTCTATTTGTATTTGTCATGTATTGTGGTCCCCTAGGTCTATAATAGTTTGTTCTGTAGTTTGATTTATATTGTTGAGGTTCTGTAGTTTGATTTATATTACCTTTGGTAACTTCAGGGAATACGGTGTTACTGCTAAACACTGACCAAAGATTTCTTCAAACCTTAAGAAGTCTGAGGGAACCCAGATGAAAACAATATTTGGGCTATAAGAAGAAAGGAAAACAAAAAAAAAAAAAGAATAACTACATCACCAGAACGGATCATCACCCCTGACCTCTGAATCAAAGAGAAGGTCAGGTGACTTATCAGAAGCACCAGGAACAAACAGTCTGTGAATCCCTCACAGTGAAGATAATCAGCGGTTGCAACCAGGACAGATTAAGGTACCTCTACACTAATTTGCACTACGTTTTTTAAAACACGCAAACTGAACTTTAAAGACATCAAGGTATTCATCTGTTAAATTAACCATTTCCATTAACCACGATTGCTTTGGCACCTAAATCAGAATATTGGCTGTTTTTTGCCTTTTTAACTATCCAGCACACCTGAGCCAATTATATGTCCAAGGAAAGTAACTGTGTAACTTTATAACTGAATTTGTTACTGAAGAACTGTAAAGCTATTAGGATTGATACATTTGTGCCTTTTAAATATTTAATTCACCATTTATCTTAGAAATTTGTTGCTTGCCATATGTTATCTATAGAATTAATTCCTTTATACCTGAAATTCTAGGATTATATAGTTCTAGTCTGTTTTTATAAGTGTTGTATAAGGGAGACGTCCCTTTATTAATTAGGAAAAGTATTTGCTGTTGTTTTTATGTGTTATAAGAATTTTTAAATAAAATAGATTGTATAAAACATAAATTAGATTGGTATCATCATTTCCTAGCTTTTTTTAGCGCTGCTAAATAAACCCCATTTTTTCTTCTTATCCACCATTTAGTTCTCTTTGAGGGAAGAACTTTTTTAGCAGCAGGAATCCACCTTTAGGCGCTCCTATCACACTACACATAACTATCTGAAGGCACAGACATGTTAAACAGGCTTAAACTGGTTAATAAAGCACAAAAACCGTTTTAAAACAAAACCGTTACTCTCTCTTTAAATGTTAAACAGGGCACACTTTATTACTGAATATGTGAAAAACTATGAAGGAATTATCCAATCTTTACCAAATTTTCACCACATTGTCTTAATGCATTCAAAGTATTGCACCCCAAATTTCAGGCTGTTAACCCTTACAATGTGGAAACCGGAGCCGTTTACAATTTTAACCCCCTTACAGTCCCAGCCCCAGCCTTTGCTGCGACTTCACCAATCCCAGGGGGGTATACGATACCAAATGAAGCCTTCTAGGAACCTTTTCAGTGAATTCCAGACCCTCACACATGCAGCTGCATGTACTGTTCTCAAAAGTAACTGCGCAGTAATGGCGCGAAAATGAGGCTATGCCTACTACAGGGAAAGGCCCTTCCTGACTGGGAAGGTGTCTTAACAAGTGCCTGGCGCAAAAAACGTTCCCCAAAGTTATAAAAGTGTGAAATTCAACTTCAAACTGCATATAATACCTAAATAAAGCAATCGATTTAGCCCATAAAAGTGTCTACCAGTTTATAGCCCATAATAAGCCCTTTATTCTGTTTGAGACTAAGAAAATGGCTTACCGATCCCCATGAGGGAAAAATGACAGCCTTCCAGCATTACACAGTCTTGTTAGAAAAATGGCTAGTCATACCTTGAGCAGAAAAGTCTGCAAACTGTTCCCCCCAACTGAAGTTCTGTCAGCTCAACAGTCCTGTGTGGGAACAGCAATCGATTTTAGTTACCGCTGCTAAAATCATACTCCTCTTATAAACAGAACTCTTCATCTCTTTCTGTTTCAGAGTAAATAGTACATACCAGCACTATTTTAAAATAACAAACTCTTGATAGAAGAATAAAAAACTACAACTAAACACCACATACTCTTCACCATCTCCGTGGAGATGCTACTTGTTCAGAGCGGCAAAGAGAATGACTGGGGGGGCGGAGCCTGGGAGGGACTATATGGATAGCTTTTGCTGTGCTCTTTGCCATTTCCTGTTGGGGAAGAGAATACTCCCACAAGTTATGGATGACGCCGTGGACCGGACACACCAATGTTGGAGAAATGTAAACTGCACATACCTCATAGCAGGATAACCTGCACGCCATTCCCCAGCTGAAGTTACCTCTCTCTTCAGTTATGTGTGAGAACAGCAATGGATCTTAGTTACAACCTGCTAAGATCATTAGAGACCACAGGCAGATTCTTCTTCTATTTTCTGCCTGGGACCAAAATAGTACAACTCCGGTACCATTTAAAAATAACAAACTTTGAATTGAAGAAAAAACAACTACATTTCACCACATCTCTCTTACTGCTTCCATGCTTGTCGAGAGTTGCAAGAGAATGACTGGGGGTGGCAGTTAGGGGAGGAGCTATATAGACAGCTCTGCTGTGGGTGATCCTCTTGCAACTTCCTGTTGGGAAGGAGAATATCCCACAAGTAATGGATGATCCGTGGACTGTATACACCTTACAAGAGAAACCGGTATAAAAACGTTCAGCACCTTGCCACAGCTCTGCTGTGGCGCTTACCTGCCCTTTAGGATAGATTTGTGGGGAAAAAACTTCTTTTAGGCCCTCAAACACAGCAGGACCCTCTGGAGAAGCAGCTGGATGTCTTCAGAGTAAAAGAAACTGCGCAACTCAGGCGCAAAAATAGGCCCCTCCCACCTCACTCGATGTTAGTGGGGCCTAAAAGAAACACACCAAAGTGTTTCTAAACTAGCCATGTGGGTTAATAACCCTTAAATAAGCCACAATGACCCCCTAAAGTCCCTCAAAAAATGTTAAGTTTTCAATAAAAAAAACGTTTTTTCCTATAAGTGTCACCAGTAACAAATGAGCCCTTTATGCAAGCTGGGATTCCTACTAAGTATCTGAATACAGCTTACCCTTCCCTCATGGGGATATTGCCAGCCTTTTCTAGAATTATCATAGTCTGTCTAGAAAAAAAAATGACTGAACATACCTCAATGCAGCTTAGCATGCAAACCGTTCCCCCAACTGAAGTTCTCCTGTACTCCTCAGCCTTTGTGAGAACAGCAGTGGATCTTAGTTACAAAGTGCTAAGATCATCATCCCTTTTCTGCCAGAGAGTGAATAGTACACACCGGTACCATTTAAAATAAACTTTTGCTTGAGAAAATAAAAACTAACATTTTTGTCACCACACTCACTTTACCCTTCCTAGTACTTAGAGTAGGCAAAGAGAATGACTGGGGGTGGAGCTAAGGGAGGAGCTATTTAGACAGCTCTGCTGTGGGTGCTCTCTTTGCCACTTCCTGTAAGGAAGGAGAATATCCCACAAGTATGGATGAATCCGTGGACTCGATACATCTTACAAGAGAAACAACCTTTTTTTTATACTGGCAGACTTTCTGCCAGTACTTAAGATAACGTGACAATTGTGAGGTGGGGGAGGGAAGAGAGCTTTTTGAGGGGGGTCAGGGAGGGATGTGTCAGGTGGGAAACTGATCTCTATACTAAAGCTAAAATTAACCCTAAAAGCTACCTAATTAACCCCTTAACAGCTAGGCATAATATAAGTGTGGTGCGCAGCGGCATTTAGCGGCCTTCTAATTACCAAAAAGCAAGGCCAAAGCAATATATGTCTGCTATTTCTGAACAAAGGGGATCCCAGTGAAGCATTTACAACCATGTGTGTCATAATTGAACAAGCTGTTTGTAAATAATTTCACTGAGAAACCTAGTTTGTGAAAAAGTGAACAATTTTTTTTATTTGATCGCATTTGGCGGTGAAACGGTGGCATGAAATATACCAAAATGGGTCTAGATCAATATTTTGGGTTGTCTACTAAAAAAAAATTTAAAAAAAATTTATGTTTACCTGATAAATTTATTTATTTCCGGATATGGTGAGTCCACGGCTTGAGTAATTACTGTTGGGTATATCACTCCTGTGCAGCAGGAGGAGGCAAAGAGCACCACAGTTAAACTGATAAGTATCACTCCCTTACCCACAACCCCCAGTCATTCGACCGAAGGGAAATCGAGAAAAAAGAGTAACGGAAGGTGTAGAGGTGACTGAGGTTATAGACAAAAGAACAACTGTCTTAAAATAAAGGGTGGGACTGTAGACTCATATCCGGAAAGAAATTTATCAGTTAAGCATAAATTTTGTTTTTCTTTCCTAAGATATGGTGAGTCCACGGCTTGAGTAATTACTGTAGGGAACCAATACCCAAGCTAGAGGACACAGATAAATAGGGAGGGACAAAACAGACAGTCCAAAACAGAAGGCACCACCGCTTGAAGAACCTTTTCTTTTCTTAAAAAGAAGCCCCAGTCGAAGCAAAAGTATCAAATTTGGAATATTTGGAAAAAGTATGCAGAGAAGACCAAGTTGCAGCCTTGCAAATTTGTTCCATAGAAGCTTCATTTTTGAAATCCCAAGAAGAGGAAACAGCTCGAAGAAAAGAAAACAGCGCAACCCACGATTCAAGTGAATTACTTTAATAACAAATCCCACACAAACATAAAAACATACTCACAAGAGGTATGTATAAAACAAGCACTTCAAATAATCCTTTTAGGTTGAAATCCAAAACCGTAGCATTGTAGTGATCAGGAGTAGTCAGCTCGAACACCCGTCTTTAGTCTCAATCCGATGCTGCAGACAGTTCAAACAACCCGCTCTCCTTCTGTGATCACACTACGGGTTCACTGTTTGGCCAAAAGATTCCACCTACGCGTTTCATCTATTATCGTCCGGACTTTGTCAAGGGATAATTTTGAGCTGGTTAGGCAGAGGTATTTATCACCGGATATACGATCCTATTGGTTATATACACTTGATTCTCTCAAACTATCCTTAAAAGTTCATAGAGCAAATACACATTCATCACAAATAAATAATTTTGAAAATACATAAAACCATTACCTAAAAATACATCTTGCTAAATATAAAGAACAAATTACCTTAAAACAAATGTGAGACAATTCCTTACAATTGATTGCAAGAAAGTAAATTTAGTTGATAATACCAAATCTTACAGACCTCAGATATATTTTGTAATTTAAAATTGACTAAAATATATACAAATCCTGAGAGGACTGTGAAAAAATATATATAAGATGACACTAATACAAATACTCTATATTAAAACTAATAGTACTGATTCAAACATTATTGATTCTAAAAATTACCATATTAAAATATTCCCTAAAAAACAGTCAAAACTTCATAATTACACTATTTGGTTTAAAAAAAAAATTTAAAATAATATTTAATACAAATAAAGGATAAATAGATACATGTTTCTAAAATCTATTATGAGTGAAATAGCTTATAAAATAGCTTGTACATCAAGGTCTTTATTAAGACCCCTAGGATGTAAACTATTAGTATTTTTAATACATAGGATCTCCCTTTGTCTAAGTTTGAGTAGTCTATTTTAGTCAATTTAAAATTACAACATATATCTGATAGAGGTCTGTAAGATTTAGTATTATTAACTAAATTTAGTTTCTTGTAATCATTTGTAAGGAATTGTCTCAAATTTGTTTCAAGGTAAATTGCTCTTTATATTTAGCAAGATGTATTTTTAGGTAATGGTTTTATGTATTTTCAAAATTATTTATTTGTGATGAATGTGTATTTGCTCTATGAACTTTTTAGGATAGTTTGAGAAAATCAAGTGTCTATAACCAATAGGATCGTACATCAGGCGATAAATACCTCTTCCTAACCAACTCTAAATTATCCCTTGACAAAGTCCGGACGATACCAGATGAAACGCGTAGGGTGGACTCTTTTGGACAAACAGTGAACCCGTAGTGTGATCAAAGAAGGAGAGCGGGTTATTTGAACTGTCTGCAGCATCGGATTGAGACTAAAGCCGGGTGTTCGAGCTGACTACTCCAGATCACTACAGTGCTACGGATTTGGATTTCAACCTAAAAGGATTATTTGAAGTGCTTGTTTTATACATACCTCTTATGAGTATGTTTTTATGTTTGCGTGGGATTTGTTATTAAAGTTATTCACTTGAATCGTAGGTTGCGCTGTTTTGTTTAATTAAATATCTACAGATTGCACCACAGTCTGTTTGGGACATACAGGCTTTGTTCACAGCAGCACCCTCTCCCTAAGAAATCACTGGCAAGTTGCAGCTTGAAACTTTACATTCAGGGAACGGATATTATACTTTGGATGAGTGCAAGTATTATTTCAAATCTTAATAAGACTAGACATTTTTTGCTGACACGGCTATACTTATATATGTGTGTATATGTTTTGACACATTTTATAATAATTATTGTGTGTTTTTTATTATATTATATTATTTTGATAATATTTTGATTAAGTCACGGAATTAACATTTAGTAATTAGTATTTAGAAATTATTTGTTAGACCATTATAATAGGGCAGGATTGGGAATATATTATAATTGTTATTTTTATGCTTATACATTGTATCTCTCAGGCAAAATTTTTATTGGAAGATATTTAGTGGAGTGCTGTTTTTAACTCGGTTTTTGTTTAGCCCTTGTGGAAAGAGCCGTAATTCTCTCAGGAGGTTGCTGTCCAGCAGTCTTCATAAGCCAAACGAATTATACTTCCCAATCAAAAAGAAAGAGTAGTAGCAGTAGCTTTCTGACCTTTACGTTTCTCAGAGAAACAGACAAAGAGGGCAGAGGACTGGCGAAAAACCTTAGTCGCCTGTAAATAGAATTTAAGAGCACGTACAACATCTAAATTGCGCAACAAACGTTCTATGGAAGAAGAAGGATTAGGACACAGAGAGGGAAACACAATTTCCTTATTGATATTTCTATTAGAAACAACATTAGGAAGGAAACATAACTTAGTACGAAGAACCGCCTTATTGGCAGGAAAAATAAGATAAGGGGAATCACACTGCAAAGCTGAGAGTTCCGAGACTCTTCGAGCAGAAAAGATAGCAACAAGGAACAAAACCTTCCAAGATAACAACTTAACGTCTATGGAATGCAACAGCTCAAACGGAGCCAGCTGTAAAACTTTAAGAACAAGGTTAAGGCTCCAAGAAGGAGCAACAGACTTAAAGACAGGCCTGATTTTCACCAAGGCCTGACAAAAAGATTGCACATCCGCCAAACGTTAATGTAGTAAAACTGATAAAGCAGAAATCTGACCCATCAGGGTACAGACTGACAATCCCTTCTCCAGGCCTTCCTGAAGAAAAGATAAAATTCTAGGAATTCTAATTCTACTCCAAGAGTAGCCCTTGGATTCACACCAATAAAGATATTTACGCCATATCTTATGATAAATCTTTCTAGTAATAGGCTTGCAAGCCTGAATCATGGTCTCAAAGACCGACACAGAAAATCCACGCTTAGACAGAATTAAGTGTTCAATCTCCAAGCAGTCAGCTTCAGAGAAACGAGATTTGGATGAAGGAAGGGACCCTGAATCAGGAGGTCCTTCCTCAGAGGTAGTCTCCATTGTGGGAGAGATGACATCTCCACTAGGTCTGCAAACCAGATCCTGCAAAGCCACGCAGGGGCTATTAGAATCACTGAAGCCCTCTCCTGTATGATATGAGTAATGACTCGTGGAAGTAGAGCAAACAGAGGAAACTGGTATGCCAACCTGAAAACCAAAGGAACCCACCAGACCATCTACCAGAACGGCCTGCGGATCTCTTGACCTTGAACCGTGTACCTTGGCGTTCTGATGGGACGCCATCAGATATAACTCCGGCACCCCCCCATTTGAGGACTAGGCTGGAAAACACATCCAGATGGAGTACCCACTCCCGGGGATGAAACGTCTGTCTGCTCAGAAAATGTGCTTCCCAGTTGTCTACTCCTGGAATATGGATAGCAGATAGACAGCAATTGTGGGTCTCTGCCCACTGAAGAATCTGAGTAATCTCCTTCATGGCTAAGGAACTTGTTATTGCTGTAAGCCACAGAGGTTATGTTGTCTGACTGGAACCTGACAAACTGGGCTTAGGACAACTGAGACCAAGCCAATAGAGCATTGTAAATCTCCCTCAACTCCAAGATGTTGATGGGAAGAGCAGACTCCTCCTGAGTCCAAAGGACCTGAGCTTTTAACGAGTTCCAGACTGCTCCCCAGCCCAGCAGGTTGGCGTCCGTGGTCACAATCACCCAGGAAGATCTCCGAAAGCATGTGCCCTGAGACAGATGTTCCTGAGAAATCCACCACGGGAGAGAATCCCCTGATGACTGATCTAACTCTATTCTCTGAGATAGATCCGCATGGTCGCCAATCCACTGTCTGAGCATGCACAACTGGAGAGCTCTCAAATGGAATGGAGCAAAAAGGAATGATGTCCATAGAAGCCACCATCAGACTGATTACCTCCATACATTGAGCCACTGAAGGATGAATAGTAGCCTGAAGAGAGAGGCAAGAGGAAATTATTTTGTTTTTCCTGACCTGTCAGAAAAACCTTCATCAATAGAGAATCTATTATCCCTAAGAACACTACTATTGTAGCAGGGGAGAGGGAGCTTTATTCCAGATTCACATTCTATCTGTGGGAACAAAGAAAAGAGAACAGTTGTTGTTGAAAAGATGGCACCTGAACCAATATGTCGCCAAGGTAGGGTGCCACAGCAATTCTGTAATGCTCGTGGGATATTCCACTATCAGACCAAACTTGGCCAGTAGTCTTCTTATCCCGGCGTCAAGTGGAATTATAGGAAATATCCCAGCGCAGAGAGTGAGTTTGAAAAAGGAGTTAAGCAGTACTCACAGGAGGCAGGGCAGTACTCAGCGGCAACAGGAAGGTTATCCAGAAGTATGGCAGTTCAGGGGTAAACCAATAGAAGGACAGGGAACAGGCAGGAGTCAGCAACAAAAGGATATCCAGCAGTTCAGAGGTAAACCAATAGAATGGTCAGACTGGCAGAGTTCAGCAACAAAGTAGCAATCCAGTAGTTCAGGGGTTAAGCAAGCAGAGTAGCTAAACAAGCAGAGTTCAGTATAAGTATAGCAATCCAGTAGTTCAGGGGTTAAGGCAAGCAGAGTAGTCAAACAGGCAGAGTTAATCAACAGAGTATTAATATAGCAATCCAGTAAACAGAAATACAGCACACAGGAGAACACCAAGTAACACCTATACTTGGGCACAGGTGAGAGAGACTGAGGCACTTACATAGGGAAGACAGGGCGGGCAGTGAAGATGTCATCACCGTGCTGCAGTTACACTGCCACATCCCTAGCAACAGGAGGACTGCCTGTGTCCGTGGCAGTGGCCACAGCAGAGCGGAGGAGCAACGTGACAAATTCCACAAGAATGGATAACTGCTAAAAGAGTCCCCAGAACCTTTGAAAAAATTCTGGGAGCTGTAGCTAGACTAAATGGAAGGGCCACAAACTGGAAATGTTTGTCCAGAAAGGCAAATCTCAGGAATCTGTGATGGTCCCTGTGAATAGGAACATGAAGATATGCATCCTTTAGGTCTATGATTGTCATGAACTGACCCTATTGTACTAATGGAAGAATGGAGCGTATAGTCTCCATCTTGAAGGATGGAACTTTGAGAAACTTGTTTAGACAATTCAAGTCTAGAATGGAATAGAAAGTTCCCTATTTTTTGGGAACCACAAATAGGTTGAAGTAAAACCCGAGACCCTGTTCCTGCACTGGAACTAGAACTATCACTCCGAGGGAGGAAAGATGTTGCATACATTTCAAGAATGCCTCTCTCTTTATCTGGTCTGCAGATAATCTTCAGAGAAGGAATCTGCCTCTGGAAGGAAAAGTCTAGAATTCCAGTTTGTAACCCTGGGATACTATGTCCACAGTCCAGGGATCTGGGACATCTCATATCCCGGCTTGAGAGAACTAAAAAAGTCTGCCCCACACCTGATCCGATCTCGGATCTGTGGCAAACCCTTCATGCTGATTTGGAATCAGCTGCGAGTTTCTTTAATTGTTTCCCCTTGTTCCAAGACTGATTGGGTTTCCAAGAAGACTTGGATTGTTACTGCTTGGAAGAAGAAGGGGAAGGCATACTCTGACGTCATTTAGGCCTATTCTTCTTATCTTGAGGTAGAAAAGATCCTTTTCCCCCCGTAATATCAGAGATTATTTTTGCCAAACAAGGTTTTGCCCTTGTAAAGAATCGCCAGAAGCTTGACTTTAGAGGAAACGTCCGCAGACCAGGATTTCAACCATAACACCCTGCGGGCTAGGACAGCGAAACTAGAAGTTTTAGCTCCTAGTCTAACAACCTGTAAAATGGCATCTGCAATAAAGGAATTGGCCAACTTAAGATCTTTAATCCTATCCGAAATGTCATCCAAGGAAGTCTCTATTTGAAGAGATTCAGACAAGGCGTCAAACCAATAAGATGCTGCACTAGTCACGGTGGTAATACACACCGCAGGTTGCCATTGAGACCTTGATGAACATAAATCTTTTTCCTTAATCTGATTAAGGATCCATCAGATCCTTAAAAGAGCAGCTATCCTCAATAGGAATAGTGGTTCTCTTAGCCAAAAGAGAAATGGCCCCTTCAACTTTGGGTACAGTATACCAAGGGTGTTTAATAGAGTCCTCGACAGGAAAAATTTTCTTAAAAATAAGAGATGGAGAAAGACACCCCTGGTTTCTCCCATTCCTGTGAGATAATCTCCCAAGCACGGTCTGGCACAGGAAAAACCTCCAAAGTGGAAGGTTTATCAAGGAAACTATTAAGTTTACTATATTTCTTAGGAGTGACAATGACAGGGGTATCAGAGTCATCCAAAGTAGCTAAAACCTCCTTTAACAATACACGAAGGTGTTCAAGCTTAAATCTGAAGGATACCACCTCAGTCTCAGAAGAAGGAATTATACTGTTTGAATCTGAGATTTCACTCTCAGAAAGTCCCGATGTATCTTCCTCATCAGACTTATGAGAAAGGGCAACTTGGTAAGCAGAACTGAGGACAGGCACCTTACTTTCTGAATTTCTATATTTCCTCTTGCGTTTTCCCTGTAATCTGGGAAAGGCAGCTAATGCCGCAGATACCGCTGAAGATACCTCAACAGCAATTTCAGCTTTTAAATAAACTGCACTAGGAGTCATAGAGGAACTGCAAGGCACTGCATGTGACTCCATTGAGACTTAGGACATAGCAGGAGAAAGCTGAGGTATTATTTTAACAGCATCATCCTGAGAGACATTTGGCTGAAAATTTTTACTTTTATTTTGAAAGGTTTTCTTGACACATGAAGAACAAAATTGCATAGGAGCTGCAATTTGTGCATCCAAACATAATAAGCATGACTTCATGAGAGCAGGCGCTTGCTCTATATCAGACATGTTGCGAAACAGTAAATAAACTTGTTCAGATATGTTTCAAAGATTTTAATATTCAATTAAAATAAGCTAAGGAAAAAATACACTTTAAATTTTATCGCAAATTAGGATCGACCCCCAGCTAAAATGATGTGAGAAAAGTTAAGAAAAAAACATTTAATAAACATCAAATAAACTTATAAAAGAAACCTCAGGCAACCCCACACCTCAATTACTGAGGTGCCTTACCGCTACCAATTAACACCGGATCACCCAGAAAAACAACTTTTTCCTCAGAAACGTTATGAAGTAAAGCCAGTCATGTGACCGCAACTGCCGAGCTCAAATTACTGCTGCAACACAGGCACTAAAAATAGCTTCCTTTAAAATGTTGCGTTGTTTTATTTTAAAGCAAAATGGAAATGAATAAGCTGCTGAAATAGAAAATTCAGCTTTACTTTCAATTTAAACTTGAATTGTTTTATTAAGTAAATATGTGTCGGAAAATAAAGCCTAAAAAACCCCATAAATTATGCTTACCAGATAATTTACTTTCCATCTGTATGTACCTAATGACCAGGAGGAGGCAAAGACACCCCAGACAAAGGCTTAAATACCTCCCCCACTCCCCTCATCCCCCAGTCATTCTGCCGAGGGAACAAGGAACAATAGGAGAAATATCAGTGTATAAAAAGTGCCAGAAGAATAACAAAAATTTAGGTCCGCACAACAGAGAAAAATGGGCGGGGGCTCTGGACTCTCCTCATACAGATGGAAAGGAAATTATCTGGTAAGCATTATTTATGTTTTCCATCTTAATATGATGAGTCGACGGCTTAATTCCTTACTTGTGGGAAACGTATACCCAAGCTCTAGAGGACACTGAATAAAAACGGGTAAGAGAGAGGCAAACCCTATTCTGAGGGCAGGGGAACAGAAGAACCCCAACACCAGCTCAAAAACGAGCGGAAGAATGGCCACAGCCATCCCAACAGAGCACAGGTGCCAACCCGACTCCTTAGAAACAGACGACAAGGCCATAGACCCAAAGAAATCTAACAAAAGGCCCACCATAGTCTTGACACGGAACCAGCAAGACTCCAGATGGAATGTAACAACCCAGAGAAAAACACCTCTCTCTGAAAGGTTAACTCTCAGTTCCAACCTCCTGAATCCAAGAGAATCCCTAGAAAAAGGACCATATCTCCATAAGGAGGAGAATATGCCCCCACCCTAAGAAAAGGGATGGGGCCAAAAAGGCAGAGCACCTGCCCACAAGACACAAAGCCACAGGCTAAAGGAGAGATCAATCTCCAACGCAGATGAACTTGGAAAGAATCCCCCTAAGGAATTAGCTTGCTAACACACATCCAATGTGCAATAGCTGCAGCAGAGACACTGCAAACCCATTCGCCTGCACAGCAGTGAATCCATAAGGTTACCACAGCAAGCTGACCAAAGGGAAACTGACCATAAAGGCGTAAGTCCAGCCCAATGAGCATCAGCACTCAGACAACCTGGCAAACCGTGACCAGGTCAATTAGTCCAGGTAAAAGGACATAGCCCAAGTTTCCAGGAACTGGGGAACCCCGAACCAGTCTTAGAGCCAAAAAGTCCGGCAACAACTCCACAAAGGAAAACACTGAGCGAAGCCTCAACAACCGGAAACACCAGGGAGAAAACAGAACCGAGCCCCCAATTGTTTAAACAAACAATATACAAGAATAAAAAACCAGACCACAGGGAGATATCAATGCAATATCAAGATCAACCCGGATAACAAGATAACTTGCAAGTCCCGACCCAAGGAAGAGACCCCCCTTGCCAAAGTCCAATGCTCCAAAGGAGCTAAGGCGTTAAAATTCGTACAACGACACTAGAGCCAATAGACTCTCAAACAACCGCAGGACAACAAGCAAGGGGATACTCCAAGGCCAAAATCACTTGAGCAAAGGCTGGTCTCCGCATCACCTCCATACAATCAGAGGATCATAGAGAGAAAAGGACACACAGCATCCCCAGCTCCGAGCAGAGCCCAAGGAGACCACGCCCAGTGCCCCTAACAGGGAACAACCATATCCCGGAGGGGAACCCAGGTTCCTAAAAGGAGACCTTACTCACATGGAGACAGCAGAGGAAGACCAAAAGGTCTCATAAAAAACAGCTAGCCAGTACACCGTCAATGTGCCATAGCTGCAGCTGGTCACATTCTGCAACCCATCCGCTGCAAGGCAGCTGAACTACCCAATAAACTTCTAGCTGTTGAGAAGTAAGTCCAAAAGGACAATTCCCACGGCCTCAAAAGAAAAAAGACCAAACTCCACTGACCCAGTCATCCAAATTGAAGACTATAAGGACTGAGATAATCCTTCCTGCCTCACGGACCCACCGGTCCTCTAGAATGCTTTGTTGAACACAGAGGATAACATGAGCACTCGGCACCTCTACCGGACCTGCCAAGCAGAGCGGCGCAAAGTGTCAGAACAGCTACCAGACCGAACTGAACCCAAACAGGACCACCCTGCAATCCGGGTCCTAACTGTCAAGCCGCATAAATCCTCCGTCAGAGGAGAAGGAAAACAGACAGGACATCCTATCAGATGAAAATAAAATACAAGGCAACCCGTAGGTTAACGCCCAAAAAGAAAAAGGCCTACCGCATGACCAGCCAAACGGAGCCCTGATTTCCCAAAAAAACTGAAAAAGATCTCAATACATGGAAAATCAGGAGATTACATCATCCCCACATGTCTAATGAGGTGTGCCATTCGAAAAGCAGACCGAGAAGGCGTGCAATTCTGTAACGAAAGGCACAACACTCAGGGACAGTCGCACCCGCAGGGAACTGTACAGTCCAAGGTGGAATACCCGGGACAACATACCCGGGACAACAGGAGCAGAGAAGGGAAGGCACGACCCTGTCCTCAAACTCTATTCAATTTACGAAATAAAGGTTCATCAGGCAATCTGACCTCTGGAACCCCTGAACTCACCAAAAACTTCTTTTAGAAGCTCAAATTCCTAAACTTAAAGTCTGGTTCCTCCGCAGCTGGAGGTTCATAGTCTCAGAAAGAACTTCATCCTCAGATAACCCTATCAGATAAATCCAAAAATTATTTGATGTACTCTGGGAAGAAGTGCAAAATGTAACCTTTCACTTGCGCTTAGCAGGGCGAGGTAAAGCATTAAGGCCGCAGGCACTGCCGTCTTAACTGCGCAGTAACATCTGGAGAAAAAAGGCCCCCTCCAGGTGGAGGATCAGCAATGCTACGGGAAAACTGCATGTGGATAAAGATAACAATGTAGGGTACGCACCTCACTGAACGACAACTCCTCAGAGGTGGACGGATCCATGATATCAAACATGTTTGATATTATTACTTTATAAAGGCATATGGAACATAACAGAGGGGGAACTAGGGCTTCCAACTAATATAAACAGGAATCGCTCTTTAGGAATAGAGGGAGTGCCCTCTAAAGAAACCGAATCCTCCATCACTAGTGCAATAACCGGAGAACTAGAGAGATAAAACATTTTTTTTTAAAATAAAATAACGGCACCTCTATACCCCAATGGCTGGGGCACTCGCCACCTCCTATGACCCAGACAGTACAGAGATGTATGATTCCTCTCTGATAGTAACGGAGGGAATGAATCGCATAGTGCACAATGAAGGACCGTCCCTGCTATGAGAGAAAGTGCGCCAAGCTTGTAAGCTGCATGGCTCTCAAAGTGAAAGTGAAACCTGTATATTACATAACAGCCTAAGAGCCCATAACATCTTACACATAAAACAGCATAAAATCAAATAAACACATAAGATTATCATTCCCCCTGTTCAATAATCCCCGTAAGGAGATATTAGCCCTTGATTCTATAACGATAAAAGGCACCACACTATGACCCTGTCTTCTGTGTTAACATTATATAAAAAAAAATGAAACAATCTTACCAGAATCTACGCCGTGGAACAGGAACACGGCCCTTCAAGTGTGACAAGTCGTAGCATCGCTCCTGACATGGACTTGAGAGAAGCAGTCTACGAAACTCGTCAAAGCTGATTGCTGTAGGAGCTGTTAATATGAGTCGGGATGGTGTCGCAGAGGAGAGCTCTCCCTGCATCTCTGGACTCTAACTTTCACCCAGGCCCTCAGTGAGAAGCTTATAGGGCAACTTAAAACTCCTATTCCATTGCGAGGAGTAGTACCCTCCATAAGAGACAAAACAAATTCTGACACTTCTCTGCCAACCTCCTGGGACGAAAGGCAAAGAATGACTGGGGGGATGAGAGGAGTGGGAGGAGTATTTAAGCCTTTGGCTGGGGTGTCTTTGCCTCCTCCTGGTGGCCAGGTTCTTATTTTCCCAAAAGTAATGAATGCGGCTGTGGACTCTTTCCCATTAGTAAGAAAATGATTACAGTACTGTACTATCTTTCTGATGGTACGATGTTTACAAAGGTATAAAACTACCTTTAGATTACATTGACATGCAAATGATGCATAAGTTCTTGTTTACACTTGGTCTCACCCCCTCTACTAGCTGTCTCTTTTTACTGATGCAAAAATTCCAAATAACAGAATTTTGTACCTGTATTTGTTAAGTGAAAAAAACTAAAACTTATATTCAAACACATTAGGCAGTGCTAGTCGTCATCAGTATTGAATCAAATAGCCCTCATGTTCTTATTTTGCTTAGGCTGGTTACATTTAGCTTCAGTAAACATCTGAGAAAACGCAGTAAAAGCCATGGCGAATGTATTTTCTTTATGAGTTTTGCATTTACCCAACCTAAACTTTCTACATTTATTTTATATGTAGGCTTAAAGGGATAATAAACCCACATTTTTTCTTTCATGATTCAGAGAGAGCAACTTTCTAATTTACACTTATTACCAAATTTTATTCATTCTCTTGCTATCTTTATTTAAAAAGCTGGAATGTAAAGCATAGGAGTCGGACCATTTTTGGTTAAGAACCTGGGTTATGCTTGCTTATTGGTGGCTAAATGTCAGCCACCAATATGCAAGCTCTATCCATGGTGCTGAACCTAAAATGGGCTAGCTTCTAAGCTCTACATTCCTGCTTTTTAAATAAAAATAGCAACAATTTATAATAGGAGTAAAGTAGAAAGTGCTTAAAATTACATGCTCTATCTGAACCATGAAAGAAAACAGAATTTATGCTTACCTGATAAATTACTTTCTCCAACGGTGTGTCCGGTCCACGGCGTCATCCATTACTTGTGGGGAATATTCTCTTCCCTAATAGGAAATGGCAAAGAGCACAGCAAAAGCTGCCCATATAGCCCCTCCTCGGGCTCCGCCCCCAGTCATTCGACCGACGGTTAGGAGAAAAAAAGGAGAAACTATAGGGTGCCGTGGTGACTGTAGTGTATAGAGAAAGAAATTTTTTAAACCTGATTAAAAAACCAGGGCGGGCCGTGGACCGGACACACCGTTGGAGAAAGTAATTTATCAGGTAAGCATAAATTATGTTTTCTCCAACATTGGTGTGTCCAGTCCACAGCGTCATCCATTACTTGTGGGAACCAATACCAAAGCTTTAGGACACGGATGAAGGGAGGGAGCAAATCAGGTTACCTAAACAGAAGGCACCACGGCTTGCAAAACCTTTCTCCCAAAAATAGCCTCCGAAGAAGCATAAGTATCAAATTTGTAGAATTTGGCAAAAGTGTGCAGAGAAGACCAAGTCGCTGCCTTACATATCTGATCAACAGAAGCCTCGTTATTGAAGGCCCATGTGGAAGCCACAGCCCTAGTAGAGTGAGCTGTGATTCGTTCAGGAGGCTGCTGTCCGGCAGTCTCATAAGCCAATTGGATGATGCTTTTCAGCCAGAAAGAAAGAGAGGTAGCAGTAGCTTTTTGTCCTCTCCTCTTACCAGAGTAAACGACAAACAAAGATGAAGTTTGTCTGAAATCCTTTGTTGCATCTAAATAGAACTTTAAAGCACGGACCACATCTAAATTGTGTAACAAACGTTCCTTCTTTGAAACTGGATTCGGACACAGAGAAGGAACAACTATTTCCTGGTTAATATTCTTGTTAGAAACTACCTTTGGAAGAAAACCAGGTTTAGTACGCAAAACAACCTTATCTGAATGGAACACCAGATAAGGTGGATCACACTGCAAAGCAGATAATTCAGAAACTCTTCTAGCAGAAGAAATAGCAACCAAAAACAGAACTTTCCAAGATAGTAACTTGATATCTATGGAATGTAAAGGTTCAAACGGAACCCCTTGAAGAACTGAAAGAACTAAATTTAGACTCCAAGGAGGAGTCATGGGTCTGTAAACAGGCTTGATTCTGACCAAAGCCTGTACAAAAGCTTGTACATCTGGCACAGCTGCCAGTCGTTTGTGTAACAAAACAGATAAAGCAGAAATCTGTCCTTTTAGAGAACTCGCTGACAACCCTTTATCCAAACCGTCTTGGAGAAAGGAGAGAATCTTAGGAATTTTAATCTTACTCCAGGAGAATCCCTTGGATTCACACCAACAGATATATTTTTTCCATATTTTATGGTAAATCTTTCTAGTCACAGGTTTTCTGGCTTGAACCAGAGTATCTATCACTGAATTTGAAAACCCACGCTTGGATAAAATCAAGCGTTCAATTTCCAAGCAGTCAGCTGCAGAGAAACTAGATTTGGCTGTTCGAATGGACCTTGTACTAGAAGATCCTGTCTCAAAGGTAGCTTCCATGGTGGAGCCGATGACATATTCACCAGGTCTGCATACCAAGTCCTGCGTGGCCACGCAGGAGCTATCAGAATCACCGAGGCCTTCTCCTGTTTGATCCTGGCTACGAGCCTGGGGAGGAGAGGAAACGGTGGGAACACATAAGCTAGGTTGAACGACCAAGGCGCCACTAATGCATCCACTAGAGTCGCCTTGGGATCCCTGGATCTGGACCCGTAGCAAGGAACCTTGAAGTTCTGACGAGACGCCATCAGATCCATGTCTGGAATGCCCCATAATTGGGTTAACTGGGCAAAGACCTCCGGGTGGAGTTCCCACTCCCCCGGATGGAAAGTCTGACGACTCAAGATAATCCGCCTCCCAGTTGTCTACTCCTGGGATGTGAATTGCAGATAGATGGCAGGAGTGATCCTCCGCCCATTTGATGATCTTGGATACCTCTCTCATCGCCAAGGAACTCTTTGTTCCTCCCTGATGGTTGATGTAAGCTACAGTCGTCATATTGTCTGACTGGAATCTTATGAATCCGGCCTTCGCTAGTTAAGGCCAAGCCCGGAGAGCATTGAATATCGCTCTCAGTTCCAGGATGTTTATCGGAAGAAGAGACTCTTCCCGAGACCATAGACCCTGAGCTTTCAGGGAATCCCAGACCGCGCCCCAGCCTAATAGACTGGCGTCGGTCGTGACAATGACCCACTCTGGTCTGCGGAAACTCATTCCCTGAGACAGGTGATCCTGAGTCAACCACCAACGGAGTGAGTCTCTGGTTATCTGGTCTACTTGAATCTGTGGAGACAAGTCTGCATAGTCCCCATTCCATTGATTGAGCATGCACAGTTGTAATGGTCTTAGATGAATTCGAGCAAAAGGAACTATGTCCATTGCTGCAACCATCAATCCTACTACTTCCATGCACTGAGCTATGGAAGGCTGCAGAATAGAATGAAGAATTTGACAAGCGTTTAGAAGCTTTGACTTTCTGACTTCTGTCAGGAAGATCTTCATCTCTAAAGAATCTATTATTGTTCCCAAAAAGGGAACTCTTGTTGACGGAGACAGAGAACTCTTTTCTACGTTCACCTTCCACCCGTGAGATCTGAGAAAGGCTAGAACAATGTCTGTATGAGCCTTTGCCTTGGAAAGAGACGACGCTTGAATTAGAATGTCGTCTAGATAAGGTGCCACTGCAATGCCCCTCGGTCTTAGAACCGCCAGAAGGGACCCTAGCACCTTTGTGAAAATTCTGGGAGCAGTGGCTAAACCGAACGGAAGAGCCACGAACTGGTAATGTTTGTCCAGAAAGGCGAACCTTAGGAACTGATGATGATCTTTGTGGATAGGAATATGTAGGTACGCATCCTTTAAATCCACGGTAGTCATATATTGACCTTCCTGGATTGTAGGTAAAATTGTTCGAATGGTTTCCATTTTGAACGATGGAACTCTGAGAAATTTGTTTAGAATTTTTAAATCCAGAATTGGTCTGAAAGTTCCCTCATTTTTGGGAACTACAAACAGGTTTGAGTAAAACCCCTGACCTTGTTCCACTGTTGGAACTGGGTGTATCACTCCCATCTTTAACAGGTCTTCTATACAATGTAAGAATGCCTGTCTCTTTATTTGGTCTGAAGATAAGCGAGACATGTGGAACCTTCCCCTTGGAGGAAGATCCTTGAATTCTAGAAGATAACCCTGAGAGACTATTTCTAGTGCCCAGGGATCCGGAACATCTCTTGCCCAAGCCTGAGCAAAGAGAGAGAGAGAGTCTGCCCCCTACTAGATCCGGTCCCGGATCGGGGGCTACCCCTTCATGCTCCATGTTCCAGCCTTGCATTGGTTTCCAAGCTGGTTTAGCCTGGGAAGCGTTACCCTCTTGTCTAGAGGCTGCAGAGTTAGAAGCCGGTCCGTTCCTGAAATTACGAAAGGAACGAAAATTGGACTTATTCTTAGCCTTGAAAGGCCTATCCTGTGGGAGGGCATGGCCCTTCCCCCCAGTGATGTCTGAAATAATTTCTTTCAATTCTGGCCCAAAAAGGGTCTTACATTTGAAAGGGATATTAAGCAATTTTGTCTTGGAAGATACATCCGCCGACCAAGACTTTAGCCAGAGCGCTCTGCACGCCACAATTGCAAACCCTGAATTTTTCGCCGCTTATCTCGCTAATTGCAAAGCGGCATCTAAAATAAAGGAATTAGCTAACTTAAGTGCGTGAATTCTGTCCATGACTTCCTCATATGGAGTCTCCTTATTGAGCGACTTTTCTAGTTCATCGAACCAGAAACACGCCGCCGTAGTGACAGGAATAATGCACGAAATTGGTTGGAGGAGGTAACCTTGCTGAAGAAAAATCTTTTTAAGCAAACCCTCCAATTTTTTGTCCATAGGATCTTTGAAAGCACAATTGTCCTCAATGGGAATAGTCGTGCGTTTGGCTAGCGTAGAAACTGCCCCCTCAACCTTAGGGACTTTTTGCCATGTGTCCTTCCTTGGGTCGACCATGGGGAACAATTTCTTAAATATAGGAGGTGGGACAAAAGGTATGCCTGGTTTCTCCCACTCCTTATTCACTATGTCCGCCACCCTTTTAGGTATCGGAAAGGCATTAGGGTGCACCGGGACCTCTAAGAATTTGTCCATCTTGCACAATTTTTCTGGAATGACCAAAGAGTCACAATCATCCAGTGTAGTTAGCACCTCCTTAAGTAATGCGCGGAGATGCTCTAACTTAAATTTAAACGTCACAACATCAGGTTCTGCCTGTTGAGAAATTCTTCCTGAATCAGAAAGTTCTCCCTCCGACAAACCCTCCCTCACTGCCACTTCTGACTGGTGTGAGGGTATGACAGATAAATTATCGGCAGCGCCTTCTTGCTCCACTGTATTTAAAACTGAGCAATCACGCTTTCTTTGAAATGCTGGCATTTTGGATAAAATATTAGCTATGGAATTATCCATTACTGCCGTTAATTGTTGCATAGTAACAAGCATTGGCGCGCTAGATGTACTAGGGGTCGCCTGTGCGGGCATAACTGGTATTGACACAGAAGGAGAGGATGAAGAACTATCCCCACTACCTTCATTTGAGGAATCATCTTGGGCAACCTTATTAAATGTGACACTACTGTCCTTACTTTGTCTGGACGCTATGGCACAATTATCACATACATTTGAAGGGGGGACCACCTTGGCCTCCATACATACAGAACATGTTCTATCTGAAGGTACAGACATGTTAGACAGGCTTAAACAGGCTAATAATGCAAAAAAAACGTTTTTAAACAAAACCGTTACTGTCTCTTTAAATGTTAAACAGAGCACACTTTATTTCTGAATGTGTGAAAAACTATGAAGGAAATATCCAATCTTTAACAAATTTTCACCACAGTGTCTTAATGCCTTAAAAGTATTGCACCCCAATTTTCAAGCTTTTAACCCCTTAAATGAGGAAACCGGAGCCGTTTAATCAATTAGTAATTTTAACCCCACTACAGTCCCAGCCACAGCGTTTGCTGCGACTTCACCTGTCCTTGGGGGTTATACGAGACCAAATTAAGCCTTCCAGGAACGTTTTCAATGATCACCAGACCCTTTCACATGCAGCTGCATGCACTGCATCCAAAAGAAACTGCGCAATTATGGCGCAAAAATGAGGCTCTGCCTACTATAGTGAAAGGCCCTTCCTGATTGGGAAGGTGTCTAAACGACTGCCTTGCGCCTAAAAACGTTCCCCAACACTAAAAAGTTTAGAAATCACTTCAAACTTCATAAAAAACTTAAATTAAGCAATCGATTTAGCCCACAAGAGTGTCAACCAGTGTATAGCCCATAATAAGCCTTCATTCTGTTAAGAGTCTAAGAAAATGGCTTACCGATCCCCAAGAGGGAAAATGACAGTCTTCTAGCATTACACAGTCTTGTTAGAAAATGGACTAGTCATACCTTGAGCAGAAAAGTCTGCAAACTGTTCCCCCCAACTGAAGTTCTCTGGGCTCAACAGTCCTGCGTGGGAACAGCAATTGATTTTAGTTACTGCTGCTAAAATCATACTCCTCTTTTAAACAGAACTCTTCATCCCTTTCTGTTTTAGAGTAAATAGTACAAACCGGCACTATTTTAAAATAACAAACTCTTGATAGAAGAATAAAAAACTACAACTAAACACCACATACTCTTCACCATCTCCGTGGAGATGCTACTTGTTCAGAGCGGCAAAGAGAATGACTGGGGGGCGGAGCCCGAGGAGGGGCTATATGGGCAGCTTTTGCTGTGCTCTTTGCCATTTCCTGTTAGGGAAGAGAATATTCCCCACAAGTAATGGATGACGCCGTGGACCGGACACACCAATGTTGGAGAAAAAAAATGTGGGTTTAGTATACCTTTAACTAATTTAAAATGTGGTGCTTCTAATGAAAAAAAAAAAAAAGGCATTGAATATAAAGTCAAACATCAACCATAATTAACCCCTTAAGACAGAAAACATAGTAATTTTTGCATTTAGGGGTTATTTAGTGCGGGTCTCACTGATAGCATAGAGCATTATTTCTGCATGCCTCAGTTGCTTTTACAAGGCTGAAAACCCCGTACAATGTACCTTGCTGTTTTTAAGGGGTTAATACTATGCTTTTGCATCCGCTTCAATGACGATATCCTAACATCTCCTCCCTAAAGGATTTTGACCCCTTTAAAACAAAATACATATTTATCAAGAGCAATGGTCAAACAATTGACATGGCCCTTTTTGCTAGTGAAGCAATACAATTTCTAACTCTCTTTTCAGACCATCACAAAGTAAATATTGTATCAGCTTTATATATAGTGTTCCTGAAAATGGATTTTACGGATAGATAATAATTCTATAGATATCAAGTTTAGTATATTACATGATTATTCACTTCTGAAACAGCTTTTCTGTCTTAAAACTTAATAACAGTTAGCATTTAATAAACTCTCAATCTACACCTTATCTTTTTTAGACCTTAATTTCTTATACAAAAGAATCCTAACAGCAGTTTAAAGAGATACTAAATCCAAAAAAATAGTTAATGATTCAGATAGAGCATGCAACTTTTAGCAACTTTCTAATTTACTCCTATTATCATTTTTTCTTCATTCTCTTGCTATCTTTATTTAAAAAAACAGGAATGTAAAACTTAGGAGCCACCCATTTTTAGGTTCCACTTGCTTATTGGTTGAATGTGGTAACCAATAAGCAACCGTTATCCAGGGTGCTGAACCTAAAATGGGCACGCTCCTAAGCTTTACATTCCTGCTTTTTAAATAAAGATAGCAAGAGAATGAAGAAAATTTGTTAATAGGAGAAAAAAATTGGGTTTAATATCCCTTTAAGTAAGAAATTGTTCAATCCGATGCAGAAATAAAAGTGTAAAAATAAAATGTTTTAATTTGTTATATCCAAACAATAGTGCAATAGTAAAAAGCTATATTTGTTTAACTAGCTAGTTGAAACATCTGATGATCCAATGACAAGAGGCATAGGTGCACAGCCACCAAATCAGTAGCTAGCTCACTGTAGTGTATTGCTGCTCTGAGCCTGCCTAGCTATTTTTCTCAGCAAATGATACCAAGTCAAGAATGGTTGATTTGAAATTGGTTGTGTAATAAAGGCAATAGGGGCAGCATTTTAATTTATGTTTTAAATGTGAGAGCTCTTTAAATGTAAATATTAAGATGCGTGGGAGCCAGTGCAATCATGTCCAAAGAAAAGCATCAGAAAGAGAATGAGAAGTGAGCAGGAACTCATAGATGGGGATGGACTGCATAATGGAGATCACGTTCCTTACTGTTAAAACTTACAAAAGTACCTTTTGTTATTGAAAGAACAAAAGGTACTCATCATGAAAGGCATTTACCAACACATGGATTCAATTAATTTTTCTGATTACTGTATTCTTCTATTGAAAAATAATTTGTAGAAACAAGCTTTCTCGCTTGGTGATTCAGGAATGAGCCACCCTCTCTGAAATGTTTTAGAAATATTAATGCAGGGGGTAATACCACTGAGGAACCATCCATATATTGATAGCTGGGTATCAAATGTATTTACAAAAGATATGGATAAAGAGACATCCACGGAAAGAATGCACTTAGCACTCTATGCCCAGACTTGAAGATAAGTAGGATTCTGGTTATAGTAAAACATAACTTTTAATAATTGTGTTTAAAAATCAAACCAACAAAACATACACATATTAAATTAAAATTAGTACTCTGTGAGGCTACTCATCATTAGTATAGGGGGAAGAGGTGATATATATTGAAAATAAAAGCCTTATGTAACATCACCTTAATCTCAAATATGAGAGCCTTACTCCCTCGCTTCAGTGAATATGAATGGGATAAAATAAGACTCCCACACAAATGGTAACAATAGTCCACTAGTTCTATTACTGGCCCAAAGTCAACACGTGTTACAGTTGGCTTTTAGGTGGTATATGGCATGTGCAGGTGTTGCACTTATAATACTAGGGCATGATGTAGCTGTGTGGGATTAATCAGCTGATATTATACGGAAGAGTATGTTATGCTTGAACACGTGAAGGTACTTTGATAATAAGGTGAACTCCAACTCTTGTGTCACACTTTCCTATAACATCTACTATATAAGAAATGTTGTGCTTAAACATGTGTGATTAATGTCTATTCAGTGTATACCATTGATGCGTAGCTCAGCCACTGGTTTCTTCATACACTTGCAGTTGTGTTTCTCAACTCCCAAAAAAATAGCTACATTTGCCTTGAGTATGCTGCCTAAATAAGTTAATAAAAACAAAATTTATGCTTACCTGATAAATGTATTTCTTTCTTGACACGATGAGTCCACAGATCATCATTAATTACTGTTGGGAATATCACTCCTGCCCAGCAGGAGGCGGCAAAGAGCACCACAGCAAAGCTGTTTAATATCACCTCCCTTCTATCCCACTCCAGTCATTCGACCGAAGTAAAGGAGAGAAAGGAAGCAACAAGGTGCAGAGGTGTCTGAAGTTTATAAAATACCAACAACCTGTCTAAATAACAGGGCGGGCCATGGACTCATCATGTCAAGAAAGAAATACATTTATCAGGTAAGCATAAATTTTGTTTTCTTTCTAATAACACGATGAGTCCACGGATCATCATTAATTACCGTTGGGAATCAATACCCAAGCTAGAGTACACAGATGATAGGGGAGGGACAAGACAGGAAACCTAAATGGAAGGCACCACTGCTTGAAGAACCTTTCTCCCAAAAGCGACCTCAGCCGAGGCTAAAAAGTCAAATTTATAGAAGTTTGAAAAAAAAGTGAAGAGAGGACCAAGTTGCAGCCTTGCAAAACTATTCCATAAGGCTTCATTTTGAATGCCCAAGAAGAGGAAACAACCCTCGTAGAAAGAGCCAGATTGTGTAAAAGCCGTTCCTCCTGAGAAGTATTGGGACACAAGGAAGGAACAACAATCTCCTGATTAATGTTCCAGTCTGAAACTACTTTAGGGAGAAACCCTAATTTAGTAAGTAAAAAGAAGACTCATACTTCAATACCGAGAGCTCTGAAAATCTACGAACAGATGAAATAGTGACAAGAAACAAAACTTTCCAAGATAACAACTTAATATCTAAGGAATGCATCGGCTCAAACGGAGCCCCTTGAAGAACTTTAAGAACTAAATTAAGACTCCAAGAATGAGTAACTGGTTTGAATACAGGCCTGAGCCTGACTAAGGCCTGACAAAATGATTGTACATCTGGGAAGTCAGTCAGACGTTTATGTAACAAAATAGACAAGGCAGATATTTGACCCTTTAGGGAACTTGCCGATAATCCCTTCTCCAAACTTCTTGGAGAAAAGACAGAGTAGCCCTTGGATTCACGCCAGTATAGATATTTACGCCATATCTTATGGTAAATCTTCCTAGTCATAGGTTTACAGCCTGAATCATGGTCTCAATGACCGATTCCGAAAATCCACGCTTGGATAAAATTAAGCGTTCAGTCTTGAAGCAGTCAGCTTCCAAGAAACTAGATTTGGATGAAAGAAGGGTCCTTGAATTAGAAGATCCTTTTTCAAAGAAAGTCTCCAAGTTGGAAGAGATGACATGTCCACCAGTGCTGCATACCAAGTCCTGCGAGGCCACGCCGGTGTAAGGAGGATCACTAACACCCTCTCCTGCTTGATTCGAGCAATGACCTGTGGTAAAAGAGCAAACGGAGGAAATAGGTATGTAAGACTGAAATTCCAAGGTACCGTCAGAGCGTCTATCAGTACAGCGGGGTTCCTTGACCTTGACCCGTACCACGGAAGCTTGGCATTCTTCCAAGAAGTCATGAGATCCAATTCCGACTGACCCCATTTGAGAATCAGGTTGGAAAACACTTCCAGATGGAGTTCCCACTCCCCCGGGTGAAAGGTCTGCCTGCTTAGAAAGTACGCCTCCCAGAGGTCCACTCCTGGAATGTGGATCGCCAACAGACAGCAATTGTGGGTTTCCATCCACTGAATGATCTTGGCTACCTCTGTCATGGCCAAAGAACTCCGAGTTGTATCTAAAAACCAAGCTTGAACGAAGAAGGAAAGCCTGCCCCCCACAAGATCCGGTCCCGGATCGGAGGCAGGCTCTTCATGCTGTCTTTGATTCAACAGCAGGCTTTTTGGATTGGGTCTCCAGGAAGGCTTGGACTGCTCACGCTTGGAAGAAGGAGTGGAAGGGAATATCCCTTACCTCCCAACATATCAGCGTTATCTCCGTCAAACCAGGCCCAAACAAGGTATTTCCCTTGTAAGGAATCACCAAAAGTTTAGACTTAGATGAGAGATCCGCAGATTTTAACCATAACGCTCTGCGGGCCAATATAGGAAGCCTGATATATTAGCTCCCAGCTTAATAACCTGAAGGAATGCATCTGTAATAAAGAAGTTGGCTAACTTCAAGGCCCTTATCCAGTCCTGGATTTCTTTGAGGGGAGTGTCTGTCCGATAGAAATAGACACTAGTGACATTAACACTGCAGGTAGCCATTGTAAACCCTGGTGTTCTTTTGAGCGAACCCTCTAACTTCTTATCCATAGGATCTTTAAAGAAAAAACTATCCTCTATGGGAATAGTAGTCCTCTGACTACCGTGGAAATTGCCCCTTCCACCTAGGGAACCGTCAGCCAAGACTCCTTAATAGAGTCTGCTATAGGAAACATCCTTTTAAAATTAGGAGATGGAGAAAATGGGATACCCGGTTTCTCTATTCCTTAGCCATAATCTCTGTAGCTCTTTCTGGTACAGAAAATACTTGCACCATGGAGGGCATGACAAAATACTTGTTTAGTTCTACTATACTTTTTAGGATTGACTACGCCGGTAGTGACGGAGTCATCCAGGGTAGCTAAAACCTTCTTAAGTAACAAACGGAGGTGTCCAAGCTTAAACCTGGAGGAAACAACTTCAGTATACGATAAAAGCATTACACTGTCTGAGTCTGAAGTTTCCCCCTTAGATACTACCGAAGTATCTTCCTCTTCAGGCTTCTGGGAAGAAAAATTTGGAATAGCCACTACTGTATTAGCTTGTATTCCCTGATTGAAAACATTTCCTCTTGCGCTCTCCCTGCAGCATGGGAAAAGCAGACAATGCATCAGATACCGCCGGTGACATTAGAGAAGCGATGTCTTGCAAGATAACTCCAGGTGGAGTTTGAGAGAAGCACAGGGCACTGCATGTGTGGGTAATAAAATTTGGGACACTTGAGGAGACAGTTGCGGCATTATTGAACATTGTCAGACTCCTGAACAGCATCCGCCTTAGAAGGAGTTGGCTCAGAAAAAAAGTCTATCCCTATAATTTAAAATTCTCTCAACACATGAGGAACAGAAAAGGATTTGTGGATCCACAATGGAATCAAAAACATAAGTGACAAGTGACACTTTGCAGGGCCTCTTGGTCCATTCTGACTCACAATGGATGAATTATTCAAATAAAGTTCAGAAAAACGTTACTGTCTCTTTAAATTTTAAAACTTTTTTATTTTTGTGTGCAGAAAAGGTTAATTAGGTACACAAATACTGCAGAACCCCTCTACACCTCAGCTTAACTTTGCCTATTAGCCTTTCTGACACCAGTTACATCCTGTCAGTAAAAGATCCGGAATTAAGCTGTAGCGCTGTCCGGTCCTAACACGTGTAAACACTCTGGGGACTCTGCTCCGTTCCTTCAGATAACAGGAAGTGCAGAGAAGCGGTGCGCAACGCAAATTGGCGCCACACATAGCTACGCCCATCGTTGGCGTTTCAAAAGGCAATCTCCCGGTCGCCATCTTTATTGTAAAGTTAAGCCACCAGGAGTTAAATAAACATTCTGTCAAGCCTCTTTATAACCCTTCCGTAACTTGCTAGGAAGCTGCTCAGCCAGTGCTATATGTGAACAGTGAACCACCTCATAAAGAGACAATCTCCCCAACCCCAGTGATTTAAGCCACTGTGAGCAGTGAAAAACACCTCATCTTGAGTCTATCTCCTCAGCCCCAGTGCCTGCCTAAAAAGTACTGTCATATAATCCCCTCCTTTTATTTATAGGAGGTTCTATGTACCAGGTAAATAAAGTACCCCATTTCCTCTGAGATCTTTTATTTCCCAGACCCAGAATAAAAAGTCAGCACTTACCTTGTAAATCTGCAAGACAGCAAGGCAGCTCACCAGGTTTGAGAGGTCCTCTCCCTCACATAGCCCTGTGGAGAAAAGATAAAGCCTGAGTAATCTTACTTAGGTTATCAGGATTAGGGCATCATAAATTACATGGGAGGCGAAGTGAGAATGTCCCACAAGTTCCCATTGCTCTAAAGCCAACACTGCTCTACTGAAGAGACTGATATGGACTACTGCTACACCCCAGAACAAAGCAGCACATTCTTGTACTACTTAAAAAATAAACTCTAGATTGAAGAGTCTTTTACTAACACCTAAATTTACCACTTCCTTGCACTAATGTAGGCAAAGAGAATGACTGGGGTGGGATTGAAGGAAGGTGATATTTAACAGCTTTGCTGTGGTGCTCTTTGCCGCCTCCTGCTGGACATGAGTGATATTCCCAACAGTAATTAATGATGATCCGTGGACTCATCGTGTCATTAGAAAGAAATTTAATTTATATGTCTCCAAATATGATTAAAGCAAAATAAATCCCATCATTATGAGGTAACAACTATGCATCTTTGGTACGAAGTTGATGCCACTGGTTATTAAATGTCCTCCAAGTGGTGTGTCATATAACCGCAGAAACGGTTAAAATAGCCTGGAACACTGGACATAAACTATCTAATTAAGTGCTGAAATTATGCTGTTAGATCTCTAAATATTTGCCAGAGCAGAATGAGTCTAATCAGTATGAGGTAAATAACCTCCTCTAGTTACAGATCTATGAACACGGTGTACAGCCAGGGCTACAATGTTGCAATGACCGTTTAAGTATACACGTTAATATTCAATTCTAACAACCCTAATTGTTAGGTCCAAATGGCTAGTTTCAGTTGTGTTGATACTCAGGAGGGGTATTATATAGTAAACTTGTAGTACCCTTGAGATCTTCCCATATAGCACCCTATAATTCTAATAGACTGTGTCTGTTTGATTGGTCTTTATTTTACCAACGTAAATATTTGCTGTAAAATGGTCTGCAGTTTAATATGGTCCCATATATATTATATATATGTTTTTAAAGACCCAAAGATTCCTGAACTCTGCAACACCATATGGTTTACTTAGACTACATTGCCCTGATCGATTTATATCGTAACTGTATAAACCATATGGTGCTATTTGATTAGCAGTGGGTATAGTTCCGTAGCAACCAAAATGTAAACGTTGTGCTATTAATCACCTAACATATATGTGCATCAAATGCACTTTACACTTACGTTCTCTGTGGCTGCAGCCGCTGGTCACTGTATGGTATTAATGCAACCAATTCATTCACTTGTTCTAAAAATAAAACACAGAAAAAAACATAATTTATGCTTACCTGATAAATTTATTTCTCTTGTGGTGTATCCAGTCCACGGATCATCCATTACTTGTGGGATATTCTCCTTCCCAACAGGAAGTTGCAAGAGGATCACCCACAGCAGAGCTGCTATATAGCTCCTCCCCTAACTGCCATATCCAGTCATTCGACCGAAACTAGCTGAGAAAGGAGAAACCATAGGGTGCAGTGGTGACTGTAGTTTAAAATTTAGACATGCCTTAAAAGGACAGGGCGGGCCGTGGACTGGATACATCACAAGAGAAATAAATTTATCGGGTAAGCATAAATTATGTTTTCTCTTGTTAGGTGTATCCAGTCCACGGATCATCCATTACTTGTGGAATACCAATACCAAAGCTAAAGTACACGGATGAAGGGAGGGACAAGGCAGGTAATTAAACGGAAGGGACCACTGCCTGTAGAACCTTTCTCCCAAAAATAGCCTCTGAAGAAGCAAAAGTATCAAATTTGTAAAATTTTGAAAAGGTATGAAGCGAAGACCAAGTCGCCGCTTTGCAAATCTGTTCAACAGAAGCCTCATTTTTAAAGGCCCAGGTGGAAGCCACAGCTCTAGTAGAATGAGCTGTAATCCTTTCAGGGGGCTGCTGTCCAGCAATCTCATAGGCTAAGCGTATTACGCTCCGAAGCCAAAAAGAAAGAAAGGTTGCCGAAGCCTTTTGACCTCTCCTCTGTCTAGAGTAAACAACAAACAGGGAAGATGTTTGACGAAAATCTTTAGTCGCTTGTAAGTAAAACTTTAAAGCACGGACTACGTCCAAATTATGTAAAAGACGTTCCTTCTTTGAAGAAGGATTAGGACACAATGATGGAACAACAATCTCTTGATTGATATTCTTGTTGGAAACTACCTTAGGTAAAAACCCAGGTTTTGTACGCAGAACTACTTTATCTGTATGGAAAATCAGATAAGGAGAATCACATTGTAAAGCTGATAACTCAGAGACTCTACGAGCCGAGGAAATAGCCATCAAAAACAGAACTTTCCAAGATAAAAGTTTGATATCAATGGAATGAAGGGGTTCAAACGGAACTCCTTGAAGAACCTTAAGAACCAAGTTTAAGCTCCATGGAGGAGCAACAGGTTTAAACACAGGCTTAATTCTAACCAAAGCCTGACAAAATGCCTGGACGTCTGGAACCTCTGCCAGATGCTTGTGCAAAAGGATAAACAGAGCAGAAATCTGTCCCTTTAAAGAAATAGCTGATAATCCTTTATCCAAACCCTCTTGGAGAAAGGACAATATCCTAGGAATCCTAACCTTACTCCATGAGTAATTCTTGGATTCACACCAATGAAGATATTTGCGCCATATCTTATGGTAGATTTTCCTGGTTACAGGCTTTCGTGCCTGTATTAAGGTATCAATGACTGACTCGGAGAAGCAACGCCTTGATAAAATCAAGCGTTCAATCTCCAGGCAGTCAGTCTCAGAGAAATTAGATTTGGATGATTGAAAGGACCTTGTAGTAGAAGGTCTTGTCTCAGAGGCAGAGGCCAAGGTGGAAAGGATGACATGTCCACCAGGTCTGCATACCAGGTCCCGCGTGGCCACGCAGGCGCGATCAAGATCATCGATGCTCTCTCCTGTTTGATTTTGGCAATCAGTCAAGGGAGCAGAGGAAACGGTGGAAACACATAAGCCAGGTTGAAGAACCACGGTGCTGCTAGAGGATCTATCAGCGTCGCTTCTGGGTCCCTGGACCTGGATCCGTAACAAGGAAGCTTGGCGTTCTGGCGAGACGCCATGAGATCCAATTCTGGTGTGCCCCAACGATGAACCAATTGAGCAAACACCTCCGGATGGAGTTCCCACTCCCCCGGATGAAAAGTCTGACGACTTAGAAAATCCGCCTCCCAGTTCTCTACACCTGGGATATGGATCGCTGATAGATGGCAAGAGTGAGTCTCTGCCCAGCGAATTATCTTGGAAACTTCTAATATCGCTAGGGAGATCCTGATCCCCCCTTGATGGTTGATGTAAGCCACAGTCGTGATGTTGTCCGACTGAAATCTGATGAACCTCAGGGTTGTTAACTGAGGCCAAGCTAGAAGAGCATTGAATATTGCTCTTAACTCCAGAATATTTATTGGGAGGAGTTTCTCCTCCTGAGTCCACGATCCCTGAGCCTTCAGGGAATTCCAGACTGCACCCCAACCTAGAAGGCTGGCATCTGTTGTTACAATTGTCCAATCTGGCCTGCGAAAGGTCATACCTTTGGACAGATGGACCCGAGATAGCCACCAGAGAAGAGAATCTCTGGTCTCTTGATCCAGATTTAGCAGAGGGGACAAATCTGTGTAATCCCCATTCCACTGATTGAGCATGCATAATTGCAGCGGTCTGAGATGTAGGCGCGCAAATGGCACTATGTCCATCGCCGCTACCATTAAGCCGATCACTTCCATGCACTGAGCCACCGAAGGGCGCGGAATGTAGTGAAGAACAAGGCAGGAATTTAGAAGCCTTGATAACCTGGACTCTGTCAGGTAAATTTTCATTTCTACAGAATCTATCAGAGTTCCTAGGAAGGAAACCCTTGTGAGGGGTGATAGAGAACTCTTTCCCTCGTTCACTTTCCACCCATGTGACCTCAGAAATGCCAACACTATGTCCGTATGAGATTTGGCAATTTGGAAGTTTGACGCCTGTATCAGGATGTCGTCTAGATAAGGGGCCACTGCTATGCCCCGTGGTCTTAGGACCGCCAGAAGAGACCCCAGAACCTTTGTAAAAATTCTTGGGGCTGTAGCTAACCCGAAGGGAAGAGCCACAAACTGGTAATGCCTGTCTAGAAAGGCAAACCTTAGGAACCGATGATGATCTTTGTGAATCGGTATGTGAAGGTAAGCATCCTTCAAATCCACTGTGGTCATGTACTGACCCTCCTGGATCATAGGTAGGATTGTCCGAATAGTTTCCATTTTGAACGATGGAACTCTGAGGAATTTGTTTAAGATCTTTAGATCCAAAATTGGTCTGAAGGTTCCCTCTTTTTTGGGAACCACAAACAGATTTGAATAAAATCCCTGTCCTTGTTCCATCTGTGGAACTGGATGGATCACTCCCATTATTAGGAGGTCTTGCACACAGCGTAAGAATGCCTCTTTCTTTATCTGGTTTACAGATAATCTCGAAAGGTGAAATCTCCCTTGTGGGGGGGAAGCTTTGAAGTCCAGAAGATATCCCTGAGATATGATCTCCAACGCAAAGGGATCCTGAACATCTCTTGCCCACGGCGGGGGCGAAGAGAGAAAATCTGCCCCCTACTAGATCCGTTGCCGGATAGGGGGCCGTTCCTTCATGCTGTCTTAGAGGCAGCAGCAGGCTTTCTGGCCTGCTTGCCTTTGCTCCAGGCCTGGTTAGATTTCCAGGCCGGCTTGGATTGCGCAAAAGTTCCCTCTTGTTTTGTAGCAGAGGAAGTTGATGCTGCACCTGACTTGAAGTTTTGAAAGGCACGAAAATTAGACTGTTTGGCCCTTGATTTGGCCCTGTCCTGAGGAAGGGTATGACCCTTACCTCCAGTAATGTCAGCAATAATTTCCTTCAAACCAGGCCCGAATAGGGTCTGCCCCTTGAAGGGAATGTTAAGTAATTTAGACTTTGAAGTCACGACAGCTGACCAAGATTTAAGCCATAGCGCCCTACGCGCCTGGATGGCAAATCCAGAATTCTTAGCCGTTAGTTTAGTCAAATGAACAATGGCATCAGAAACAAAAGAATTAGCTAGCTTAAGTGTTCTAAGCTTGTCAAGTATTTCAGTCAATGGAGTAGCTGTCTGAAAGGCCTCTTCCAGAGACTCAAACCAGAAGGCCGCAGCAGCAGTGACAGGAGCAATGCATGCAAGGGGCTGCAGGATAAAACCTTGTTGAATAAACATTTTCTTAAGGTAACCTTCTAATTTTTTATCCATTGGATCTGAAAAAGCACAACTGTCCTCGACAGGGATAGTGGTACGCTTTGCTAAAGTAGAAACTGCTCCCTCCACCTTAGGGACCGTCTGCCATAAGTCCCGTGTGGTGGCGTCTATTGGAAACATTTTTCTAAAAATAGGAGGGGGGAAAAACGGCACACCGGGTCTGTCCCACTCCTTAGTAATAATTTCTGTAAACCTTTTAGGTATTGGAAAAACGTCAGTACACACCGGCACCGCGTATTTATCCAGTCTAAAAATTTCTCTGGCACTGCAATTGTGTCACAGTCATTCAGAGCAGCTAAAACCTCTCCAAGCAACACCCGGAGGTTCTCAAGCTTAAATTTAAAAGTAGACATATCTGAATCAGGTTTCCCCGAGTCAGAGACGTCACCCACAGACTGAAGCTCTTCCTCAGCTTCTGCATATTGTGACGCAGTATCATACATGGGCCTTCAAACATCTGCGCGCTCTGGATTACGTCTAACCCCAGAGCTATCGCGCTTTCCTCTGAATTCAGGCAGTCTGGCTAATACCGCTGACAGGGTATTATCCATGATTGTCGCCATGTCCTGCAAAGAAATCGCTATGGGCGTCTTTGATGTACTTGGCACCATTTTAGCGTGAGTCCCTTGAGCGGGAGTCAAAGGGTCCGACACGTGGGGAGAGTTAGTCGGCATAACTTCCCCCTCGTCAGAATCCTCTGGTGATAATTCTTTTAAAGATAACAGCTGATCTTTATTGTTTAAAGTGAAATCAATACATTTAGTACACATTCTCCTATGGGGCTCCACCATGGCTTTTAAACATAATGAACAAGAAGTTTCCTCTATGTCAGACATGTTTATACAGACTAGCAATGAGACTAGCAAGCTTGGAAAACACTTTAAATCAAGTTAACAAGCAATATAAAAAAACGTTATTGTGCCTTTAAGAGAAACAAATTTTGCCAAAATTTGAAATAACAGTGAAAAAAGGCAGTTAAACTAAAGAAATTTTTACAGTGTATGTAACAAGTTAGCAGAGCATTGCACCCACTTGCAAATGGATGATTAACCCCTTAATACAAAAAACAGATTAACAAAAACATAATTTATGTAAGAACTTACCTGATAAATTCATTTCTTTCATATTAACAAGAGTCCATGAGCTAGTGACGTATGGGATATACATTCCTACCAGGAGGGGCAAAGTTTCCCAAACCTTAAAATGCCTATAAATACACCCCTCACCACACCCACAAATCAGTTTAACGAATAGCCAAGAAGTGGGGTGATAAGAAAAAAAGTGCGAAGCATATAAAATAAGGAATTGGAATAATTGTGCTTTATACAAAAAAATCATAACCACCACAAAAAAGGGTGGGCCTCATGGACTCTTGTTAATATGAAAGAAATGAATTTATCAGGTAAGTTCTTACATAAATTATGTTTTCTTTCATGTAATTAACAAGAGTCCATGAGCTAGTGACGTATGGGATAATGACTACCCAAGATGTGGATCTTTCCACACAAGAGTCACTAGAGAGGGAGGGATAAAATAAAGACAGCCAATTCCTGCTGAAAATAATCCACACCCAAAATAAAGTTTAACAAAAAACATAAGCAGAAGATTCAAACTGAAACCGCTGCCTGAAGAACTTTTCTACCAAAAACTGCTTCAGAAGAAGAAAATACATCAAAATGGTAGAATTTAGTAAAAGTATGCAAAGAGGACCAAGTTGCTGCTTTGCAGATCTGGTCAACCGAAGCTTCATTCCTAAACGCCCAGGAAGTAGATACTGACCTAGTAGAATGAGCTGTAATTCTTTGAGGCGGAATTTTACCCGACTCAACATAGGCAAGATGAATTAAAGATTTCAACCAAGATGCCAAAGAAATGGCAGAAGCTTTCTGGCCTTTCCTAGAACCGGAAAAGATAACAAATAGACTAGAAGTCTTACGGAAAGATTTCGTAGCTTCAACATAATATTTCAAAGCTCTAACAACATCCAAAGAATGCAATGATTTCTCCTTAGAATTCTTAGGATTAGGACATAATGAAGGAACCACAATTTCTCTACTAATGTTGTTGGAATTCACAACTTTAGGTAAAAATTCAAAAGAAGTTCGCAACACCGCCTTATCCTGATGAAAAATCAGAAAAGGAGACTCACACGAAAGAGCAGATAATTCAGAAACTCTTCTAGCAGAAGAGATGGCCAAAAGGAACAAAACTTTCCAAGAAAGTAATTTAATGTCCAATGAATGCATAGGTTCAAACGGAGGAGCTTGAAGAGCTCCCAGAACCAAATTCAAACTCCAAGGAGGAGAAATTGACTTAATGACAGGTTTTATACGAACCAAAGCTTGTACAAAACAATGAATATCAGGAAGAATAGCAATCTTTCTGTGAAAAAGAACAGAAAGAGCGGAGATTTGTCCTTTCAAAGAACTTGCGGACAAACCCTTATCTAAACCATCCTGAAGAAACTGTAAAATTCTCGGTATTCTAAAAGAATGCCAAGAAAAATGATGAGAAAGACACCAAGAAATATAAGTCTTCCAGACTCTATAATATATCTCTCGAGATACAGATTTACGAGCCTGTAACATAGTATTAATCACGGAGTCAGAGAAACCTCTATGACCAAGAATCAAGCGTTCAATCTCCATACCTTTAAATTTAAGGATTTCAGATCCGGATGGAAAAAAGGACCTTGTGACAGAAGGTCTGGTCTTAACGGAAGAGTCCATGGCTGGCAAGATGCCATCCGGACAAGATCCGCATACCAAAACCTGTGAGGCCATGCCGGAGCTATTAGCAGAACAAACGAGCATTCCCTCAGAATCTTGGAGATTACTCTTGGAAGAAGAACTAGAGGCGGAAAGATATAGGCAGGATGATACTTCCAAGGAAGTGATAATGCATCCACTGCCTCCGCCTGAGGATCCCGGGATCTGGACAGATACCTGGGAAGTTTCTTGTTTAGATGAGAGGCCATCAGATCTATCTCTGGAAGCCCCCACAATTGAACAATCTGAAGAAATACCTCTGGGTGAAGAGACCATTCGCCCGGATGCAACGTTTGGCGACTGAGATAATCCGCTTCCCAATTGTCTACACCTGGGATATGAACCGCAGAGATTAGACAGGAGCTGGATTCCGCCCAAACCAAAATTCGAGATACTTCTTTCATAGCCAGAGGACTGTGAGTCCCTCCTTGATGATTGATGTATGCCACAGTTGTGACATTGTCTGTCTGAAAACAAATGAACGATTCTCTCTTCAGAAGAGGCCAAAACTGAAGAGCTCTGAAAACTGCACGGAGTTCCAAGATATTGATCGGTAATCTCACCTCCTGAGATTCCCAAACTCCTTGTGCCGTCAGAGATCCCCACACAGCTCCCCAACCTGTGAGACTTGCATCTGTTGAAATTACAGTCCAGGTCGGAAGAACAAAAGAAGCCCCCTGAATTAAACGATGGTGATCTGTCCACCACGTTAGAGAGTGCCGAACAATCGGTTTTAAAGATATTAATTGATATATCTTCGTGTAATCCCTGCACCATTGGTTCAGCATACAGAGCTGAAGAGGTCGCATGTGAAAACGAGCAAAGGGGATCGCGTCCGATGCAGCAGTCATAAGACCTAGAATTTCCATGCATAAGGCTACCGAAGGGAATGATTGAGACTGAAGGTTTCGACAGGCTGTAATCAATTTTAGACGTCTCTTGTCTGTTAAAGACAAAGTCATGGACACTGAATCTATCTGGAAACCCAGAAAGGTTACCCTTGTTTGAGGAATCAAAGAACTTTTTGGTAAATTGATCCTCCAACCATGATCTTGAAGAAACAACACAAGTCGATTCGTATGAGACTCTGCTAAATGTAAAGACGGAGCAAGTACCAAGATATCGTCCAAATAAGGAAATACCACAATACCCTGTTCTCTGATTACAGACAGAAGGGCACCGAGAATCTTTGTGAAAATTCTTGGAGCTGTAGCAAGGCCAAACGGTAGAGCCACAAATTGGTAATGCTTGTCTAGAAAAGAGAATCTCAGGAACTGATAATGATCTGGATGAATTGGAATATGCAGATATGCATCCTGTAAATCTATTGTGGACATATAATTCCCTTGCTGAACAAAAGGCAATATAGTCCTTACAGTTACCATCTTGAACGTTGGTATCCTTACATAACGATTCAATAATTTTAGATCCAGAACTGGTCTGAAGGAATTCTCCTTCTTTGGTACAATGAAGAGATTTGAATAAAACCCCATCCCCTGTTCCGGAACTGGAACTGGCATAATTACTCCAGCCAACTCTAGATCTGAAACACAATTCAGAAATGCTTGAGCTTTCACTGGATTTACTGGGACATGGGAAAGAAAAAATCTCTTTGCAGGAGGTCTCATCTTGAAACCAATTCTGTACCCTTCTGAAACAATGTTCTGAATCCAAAGATTGTGAACAGAATTGATCCAAATTTCTTTGAAAAAACGTAACCTGCCCCCTACCAGCTGAACTGGAATGAGGGCCGTACCTTCATGTGAACTTAGAAGCAGGCTTTGCCTTTCTAGCAGGCTTGGATTTATTCCAGACTGGAGATGGTTTCCAAACTGAAACTGCTCCTGAGGACGAAGGATCAGGCTTTTGTTCTTTGTTGAAACGAAAGGAACGAAAACGATTGTTAGCCCTGTTTTTACCTTTAGACTTTTTATCCTGTGGTAAAAAAGTTCCTTTCCCACCAGTAACAGTTGAAATAATAGAATCCAACTGAGAACCAAATAATTTGTTTCCCTGGAAAGAAATGGAAAGTAGAGTTGATTTAGAAGCCATATCAGCATTCCAAGTCTTAAGCCATAAAGCTCTTCTGGCTAAGATAGCCAGAGACATAAATCTAACATCAACTCTAATAATATCAAAAATGGCATCACAGATGAAATTATTAGCATGCTGGAGAAGAATAATAATATCATGAGAATCACGATTTGTTACTTGTTGCGCTAGAGTTTCCAACCAAAAAGTTGAAGCTGCAGCAACATCAGCCAATGATATAGCAGGTCTAAGAAGATTACCTGAACATAGATAAGCTTTTCTTAGAAAAGATTCAATTTTTCTATCTAAAGGATCTTTAAACGAGGTACCATCTGACGTAGGAATGGTAGTACGTTTAGCAAGGGTAGAAATAGCCCCATCAACTTTAGGGATTTTGTCCCAAAATTCTAACCTGTCAGGCGGAACAGGATATAATTGCTTAAAACGTTTAGAAGGAGTAAATGAATTACCCAATTTATCCCATTCCTTAGCAATTACTGCAGAAATAGCATTAGGAACAGGAAAGACTTCTGGAATAACCGCAGGAGCTTTAAAAACCTTATCCAAACGTATAGAATTAGTATCAAGAGGACTAGAATCCTCTATTTCTAAAGCAATTAGTACTTCTTTAAGTAAAGAGCGAATAAATTCCATCTTAAATAAATATGAAGATTTATCAGCATCAATCTCTGAGACAGAATCCTCTGAACCAGAAGAGTCCAAAGAATCAGAATGATGGTGTTCATTTAAAAATTCATCTGTAGAGAGAGAAGATTTAAAAGACTTTTTACGTTTACTAGAAGGAGAAATAACAGACAAAGCCTTCTTTATGGATTCAGAAACAAAATCTCTTATGTTATCAGGAACATTCTGCACCTTAGATGTTGAGGGAACTGCAACAGGCAATGGTACATCACTAAAGGAAATATTATCTGCTTTAACAAGTTTGTCATGACAATTATTACAAACAACAGCTGGAGGAATAGCTACCAAAAGTTTACAGCAGATACACTTAGCTTTGGTAGATCCAGCAGGCAGTGGTTTTCCTGTAGTATCTTCTGGCTCAGATGCAACGTGAGACATCTTGCAATATGTAAGAGAAAAAACAACATATAAAGCAAAATAGATCAAATTCCTTATAAGACAGTTTCAGGAATGGGAAAAAAATGCCAAACATCAAGCTTCTAGCAACCAGAAGCAAATGAAAAATGAGACTGAAATAATGTGGAGACAAAAGCGACGCCCATATTTTTTGGCGCCAAATAAGACGCCCACATTATTTGGCGCCTAAATGCTTTTGGCGCCAAAAATGACGCCACATCCGGAACGCCGACATTTTTGGCGCAAAATAACGTCAAAAATGACGCAACTTCCGGCGACACGTATGACGCCGGAAACGGAAAATAATTTTTGCGCCAAAAAAGTCCGCGCCAAGAATGACACAATAAAATGAAGCATTTTCAGCCCCCGCGAGCCTAACAGCCCACAGGGAAAAAAGTCAAATTTTTGAGGTAAGAAAAAATATGATAATTTAAAGCATAATCCCAAATATGAAACTGACTGTCTGGAAATAAGGAAAGTTGAACATTCTGAGTCAAGGCAAATAAATGTTTGAATACATATATTTAGAACTTTATAAATAAAGTGCCCAACCATAGCTTAGAGTGTCACAGAAAATAAGACTTACTTACCCCAGGACACTCATCTACATGTTTGTAGAAAGCCAAACCAGTACTGAAACGAGAATCAGTAGAGGAAATGGTAAATATAAGAGTATATCGTCGATCTGAAAAGGGAGGTAAGAGATGAATCTCTACGACCGATAACAGAGAACCTTATGAAATAGACCCCGTAGAAGGAGATCACTGCATTCAATAGGCAATACTCTCCTCACATCCCTCTGACATTCACTGCACGCTGAGAGGAAAACCGGGCTCCAACTTGCTGCGGAGCGCATATCAACGTAGAATCTAGCACAAACTTACTTCACCACCTCCCTTGGAGGCAAAGTTTGTAAAACTGATTTGTGGGTGTGGTGAGGGGTGTATTTATAGGCATTTTAAGGTTTGGGAAACTTTGCCCCTCCTGGTAGGAATGTATATCCCATACGTCACTAGCTCATGGACTCTTGTTAATTACATGAAAGAAACGAAAAATATGTTTTTTAAACAGTCATAAAAACTGCCACAGCTCCTACTTTTGAAGCCTTTTGAGCCCTACAGAGATGTCCTATAGCATGCAGGGGACTGCTGAGGGAAGCTGAATATCACAGTTTGTAATTTTAACTGCACCAACTGTAACTTTTATACTACAGTGGAAAGCCTCAGGAAACTGTTTCTAGGCAAAAATAAAGCCAGCCATGTGGAAAAAACTAGGCCCCAATAAGTTTTATCACCAAAGCATATATAAAAACGATTAAACATGCCAGCAAACGTTTTATATTGCACATTAATCAGAGTATATACCTCTGATAGCAAGCCTGATACTAGTCGCTATTAAATCACTGTATTTAGGCTTTAACTTACATTAATCCGGTATCAGCAGCATTTTCTAGCAAATTCCATCCCTAGAAAAACTTAACTGCACATACCTTATTGCAGGATACCCTGCACGCCATTCTCCCTCTGAAGTTACCTCACTCCTCAGACCTATGTGAGAATAGCAGTGGATCTTAGTTACTTCTGCTAAGATCATAGAAAAACGCAGGCAGATTCTTCTTCTAAATGCTGCCTGAGATAAAATAGTACACTCCGGTACCATTTAAAAACAATAAACTTTTGATTGAAGAAAAAACTAACTATATTTTACCACTTTCCTCTTACTACCTCCAGCTATGTTGAGAGCTTGCAAGAGAATGACTGGGTATGGCAGTTAGGGGAGGAGCTATATAGCAGCTCTGCTGTGGGTCATCCTCTTGCAACTTCCTGTTGGGAAGGAGAATATCCCACAAGTAATGGATGATCCGTGGACTGGATACACCTAACAAAAGAAAATGTATGTAATGATTCATTATATACAACAATACTACACAAAAAATTAAGCGATGAATATTTACATGCTTATTAATAAAGGCAAGACATTTTTACTGTGCATTAAAACACAAAGCAGTATGGTACAATTGACCATCAAGTAACAGAAAAAAACCCACTTTGGAATACATATTACCCTCACAACAAACCTTTTTTTTTGTGAAAAATTACAATCATCTCAAATTGGACATTGAGAGGTACCCTTTTCCAATACAAAATTTTCTTGGTTAGGACAAATGCCCATCTTCAAACTGAATGCCCTTCCAAGAATGCAAAACCACCCAACCACCTTAATTTACTAATTTGCAAGCGACTATTCACGGTTTTATGTGAGGACAGTAAGACACAGATTCTAGAAGCAATTAGTGCTGCCAAAAAAAATAAAAAAACAAACCAAATATTGGCATTCATGTTTAGATACTTAGAATTAGTTAGGTGGAAAACGTCAACCCATTAAAAGGGATATAATACCCATATGCTAAATCACTTGAAAGTGATGCAGCATAACTGTAAAAAACTGACAAGAAAATATTACCTGAACATCTCTATGTAAAAAGGGAAGACATTTTACCTCACAGTTTCTTTAGCTCACCAGAGTAAGTGCTTTGTGAACAGTTATACTTCAGCTGCAAGTTGAAAAACCGCACAAAACAATAGCCAATCAGTATCAGCAGTGATGAGGTCATGCATTGCTTTGCAGTGAAATCGTATGAGATTTCATAGTGAACTTCCATAAACTGAATAGGAAAATAGTATGACTGTGCCTGCACGAGCCAGACGCACGCTCCCTTGCAAATCCCTAGGACTTGTATCCTGATTACAGTGGGGTGTGAATACTTAGGAAATTTTGAGGTAAATATCTTCCTTTTTTACAAGTGAACTGAAGTGACGTGTAATGTGGTCATGAGATTCAATGTTTACTTGGTTTTCAGCGCAAAATGATCATTCTGAGTGAGCGAACAATCGCAGATTTGGAGACAAGTTAGATTAAAAATTATTTGCACAGCTCATATGTTTTTTCGTATGTTTTAAAAAAAAAACAAAAAAAAAACTAAATTTATTATTCTTACCTGATAAATTATTTTCTTTCTTGGTAGTGAGAGTCCACAAAATCCATTCTTACATATGGAATATATCACCTGGCCACCAGGAGGAGGCAAAGACAACCCAACCAAAGCACTTAACTATCCCTCCTACTTCCCCTTCCCTCCCAGTAGTTCATATCCAAGGATAGGGAAAACAAGTAAGATAACAGGGGTGAAGAGGTGCAACTAGGCCTGCAGATGCAGAAAAAAGGGTTTGTGGATTCTCACTACAAAGAAGGAAAATAATTTATCATCAGGTAAGATTATGTTTTGTTTTCTTTCTAATAGTAGTGAGAGTCCACAAAATCCATTCTTACAAATGGAAATCTATACCCAAACTGTGAAGTTTACAATGAGAAGGGCGGGGATGAACAAGCAAGGCTGATACCTAGTTATTAGGCACCACCGCCTGAAGAACTTTCTTTCTAAAAGAAGCCTCAGCTGAGGCAAAACATCAAACTGATAGTTTTGTGAACATATGATGTGAAGACCAGGTAGCAGCTTTGCAGATCTGTTCTATAGAAGCTTCATTCTTGAGGGCCCTGGACGTGGATACTGAACGAGTGGAATGGGTAGTAATGTGTGCAGGAGGCAAATTACCTGCCTCTAAATAAGTCATAAGAATGATATTCCTGATTCAAGAGGATAAGACAACAGCAGTAGCCTTTTGTCCCTTGCACATGCCAGAGAACAGTACAAACAAACTTGAAGATTGGCAAATAACCTTTGTAGCATGGAGGTAAACCTTTAGGGCCATAACCACATCTAGGTTGTGCAAGAATCTTCCCTTAGAGAAGATTTAAGATGGGATACAAGGACAGTAGAATAAACGCCTGATTTATATTTTCCATCAACACTTAGTTCTTAAGCAGGAAATATGATCTAGTTCTCAACACAGCTTTATCCTGATAGAAACCAGGTAAGGGGGGGGGGGGGGGGGGAATTGCGAGTGGAAAAAATTGCCAATAAAAATAAAACCTTCCAAGAAAGTAATTTGATATCAAGAGCATGCATAGGTTAAAATGGGGCATGTTGTAGAACTCTCAGAACAAGATTATGTCTCCAAGGAGGAGAAATTGGCTTGAAAACTGGTCTGATTCTGATCGAAAGTTTGAATATCCGGCAACTGTGCCAACTTTCTATGAAAGAGCTGATATTTGACCCTTAATTGAACTAGAGGAAAGGCCCTTTTCTAGCCCTTTCTGGAAACTGTAGGATACGTGGAATTCTAACCTTATGCCAAGAAAAACTCAGTTCAGCGCACCAAGATAAATAAACCTTCCACACCTTATGATAAATATGTCTGGTGACAGGCTTGCGTATCAATCACGGATTCGGAGAAACCAGAAACCACTCTGGGCTCAAATCAGGCATTCAATTTCCACTCAGTCAGCCTCCGAGAATCTAGATTTTGATAGAAAAAAGGAACCTGAGTCAGAAGGTCTTCTCTCTGAGGAAGAAGCCAAAGAGGAGCAGACAACATCCCGACAAGACCTGCATAGCCACGCAGGAGCTTTTAGAATTGCAGATACTCTCTTCTGCTTGATTCTCGCAACAACTCGAGGGAGAAGAACTATTGGTGGGAACAGGTAGACCAGACGATAGACCCATGGAACTGCCAAGGCGTCCACAACTCCGCTTGAGGATCATTCTAAAGAGATTCGTACCTCGGAAGCTTGAAGTTGAAACTCAATGCCATGAGTTCTATCGTGGGTCCCTCCCTGCTGGTTGATGTATGTCACTGCCGTGACATTGTCAGACTGAAATTTAATAGAACAGACAGAAGTCAATTGAGGCCAAACTAGTAAAGCATTTAAGATGGCTCTGAGTTCCAGAAAGTTTATGGGAAGGGACTGTGACGGATACCCCGGCTGCGTAGCTCTGCCAAACGGGTCCTGCTTCCAGGCCCCACCCTGTGGCAGACTCCAGCCACCCCAACTGGGTAGCTCTGCCTGGGGGTCCTTCCTCTGCCTGGGACAGGCTGCTATGTAGCCCAGGAAAGTGATTTTAGCTGGAGCTCACGCAAATAACTAGACAGACTAGCATTCAGGTGAAACGAGAACTGATTTTATTGAAAACAGAATTTATGCTTACCTGATAAATTAGTTTCTCCAACGGTGTGTCCGGTCCACAGCGTCATCCTTACTTGTGGGAAAATCTCTTCCCCAACAGGAAATGGCAAAGAGTCCCAGCAAAGCTGGCCATATAGTCCCTCCTAGGCTCCGCCCACCCCAGTCATTCGACCAACGGACAGGAGGAAAAATATAGGAGAAACCATATGGTACCGTGGTGACTGTAGTTAGAGAAAATAATTCATCAGACCTGATTAAAAAACCAGGGCGGGCCGTGGACCGGACACACCGTTGGAGAAAGTAATTTATCAGGTAAGCATAAATTCTGTTTTCTCCAACATTGGTGTGTCCGGTCCACGGCGTCATCCTTACTTGTGGGAACCAATACCAAAGCTTTAGGACACGGATGAAGGGAGGGAGCAAATGAGGTTACCTAAACGGAAGGCACCACGGCTTGCAAAACCTTTCTCCCAAAAATAGCCTCCGAAGAAGCAAAAGTATCAAATTTGTAAAATTTGGCAAAAGTGTGCAGTGAAGACCAAGTCGCTGCCTTACATATCTGATCAACAGAAGCCTCGTTCTTGAAGGCCCATGTGGAAGCCACAGCCCTAGTGGAGTGAGCTGTGATTCGTTCAGGAGGATGCCGTCCGGCAGTCTCATAAGCCAATCGGATGATGCTTTTAAGCCAAAAGGAAAGAGAGGTAGAAGTCGCTTTTTGACCTCTCCTTTTACCAGAATAGACAACAAACAAAGAAGATGTTTGTCTGAAATCTTTTGTAGCCTCTAAATAGAATTTTAGAGCACGGACTACGTCCAAATTGTGTAACAAACGTTCCTTCTTTGAAACTGGATTCGGACATAAAGAAGGTACAACTATCTCCTGGTTAATATTCTTGTTAGAAACAACCTTTGGAAGAAAACCAGGCTTAGTACGCAAAACCACCTTATCTGCATGGAACACCAGATAGGGCGGAGAACACTGCAGAGCAGATAACTCTGAAACTCTTCTAGCAGAAGAAATAGCAACCAAAAACAAAACTTTCCAAGATAGTAACTTAATATCTATGGAATGTAAAGGTTCAAACGGAACCCCTTGAAGAACTGAAAGAACTAGATTTAGACTCCAGGGAGGAGTCAAAGGTCTGTAAACAGGCTTGATCCTAACCAGAGCCTGAACAAATGCTTGAACATCTGGCACAGCTGCCAGTCTTTTGTGTAGTAAGACAGATAAAGCAGAGATCTGTCCCTTTAGAGAACTTGCAGATAATCCTTTCTCCAAACCTTCTTGTAGAAAGGAGAGAATCTTAGGAATTTTTATCTTATTCCATGGGAATCCTTTGGATTCACACCAACAGATATATCTTTTCCATATTTTATGGTAAATCTTTCTAGTTACCGGTTTTCTGGCCTGAACCAGAGTATCTATCACAGAATCTGAAAACCCACGCTTTGATAGAATCAAGCGTTCAATCTCCAAGCCGTCAGCTGGAGGGAGACCAGATTTGGATGTTCGAACGGACCCTGAACAAGAAGGTCCTGTCTCAAAGGTAGCTTCCATGGTGGAACCGATGACATATTCACCAGGTCTGCATACCAAGTCCTGCGTGGCCACGCAGGAGCTATCAAGATCACCGAGGCCCTCTCCTGTTTGATCCTGGCTACCAGCCTGGGAATGAGAGGAAACGGTGGAAATACATAAGCTAGGTTGAAGGTCCAAGGTGCTACTAGTGCATCTACTAGAGTTGCCTTGGGATCCCTGGATCTGGACCCGTAGCAAGGAACCTTGAAGTTCTGACGAGACGCCATCAGATCCATGTCTGGAATGCCCCATAATTGAGTTAGTTGGGCAAAGATCTCCGGGTGGAGTTCCCACTCCCCCGGATGGAATGTCTGATGACTCAGATAATCCGCTTCCCAGTTTTCCACACCAGGGATGTGGATCGCAGATAGGTGGCAGGAGTGATCCTCCGCCCATTGAATTATTTTGGTCACTTCTTTCATCGCCAGGGAACTCCTTGTTCCCCCCTGATGATTGATATACGCAACGGTCGTCATGTTGTCTGATTGGAATCTTATGAATCTGGCCTTTGCTAGCTGAGGCCAAGCCCTGAGAGCATTGAAGATCGCTCTTAGTTCCAGAATGTTTATCGGGAGAAGAGACTCTTCCCGAGACCATAGTCCCTGAGCTTTCAGGGATTCCCAGACCGCGCCCCAGCCCACTAGACTGGCGTCGGTCGTGACAATCACCCACTCTGGTCTGCGGAAGCTCATTCCCTGGGATAGATGGTCCAGGGTCAGCCACCAACGGAGTGAATCTCTGGTCTTCTGATCTACTTGAATCATTGGAGACAAGTCTGTTTAGTCCCCATTCCACTGTTTGAGCATGCACAGTTGTAATGGTCTTAGATGAATTCATGCAAAAGGAACTATGTCCATTGCTGCAACCATCAACCCTACTACTTCCATGCACTGCGCTATGGAAGGACGTGGAACAGAATGAAGAACTTGACAAGTGCTTAGAAGTTTTGACTTTCTGACCTCTGTCAGAAAAATCCTCATTTCTAAGGAATCTATTATTGTTCCCAAGAAGGGAACTCTTGTTGACGGAGACAGAGAACTTTTTTCTATGTTCACCTTCCATCCGTGTGATCTGAGAAAGGCCAGAACGATGTCTGTATGAGCCTTTGCTTTTGACAGGGACGACGCTTGTATTAGAATGTCGTCCAAGTAAGGTACTACTGCAATGCCCCTCGGTCTTAGAACCGCTAGAAGGGACCCTAGTACCTTTGTGAAAATCCTTGGAGCAGTGGCTAACCCGAATGGGAGGGCCACAAACTGGTAATGTTTGTCCAGAAAGGCGAACCTTAGGAACTGATGATGTTCTTTGTGGATAGGAATATGTAGGTACGCATCCTTTAGATCCACGGTAGTCATAAATTGACCTTCCAGGATAGTGGGTAGAATCGTTCGAATGGTTTCCATCTTGAACGATGGTACCCTGAGAAATTTGTTTAGGATCTTCAAATCCAAAATTGATCTGAAAGTTCCCTCTTTTTTGGGAACTACGAACAGATTTGAATAAAATCCCATTCCTTGTTCCTTTATTGGAACTGGGTGTATCACTCCCATCTGTAACAGGTCTTCTACACAATGTAAGAACGCCTGTCTCTTTATTTGGTTTAAGGATAAGTGAGACATGTGGAACCTTCCCCTTGGGGGTAGTTCCCTGAATTCCAGAAGATAACCCTGAGAAACTATTTCTAGTGCCCAGGGATCCTGAACATCTCTTGCCCAAGCCTGAGCAAAGAGACAGAGTCTGCCCCCTACTAGAACCGGTCCCGGATTGGGGGCTACTCCTTCATCCTGTTTTGTTAGCAGCAGCAGGCTTCTTGGCCTGCTTACCCTTGTTCCAGCCTTGCATCGGTTTCCAGGCTGGTTTGGGTCGTGAGGCATTACCCTCTTGCTTAGAGGATGCAGAATTAGAGGCCGGTCCGTTCCTGAAATTGCGAAAGGAACGAAAATTAGACTTATTCTTGGCCTTGAAAGGCCTATCTTGTGGAAAGGCGTGGCCCTTTCCCCCAGTGATGTCTGAGATAATCTCTTTCAATTCTGGTCCAAATAGAGTTTTACCTTTGAAAGGGATGTTAAGCAATTTTGTCTTGGATGACACATCCGCTGACCAAGACTTTATCCAAAGCGCTCTGCGCGCCACGATTGCAAACCCTGAATTTTTCGCCGCTAATCTAGCTAATTGCAAAGCGGCATCTAAAATAAAAGAGTTAGCCAACTTAAGTGCGTGAACTCTGTCCATAACCTCCTCATATGGAGTCTCTCTACTGAGCGACTTTTCTAGTTCCTCGAACCAGAACCACGCTGCTGTAGTGACAGGAACAATGCACGAAATGGGTTGTAGAAGGTAACCTTGCTGTACAAAAATCTTTTTAAGCAAACGCTCCAATTTTTTATCCATAGGATCTTTGAAAGCACAACTATCCTCAATAGGAATAGTAGTGCGCTTGTTTAGAGTAGAAACTGCCCCCTCGACCTTAGGGACTGTCTGCCATAAGTCCTTTCTGGGGTCGACCATAGGAAATAATTTCTTAAATATAGGGGGGGGGAACAAAAGGTATGCCGGGCTTTTCCCACTCCTTATTCACTATGTCCGCCACCCGCTTGGGTATAGGAAAAGCGTCGGGGTGCACCGGAACCTCTAGGAACTTGTCCATCTTGCATAATTTCTCTGGAATGACCAAGTTGTCACAATCATCCAAAGTAGATAACACCTCCTTAAGCAGTGCGCGGAGATGTTCTAATTTAAATTTAAATGTCACAACATCAGGTTCAGCTTGTTGAGAAATTTTTCCTGAATCTGAAATTTCCCCATCTGACAAAACCTCCCTCATGGCCACTTCAGATTGGTGTGAGGGTATGACAGAACAATTATCATCAGCGCCCTCCTGCTCTTCAGTGTTTAAAACAGAGCAATCGCGCTTTCTCTGATATGTAGGCATTTTGGATAAAATATTTGCTATGGAGTTATCCATTACAGCCGTCAATTGTTGCATGGTAATAAGCATTGGCGCGCTAGATGTACTAGGGGCCTCCTGCGTGGGCAAAACTGGTGTAGACACAGTAGGAGATGATGTAGTATCATGTTTACTCCCCTCATCTGAGGAATCATCTTGGGCAATTTCATTATCTGTGGCAGTACTGTCCTTACTTTGTTTGGACGCTATGGCACAATTATCACACAAATTTAAATGGGGAGACACATTGGCTTTCATACATATAGAACATAGCTTATCCGAAGGCACAGACATGTTAAACAGGCTTAAACTTGTCAATAAAGCACAAAAAACGTTTTAAAACAAAACCATTACTGTCTCTTTAAATTTTAAACAGAAAACACTTTATTACTGAATATGTGAAAAAGTATGAAGGAATTGTTCAAAAATTACCAAAATTTCATCACAGTGTCTTAAAGCATTAAGAGTATTGCACACCAATTTTCAGAGCTTTAACCCTTAAAATAACCGGAACCGGAGCCGTTTACAAATTTAACCCCTATACAGTCCCAGCTATAGCTTTTGCTGTGACCTAACCAAGCCCAGAGGGGAATACGATACCAAGTGACGCCTTCTAGAAACTTTTCCAGCTACTTTCAGATCCTCACACATGCATCTGCATGTCTTGCTCTCAAAAACAACTGCGCAGTAATGGTGCGAAAATGAGGCTCAGCCTACAACTGACTGGAAAAGGTGTCTAACATAGTGCCTGCCGTTAAAAAACGTTCCCCAAGTTTATAAATGTGAATTATCAGTATAAACATGTATAAAATGCCCAAATAAAGCAATAGATTTAGCCCATAAAAGTGTCTACCAGTTTTATAGCCCATATTAAGCCCTTTATTCTGTTTGCTTGACTAAGAAAATGGCTTACCGGTCCCCATGAGGGGAAATGACAGCCTTCCAGCATTACATGGTCTTGTTAGAAATATGGCTAGTCATACCTTAAGCAGAAAAGTCTGCTAACTGTTTCCCCCAACTGAAGTTACTTCATCTCAACAGTCCTATGTGGAAACAGCAATCGATTTTAGTTACTGTCTGCTAAAATCATCTTCCTCTCACAAACAGAAATCTTCATCCTTTTCTGTTTCAGAGTAAATAGTACATACCAGCACTATTTTAAAATAACAAACACTTGATAGAAGAATAAAAAACTACATTTAAACACCAAAAAACTCTTAACCATCTCCGTGGAGATGTTGCCTGTGCAACAGCAAAGAGAATGACTGGGGTGGGCGGAGCCTAGGAGGGACTATATGGCCAGCTTTGCTGGGACTCTTTGCCATTTCCTGTTGGGGAAGAGATATTCCCACAAGGATGACGCCGTGGACCGGACACACCAATGTTGGAGAAAACACACACTCCTTTTATACACACATCTCATCTTGATAAGACAAAGGACAATCCCACAATTTTCCCAATAATCCCCGCCCCTATAGACGGACCGGCACCTCCATAGCAGACTTCCAGGGTGTCATTTTAAAGCTCTCAGTCCCCAGATGCCACAGTCCAAAAATCAGCATGATTCGTTACTGGGGACCGGAGTTAAAGTCTGTTGAAGTTATGGGGTTAGGGGTGTCCAAAACCCCCGGTTCCCAAAGGAGCTCCCCTCCGATAATTCCTCCAGCTCATGTCCTCCCTAGGGGCTACCAATCCCCAAAAGAGCGGAGCTCTAGGGCAAAGGACTGCTGGAGCAACCAGGGGTAAAGTTAGTGGGTGTCCTGGAGCCGACCAGGAGTTCCAGGAGCCCGGCAAGCCTGAGAGGGGTTAGGCGGGTGTCCGTTGTGAGGCGGCCGACCGGGAGTTCCAGGAGCCTGGCCAGCCTAGGAGGGTTTTCCCGGTCATAGACCAGCTCTTCCTCGGCCTGGGGCTGTCCGACGGTGGCCCCCCACTTCTCGGTTGCTGGGAGAGGTTATCCCATCTCTCCTGAGATTGGGGCATCCTGGGGGGTTCCTGCTGGCGTTTATACCCTGCGCCCTGGGCGCAGGGATAGTCACATAATGCAATATCCCAAACAAGTTTGCTAAGGCTGGCTCCTAAACAATTGCTGTCCCACAAGTTCCAGTGTCCTTAAGTTCCATGGCCACACTGCCTCTCTCTGTGACACTCTGTTTAATACCGGCTGACCCCCCCACAAACAAAGCCATTGACAGTTTTCCGGCTGTATCCCCACCCCAGACTGTAGGTTGAGGTTGCTCCTTGGTGGGGCAGGCAAGACTCGGGTGCCCAAACTGGTGGCACCAAATGCAGGGGCGGGTATCAAACAAAGCCATTGCCGGTTTATTGACTGTAGGTGGAAGTTGCTCCTTGGTGGGGCAGGCAAAACTCAAACTTGTGGCACCAACTGCATGAGCGGGTACCCCCCTGTGAAAAATACTCCGGGACGAGAAAAAGGGTAGAGACCCTGCCAAGCTACGAGGGGAGAGACCGTCTGTCTCTTCTCTCGAGAAGATCTATCGCTGGGGAGGGAGGTCTGCAACCTCCGCTCCATGGGAAACTGCTCTGCTGCTGGAGAGGGAGACAGACTGTCTCCTCACCCGGGAAGGGGTTCTCCCGCTTGGGAGAGTTATCGACATCCGTCTCTGCCTGCAAGGGGTTCTGTGTAAGGGGAGGGAGGACTACTACCTCCACTCCCAGGGGATGGCTCTGCCGCTGGGGAGAGAGACCGACTGTCTCCTCTCCCGGCTCTGCCACTGTGGAGAAAGACCGACTGTCTCCTCTCCCAGGAAGGGATTCTGCATAAGGGGAGGGAGGACACCTACCTCCTCTCCCTGGGGATAGCTCTGCCACTGTGGAGAGAGACCGGTTGTCTCCTCTCCTTGTACCTGGCTCTGCCATTGGGGAAAGAGACCAACTGTCTCCTCTCCGGGGAAGGGGTTCTGTCGCTGGGGAGAGTCATTGGCATCCGTTTCTCCCTGCAAGGGGTTCCGTGTAAGGGGAGGGAGGACGACTACCTCCGCTCCCAGGGGATGGCTCTGCCCTTGGGGAGAGAGACCGACTGTCTCCTCTATCTGCTCCTAGGTCTGCCACTGGGGAGAGAGCATGACTGTCTCCTCTCCCAGGAAGGGGTTCTGTGTAAGGGGAGGGAGGATGACTACCTCCGCTCCCAGGGGATGGCTCTGCCACTGGGGAGAGAGACCAACTGTCTCCTTTCCCGGCTCCTGACTCTGCCACTGGGGAGAGAGACCGGTTGTCTCCTCTCCTTGTACCTGGCTCTGCAGCTGGGGAGAGAGACCAACTGTCTCCTCTCCGGGGAAGGGGTTCTGTCGCTGGGGAGAGTCATTGGCATCCGTTTCTCCCTGCAAGGGGTTCTGTGTAAGGGGAGGGAGGACGACTACCTCCGCTCCCAGGGGATGGCTCTGCCGCTGGGGAGAGAGACCAACTGTCTCCTCTCCCGGCTCCTGGGTCTGCCGCTGGGGAGAGAGACCGACTGTCTCCTCTCCCAGCTCCTGGGTCTGCCACTGCGGAGAGAGCATGACTGTCTCCTCTCCCAGGAAGGGGTTCTGTGTAAGGGGAGGGAGGATGACTACCTACGCTCCCAGAGGATGGCTCTGCCACTGGGGAGAGAGACCAACTGTCTCCTCTCCCGGGAAGGAGTTCTGCTTCTAGGGAGAGTTATCGGCATTCGTTTCTCCCTGCAAGGGGTTTTGTGTAAGGGGAGGGAGGACGGCTACATCTCGGTCCCCAGATGCCACATTCCAAAAATCAGCATGATTCGTTACTGGGGACCGGAGTTACAGTCCGTTGAAGTTATGGGATTAGGGGTGTCCAAAACCCCCAGTTCCCAAAGGAGCTCCCCTCCGATAATTCCCCCAGCTTTTGTCCTCGCCTCCCAATTCCCAAAAGAGCGGAGCTCTGGGGCAAAGGGCTGCTGGAGCAACCAGGGGTAAAGTTAGTGGGTGTCCTGCGGCTGACCGGGAGTTCCAGGAGCCCGGCAAGCATGAGAGGGGTTAGGCGGGTGTCCGTTGTGAGGTGGCCGACCGGAAGTTCCAGGAGCCTGGCCAGCCTAGGGGGGTTTTCCCGGTCATAGACCAGCTCTTCTTTTAATATAAAAACAAGCCAACAAAAGCAAACAAAAAGCTTACGGAGATTGTGGTTGCTCTGAGGAGCCCAAAATCACTGAGAAACAACAGGGGTGAGGTTGTAGGGGGTAGAGGTTTAACCCTTGCAGCCCGGTATCCATGACCGGGACACTTCCTGAGGGGACCATACCCCCCTGAGCCCCAGGCAGCTCCTCAACTAGACAGACTCGCACCTGTAGTTATTATTTCCCAGGACAGACAGAGAAAACTCATCACCCAAAGTATAGGTTCGGGTGATAGCTACCAAAATAGGAAGTCCCCGGTGACCTGGTCAAAGGTGTGACTTGAGTAAGGTCTGAATAATTTCCATTCCATTGACAAAGTATGCACAATTATAGGGAGCGCAAGTGGAAGCGAGAAAACTGCATTACATCCGATGCTGTCACCATGAGCCCCACTTCCTCCATACCCTAATACCGAAGGGCGGGGGGGGGGAAACCAAAGACACTGACATGCTGACTGGAGCTTGACCTTGTGTTGATCTGTGAAAAAGATCTTCATAACTACAGAGCTCACGCTTGTCTTAGGTTAAATTTCCAACCATTAGCCCGAAGACACCAGAGTAACTCTGCTGTATGAGAGGCCGCTAACTGAGAAGATGGAGCTAAAGAACCAAGATATTGTCCAATTAAGGGTCCACAGCGATGCCCTGTAACCTGACCACTGCTAGTAGAGTCTCTAGAACCTTTGCAAAAACTAAGAGGGGTTTAGCCAGGCCAAAAGGAATAGCCATAGATGGTAAGTGTTTTTCCAGAAAGGCAAATTTGAGATACTGATAATGGTCCAGATGAATTGGGATGTGAAGTTACACGTCCTTCAAATCTACTGTAGTCATGAATTGTCCCTGTAGGACCAGAGGGAGAACAGATCTGATTGTCTCCATCTTGAAGGAAGGTACCTTCAAAAACTTGTTAGGAGACTAAGTCCAAAATAAGAGGGAAGAAAGATTCTTACTTCTTTGGAACAACAAAAAGATTTGAGTAAAAACCCTTGCACAATTCTTTTGAGGGAACTGGGATAATTACCCCCATTATATGTAGGTCTGAAACACACTGCAGAAAGACCTTTATTTTTTCTGGCTTTTTTGACACTCGGGACAAAAGAAACCTGCCTCTTAGAGGTCGAAACCCAAAAGCTATCCTGTAATCCTGGGATATGATCTCCTGAACCCAGGGGTCTTGGACAGACTGGACCCAAACCACCTGAAACATGCTTCATCTGCCCCCTACCGGAACTAACCCCGGATCAAGGGCCATGCCTTCATGTGGATGTGGAATTGGGAACTGACTTCTTGGTCTGTTTTTGTTTTTGTTCCACACTGGGTTGGGTTAGGTTTCCAGGTACCTCTGGGCTGGTCATATTTGTTTGAGATGGAGTTCCTCTCTGTCCTGTTCTGATGAAAGGGTAAAAAACGACCAGCTTTCCGGCCCTTCAGTCTAGTATCTTGAGGAAGGAAGGCTCCCTTTCCACCAGTAACAGTAGAGATAATGGAATCCGAGCCTTGGTCAAACAATGTTTTGCCCTTGAATGCTAAAGATAATGTAAATTTTGAAACCATATCTGCAGACCAGGACTTTAACCAGAGGGCCCTCCTGGCAAGGACAGCAAGACAAACATTCTTGTTGTTAAGCACAATTGTAATAATTGCATCCCAAATAAAAGAGTTGGCTGCATTAAGTGCCTGGATACGGTCCTGAATCTCTTCCAAAGGAGATTCAATCGAAATCAACTCTGACAAGGAGTCGCACCAAAAAGCTGCAGATCCTTCCAACGCGGGTTGGAAAAGAAGCCCTCCT